>NC_087212.1:62213500-62325230 GCF_015104395.2 Macrobrachium nipponense | reverse complement strand
TCAAGAAGTAGGGTAGTCACACCTTATAGTTAGACAGACCTTCTCTTCCACTATATTCGTCATCCGAGTTTTCCTCTAACTCGGGATCTACATGCGTCTCCGCTCTCCTTCCGAACGTTCTTCTTTCTGAGGAGACAAACTCCTAATAGGAGAGGGGCTAAGGGAATGATAATCCATTCCTCTTTCCCGCTCTAATAGTCTTGGAAGGCGTCATAAGCTTCGGCTTCTCTAGAATTTAGAAGACGCTTCACGCTTACATGACGCTTCCCGTTCGCCAAGCGTCATGGAGACGTCTTTTGCTGACGTCTCGATGACGCTTCGCGCTTGGAAGACGCTCCGCTCTCCAAAGGCGTCTACTTGGCGTCATAATATGGACGCGTCATGTCTATGCTCCGTTTCCAATGACGCTTCGCGTCTAAAAGACGTCTTACGTCTCTCTGGCGTTACGAAACTCTCGTAAGCACCTGTTCTCGCTCTCGAACTATACGCTTCTGTAAGACGTTTAGCCGTTTCCCGTCTGTATGACGCTTCTCGTTGAACAGGTGAGAGAGGACGAGACTTCTTAATTGGAAGCGTCACGTCCTTCCGACGTGGCGCTAAAAACTCCCACTAGAGATGACAGTTGCTCTTGAACTGCCATAATGATCTTTCTTGACGCTTCTCCCACGTCCTAGTGCCATGACGTCTTTCGTCATCACTCGGGGGAGAAGAAGAAGAGGGTACTTCCGCGTACACTTCAGGTGACGCTGACGTTCGCTTTCTTGCTAGAAGACGGAGCGTCAATCTGAGAAAACGCTCTGGACCTAGAATCTATGTCAGGCTCATATTGACGCTTCAGCGGTCTCGACAAGTTTTCGATTCCTTCCACCCTCGTTTAGGTGAGGGAGAGGGTAGAGACGAGAAACACGTCGCGAAGGACGCTTTTTCTATTAGCGCCCTTGAGCCGCCTGCCACGAAGCAGAGCTAGCTGAAGGACGTCTGACCGTTGGGGATTCCCTTACAACCTCCTTAAGGCTTTCGACTTTCCTTCTCCTCTGGGCTTGTGAGCTTGGAAGAGGTCTAGGCCTGGGAGCGTCGCAGGGACGATCAAAACGCCCCCTCCACACTGGGAGAACTCACTTCACTGTAATGCTCACTTCACTGTATGTACCTTCACTAGCCCTTACCTTTGTGTCAGCCATCTTGGACTTCATGTCTCTAATTGTAAGCTTTCAGATTGGCGATTTCCGATGCCGAATCCGAAAAGCACTCTGAGAATGAGATACTAGGGAGAATCTACATCAGTAGGATTAGAATTATCAGTGAAAGGCTCAATAGGCCTTGAACTCACACCTTTCAATCGTCTAATTCTATCCCTCTCTAACTTCTTCAAATAAGAATCAAAGTCGTTTCCACTCTTCTGCATTCAATCCCTCGCATTCCTTACAAGTATTAATAGACAGAAAACACTGAAACCCCCTACATTTACGGCATACAGTGTGAGGATCACCGAAGCTTTCGGTATCCTCACCCTGCAGCCTACATTCACACACATTCTCACACTCACATTAGAATCAGACATACTGAGAAAAATCCAAAAGAGTTATTCCAAAAACAGTCCACCGTAGCGAATGCCAAAAACACGATCCAAATACGTCACCAAAAAGCCGAAAAAAAACGATGATCAAAGGATGAAAAAAATGAATCTAAGTCAGGAGGTAATAACAACAATGGTTGATACCACCGGCGACAGAGAAAATATGATAGAAAACGGGGATGGTCCTAGTCCTGCCCAGCCCAGGGCAGGCCGGTAGATCACCTGACCTCCACCTGTAGCGAGTGGCGCGAAATTTGAATTTCTGTCGGGGACGACGGAGTCTTAGCTATGTTTTATATATTCTGACAGGTAAGTTGATTGTATGAAAATGACAATTTGTCGAAAATTGCATTTTTCCTAACTATACAAACCTGAGTCCTTTAACATAGGAAGGTAACTAGCGCAGCTGGACGGTCGTAAGCTTCGAACAAGGGAGAACGTAGTTAACTGCTTGTCCGATCGTGCGCGCGCCGCGCGACCGAGAGGTGAAGAATCACTTTTTGCTTTAGGCCCATGCAAAAAGTTGCAGAGTGAGGGGTGGCATGAGGTGGGACTATATGTAAAGGACCTCAGGTTTGTATAGTTAGGAAAATGCAATTTTCGACAAATTGTCATTTGTTCCGATACGTAATACAAACGCGGTCCTTTAACAATAGGAAGACTCACTTCTTGGTGGGAGGAATCTGAGTCTTTTTGGGTGAAACAGACTTGGTGTTTGTCCAACCCTGGAGTGCCTCCCTGGTCGTAAGAGCAAGGGAGGGATCCAAACCTCTGTCCGATTGATCGGCGGTGTGCACCGCCAGGATCAATGGTCAGACCTCTGGGCCAAGTACTAAGAGAGAGGCAAGCGTATCTCTTCGTACCAGCAAGCAAGAACTTGTTCCTGTTTGCAAGAGACCAATCATAAAATGATGTGGGTTTGTCTCAATTTGGCATCCACTTCCTCCCCTTGTTGGAGGAAGTGGTGGATATTTACTCCTATCCCTACTGAAAGGGATAGGATGGTGCTCTATTGAGTAGCTCACCTGCATCTCGTCCTTACCCAGCAGGGTGACGACCGTGTCCCTCTACCCAAAGGTAGAGGGAAAGAAAAAGATGGGAAGAGGAGCCAGTCACACTCTCATTCCTCATCCATTCTTACGGTCACACCAGGACTCGATGCTGTTCAGCCTGCGAGGGTCTGGGTTAACTACACAACGTGTTGAGCAACCACCACGGTTCCCAAGGAAAAAGATCCAAGGAACTGTGGCAATATCCTGAAGGTAGAAGGAGGTGCATGCGGTCCGTTGGACCAGGTCGCCTGCCTTCATTACCTGCGCCACGGAGAAGTTCTTGCGGAACGCGAGAGAATGATGAAGAGGCGTCCACGACTCATCCTGGGTTGTCGAGTTTCTTCAGACAGCTCCGTCGCACCTTCACAGGACAAAGCAGCATAGCCTTCGTATCGGAGGCGTGACGTCCCTTAGGGAGGTATTGTGAAGGACTCGAACCAATCGTCAGTTACCGAAGGGTTCTGAGTCTTCGCTACGAAGATCGGTACGAAATCGAGCGTCACAAATCCCCATCCCTTTGTGCTTGACTTCTCAAGAGAAGTCATGCAGTTACCTAAGACGAAAAGAAGGGAATAGTCGTATGACCTATCCCTCTTCTCGACTTTGGTTATGTACAGTACTCATACTGACAAGCTATTAAGACGAAAGTAATGATTGCTCTGGAACAACCGAACTAAGTCCACAGCATAGTTCGTAACTGACTCGGGCGCTCTGACAGCTGCCGACTGACTGGTTCGGAATCAGTAGAGGCAAGGTTGTCCAAGCATCCGGGTAACCGTCACGTGACCTTCGCTCTTTAAAGAGTTATGCTGATGAGACCAAACAAATAAAATATTTGTTAGTCACCGATGCCGGACGGCGCGGCGATGGATTCTCTTAATGCATAAGCTCAAAGGCGAAAGTCAATTGCCTTCAAAAGACCGAGGTCCCTGATGGCAAGAAAATCTCATAGACGTTGAATCTCAGCTTAAGGAGAAACAACACTATGTGACGTTGAAGACGAAGGTAGGCAATGAATGCAACCTACGTCTTCCAGCTGAATCGAGAGAAGGAATCTCAAGATTCTAAACCTGTGCTTACAAATGACTGAAAACGCTAACCGCCATTTCATTGCTGTCCGTTGTGCAATGAAAGCGGGGCGTTCTTCAGTAATGAAACACAGGGGAGAGCCGCTTGAAGAACTGCTTCTCATGGGCTGAACGTTTGGAAGTAGAGCTGGCAGGTGTGGGAGTAGGCGATGTCTTTCAATACATCTGCTAATCCGGGGTGAACAATGAACAATTGTACACCTCCGAATACAAGATATTTTGAGGACAAACTCAGATTCCGCAAAAATCATTCGCATTATCGGGATACGATGCAGCAAGAGACTATTACAGAATTCTGTTACCGTGCGGTAAACAGAAAGATGAGAGTCGAATAGATATCTCTGTTTAAAATATGATATTGTTAAGATACAATAAAGTTTGTTCATACTTACCTGGCAGATATATATATAGCTGTATTTCTCCGAAGTCCGACAGAATTTCAAAACTCCCGGCTCACGCAGTGGTCGGCCAGGTGGTTAGTACCCATTCCCGCCGCTGGGAGGCGGGTGTCAGGAACCATTCCCATTTTCTATTCAGATTTTTCTATTCCCACTGTCTCCTGCGGGGAGGTGGGGTGGGTACTTTGATCTGATATATATCTGCAGGTAAGTATGAACAACGTTATTGTATCTTAACAATATCATTTTGTTCATGAAACTTACCCAGCAGATATATATAGCTGAATCCCACCTTTGGAGGTAGGGAGAGACAGAAAAGGATTTTGGAAACATATTACATGCAGATGAATAACATCTTGGTTCCTTACCTGTTAGCATAGCTGACTTCGTGATTACTGTCACCCAAGTCTGCTACTGCTTTACTAGAGTCCTCCAGCAAGGTAGTGCCTATATAGCTGGTGAGTTCTAGATGATCTGTCAACGGGAGCGTGACCACAATGTGACTAGACCATTTTGACCATACTATGAGGGCAACGAAGTAAAAATTCACCACCTGACCAGCCTAACAATTTTCATTCCCACATCACCTTAGGCTAAAGGAAAGGAAGTCCGGCTCAGGCGGACGACCTTACAACCATACAACAATCCATAAAAACTCACCTACCCATTTCCTACAGGGTGGAGGATGAGTGCTACTTCCAGCCCCCAACAAAGTGTCTGCTGCGACGTATGGTCCAAGCGCATAGCAGTTCTCGTATGTCGGTCACATCCCGCATGTCAGTGTGAAGCGAACACCGCGTTGCTGCGCCAAAGGTGGCACTCAGAATGTCATTGAGTGCCATGTTTTCTTTTGGAAAGCTACCGAGGTAGATATAGCTCTCACTTCATGGGCATTCACTTTCAACAGCTTAACATCACTGTCTTCGCAAGATGAATGCGCCTGTCTAATGGTGTCTCTCAAGAAGAATGCCAGAGCATTCTTCGACATCGGCAAATCTGGTCTTCTGACCGAACACCATAAGTTGCTCGAAGGACCTCGACCTTCCTTCGTTCTTTGTAAATAAATCTTGAGAGCCCTGACAGGGCACAGGACTCTCTCTGGTTCGTGTCCAATGATTTCCGCCATACCCATTAATCTCAAACTTTTGGGCCAAGGGTTAGACGGATTTTCATTTTTCGCTAGAAACGTAGGACTTAATGAGCAAACAGCATTATGTCCCCTAAAACCAATATGCTTGCTAAAGGCTTGAAATTTCACTAACTCTCTTCGCCGTCGCCAGAGTCGTTAGGAAAATAGTTTTTCTTAGTAAGATCCTTAAAGAGGCGTTCTGAAGGGGTTCAAACCGATTTGACATTAGGAATTTAAGTAACTACATCCAAATTCCATGATGGTAACTTAGGTTGAGGAATCTTTATAGTCTCGAAAGACCTTAAAAAGATCGTGGATATCCTTATTATTTGCCAAATCAATTCCTCTATGTCTAAAGACTACAGATAACATAACTTCTGTAGCCTTTGATTGTTGAGACTGCAAGCTTTAGGTCGTTTCTCAAGTAGAGCAAAAGTCCGCTATTTGGCTCACAGAGGTCGTGGTAGAGGAAATGCGTTGTTTCTTCTGCACCAGCTCCTAAACGAAGCCCACTTCGATTGATAGACTCCAAGCGTGGAAGCTCTTCTCGCATTGGCGATTGTTCTTTTGCAATCGGTCTAGAAAAAACCCAAAACCCCTCGCTCTGACCAACTTTTGATAGTCTGAATGCAGTCAGACTCAGAGCGGGGAGGTTTCCGTGGTATCTCTCGAAGTGGGGCTGTTTGAGTAGATCTGTCCTCACTGGGCAATGTCCTCGGGAAGTCCACTACAATAGGTTCATGACCTCGTGAACCACTCCTTGCTGGCCAGTAAGGAGCGAATAACGTCAGTCTCGTCCCTTCTGACATTGACAAAACTTTTTCATCAACTTCTCCCAGAATCTTGAACGGGGGAAATGCGTAAAGATCCATCCCTGTCCAGTCCCAAAGAAGTGCATCTATTGCTACTGCTCCCGGGTCGAGCACGGGGGGAGCAATACAACGGAAGCCTCTTTGTTCTCGCTGTCGCAAAGACGTCCACTAGAGGACGTCCCCATAACTTCCACAGCTCTCGACACACATCCTGATGCAGAGTCCACTCGGTCGGCAACAGTTGACCCTGCCGACTGGAGAGTCTGCCCGGACATTCTCCACGCCTGCAACGAACCTCGTTAGAATCGTTACTTTCTGAGTTCTTGCCCATAAACAAGATCTCTCTTGCTAGGTTGAACAATGATCGCGAGTGAGTCCCTCCCTTGCCTTGTTTTTTTATGTATGACAGAGCTGTGTAGTTGTCTGAATTTATCTGCAACTATCTTGTTTGAGACTTTTTCTTTGAAAAAAACTGAAGTTGCCAAGTATATGGCCGCCAGTTCTTTGAGATTTATGTGCCAGAACACCTGTTTCCCCTCTCCAGGTGCCTGACACTTCCTCCCTCCCTAGTGTAGCTCCCCACACCCGGTGGTGGACGCGTCGGAGACAACACTAGGTCGGGGCTCTGAAGTTGAGGGAAGTCCTTCCGAAAGCTTCACAGGATCGAGCCACCACTTTAGGTGATCCTTTACCTCCTTTGGGATCCTCAAAATTGTCTCCAAATTTTCTTTGTCCTTCCAATTCTCCTTCAGGAAAAACTGGAGAGGTCTGAGATGTAGTCTCCCCAAGGAAACAAACTTCTCCAGCGAGGAAATGGTGCCCAGCAGACTCATCCATTCCCTCACCGAGCATGATTCTTTCCTTAAGAAGACTGATATTTTTTCTAATCCTTGCTGTTGCCGTCCCTGGGACGGAAAAGCTCGAAAAGCCACTGAATCCATCTGAATCCCCAGATACACGATGGACTGTGTGGGGATCAGCTGCGACTTTTCGAAATTCACTAGAAAGTCCCAGGGACTTTGCTAGAGTTAAGGTTGATTGAAGGTCCTTCAGACACCTTTCTTTCGACGATGCTCGAATTAGCCAGTCCGTCTAGATATAGAGAGATCCTTATGTTTGCAAGATGAAGCCACCTCGACACATTCTTCATTAGAATTGTGAAAATCATTGGTGCCGTACTCAGACTGAAGCAAAGAGCTCTGAATTGGAAAACTCTTCCCTTCATGACAAAACGCAGATATTTCTTCGATCGGGGATGTATCGGGACGTGGAAATATGCGTCTTGCAGGTCCAGTGATACCATCCAGTCGTTTTGTCTTAAGGCCGCAAGCACTGACTGAGGTGTCTCCATCTTGAACGTCTGTCTCTCTATAAAAAGGTTTAGACTGCTCACATCTAAACTGGCCGCCAGCCTCCGACTGTTTCGGCACAGGAATAACCTGTTGTAGAAACCATGGGGACTGAATGTCCTCGACTTGTTCTATTGCTTTCTTCTCGAGCATTTGTTCTATCAGATCGTACAAGATCTGTTGTTTTCCTCCATGGTACGAGGGTGATAGATCTATAGGTGTTGTGCACAATGGAGGAGGCTTCAGGAAAGGTATTTTGTATCCTCGCTCGATGACGTTTGAGCGACCAGTTTGTCTGCCTCTATCTTCTTCAAGCTTTCTGCAAATAAATGAAGCCTAGGCACCTGGCTGGCGACTGAAGGACTTCCTCCTTCATTTTTTTACCTCTGGACTTAGACTGAGCTCTGCCTCTAGAGAGTCCTCCTTCCTCTAGGAGAAGGTCCTAGAGGATGCTCCACCTCGAAAGGGCTTTATTTTTTCTTAGCAAAACTGGGTTCGTGTTGAAGTCGAAGGAACCGCAGGACGTCTAGAAGATTGTGCTAATAGATCCTGAGTAGCTTTTTCCTGTAGACTTCCAGCTACATCTTTAATCATAGCCTGGGGGAAGAGATGGTCAGAAAGAGGGGCGAAAAGCAATTCTGCCTTCTGTGTTGGAGACACTGCTTTTGGTAGTAAATTTACAGTAGATAGCTCTCTTTTTTCAGGAGCCCTGCACAAAAATGTGAAGCCAATTCCTCTGAACCATCTCTGACGGAGGCCTTATCCATACAAGCGAGAACACTGGATAGCTCCCCAAGCTAATTGAGGTCTTGACTACGAGACTTAGTGTCAAGCAGCCCCAAACACCAGTCTAAGAAATTAAAATACTTCAATTGTCCGAAAAAGACCTTTCAGATGGTGGTCTATCTCCGCCGGTGTCCATGTTATTTTAGCTGACGAAAGAAGAGACCTTCTTGGTGCGTCAACCAGACTGGAAAAGTCACCTTGAGCCGATGCGGGAGCTCTTAACCCGACATCCTCACCTGTATCATACCAGATCCCAGCCTTGCCGCAAAGTCTTGAAGGAGGCTGGGCAAAGGAAAAACTTTCCTTGAGCTTTTCTAGACTCCATCCAATCTTGCACCTTCTTAAAAGCTCTCTTAGTTGAAAGAGACTTTGTCATTTTAACAAATCCAGGAGTCTTATTTGTTTTTGACAACGAAAACTGAGAAGGAGGCGACCGAGGTGCTGCGGGTTGAAACTCTTCTCCAAATGAATCCCGAAGCAATCGAACCAAAACTTGATAATCGGATGAATCTGACACAGCAGGTTGATCCTCTTCCGTTTCCTCTGAAATATTACTTAATCCTTCCTCATCTATAGGAGTGACCAGGGGACTCCCGAAGCTGGTGGTACAAGTCCTTTCACTCCGAGCTTTAATGAAGATCGTTGTTTAGACGTGCATGGAGCATTCTGAATATTAATATCTAAAGATTCAGATAAAGCGGTACCAATTTCTTGCTCATTCTCTCGATGGGAGTCCCTTCGAAAAGCCGATTGCAGTTGAGGTTCCATACTAATACCTTGCTGTGATACCTGATGGATATGAAACAAAGCGTCTGTTTGAACGTCTCGCTTGGCATCCGTCCGAGCGTCAAGCTTGGCGTCCAGCCGAGCGTCACGCTTGGCGTCCAGCCGAGCGCCACGTTTGACGTCCAGGTCCAGATGAGCGTCACGCTCGACGCTCAGCCGAGCGTCCCGCTTGGCGTCCAGGTGAGAGTCACGCTCAGCGTCCCTCGAGCCAACACGCCTGGCGGGTCCAGGTGAGCGTCACGCTCGACGTCTGTCCGAGCGTACCGCTTGTCTAAACAGGCGTCCCTGTGAACACTCCGCTCCTTCCAAGCCGAACTAGGAGCGTCGAGCTTCTCAGACTGTATACGGCCTCGTTGCGTAATCATAGGATCGTCCGTTCTTGTATAAAGCGAGCCTCGAGAGTCTGGGCGAATCCTCGTAGGAAGTTTTTCATGCCCTTTCTCCAACTGCAGGTGAGACGTACGAAATCTAGAATGAGTACTCACAGGCGAAAGAGACGATCGGTCCACCCGTGCGGGAGACCTCTTAGATCTTTTAATCGGTAATCTATCATCTTTTCTTCTCGGACGAATTTCTGATTCTCTCTCAGCCAGCAACGAAGCAAGTTGTTGTTGCATCGACCTGATAACACTCTTTGTAGTAGAAGATTCTTTTTCAGGAGAAAAACTGATCCTATGAGAAGGCAAGGGGCGAGGGGAAGCCCTATCCCTTCTCACAGGACCCGTTCTTCTATTCTTAGAACGAATAGGCCGCTCCAAGGCGTCCTCGTCAGATGACATCATAATTCTCCTTTGAGGAGTCCATGGCAGCAAAACTCTCCGGTGAAGACCGCAAACCAACAGGCGAAAAACGAAAAAGACGAAGAAGTCTTCTTCACTGCGATCGAAGACTCTGGCCGCTTGTGCGACACCTTGAGTTTTCGATCTTTTGCGGTGGAGAGTAATCCAAGTCTCGAGGCGAAGCCCGTAACGAAGAAGCAGCGCAAAGAGACTCTGCGCCCTCCTCTGAGAGACTACTGACGATAGCCGCCTGTGCGACATTTAACGTCATAGCTCTTTTCAGAGGACGTGAGCGTCTTCTCATGCTCCAACTCCTGTTAGGGGTTAGGAGGACGCCTCCGAGGACGAAAGCACTCGCGGAGGATACGCGCACTCGCACACTCTTTGGCAGCCTGGGGATCGTCTACAGGTTCTGCCGAAGGGACGCCAGATCGGTGGGGGTTCCCCGTAACCCTCCTGCGGCTTTCGACATGTCCGTCTTCCTGGGGCTTGGAAGTTCGACAGAGGTCCAGGCCTAGAGGCACCTTATAGGGCCGATCTGACGCCCCCTCCACAACACTGGGGGCACTTTCACTGCACTTTTGTTCACTAACAATGCTTTTACCCTCCAAAGCGAGCACTTTAGATTCTAGGTTTCGTATTGATTCCAGAATCGTAGAAAGAGCATTGTCTTCCACTGAATTTTCAGGGCCCGAAGGCACAACATTTTCAGGGCCCGAAGGCACAACAGATTTAGGTGTACCAACTACTGAATGGTATAGTAGGAGAAACCTTACCTACCCTTTACTTCTACTGACTGATACACTCCTGGAGGAAGATCTCCGTATCCTATCACGCTCCAATTTCCGCACATAGGATTCATAAGCCTTCCAACCCGAATCAGACAGACATTCACACTCCTTACAACGGTCATTTATAACACACGTATGTTCTCTACAATTATTACATATTGTGTGTGGGTCTACCGAACCTTTCGGTAGCCTCACCTTACAACCTTCCATACAACACACTCTGGTGCTAGATAAACTAGTCCCAGACATCTTAGTTAAAGGAAAAAACCAAACCAAATTCAAATCCAATCCACTATCAGCGTAAGCCTAGTCACAATCCACGTTCGATAACCAAAAAACAAACAGGATACTCAAGTAACAGAGAAGTTTCGAAAATCCTAGACGAGGTGTTGAAACAGTTGTTATCAACACCGGCGACAGAAAAAATCTGAATAGAAAATGGGAATGGTTCCTGACACCCGCCTCCCAGCGGCGGGAATGGGTACTAACCACCTGGCCGACCACTGCGTGAGCCGGGAGTTTTGAAATTCTGTCGGACTTCGGAGAAATACAGCTATATATATATCTGCTGGGTAAGTTTCATGAACAAATCTCGCAATACCGAAGACGATGAATACTAGCGTTTCTCAGCAGTAGATGGTCATTCATGTATGCGAGAATCCCCGTTAATCAGAGACTTAAGTCTGTGATTGTTGGGCAGAGATACGGTTGTTATTCAATCAAAGCAGGTGAGAAAGACATAAACACCGTCTACCTCAAAGCGGCAGCTGATACTGAAATGCCTCGGGCAATTCAATACGCAGTAGCTGTCGCTGACTCGTCATCCTGAGTTGCCAAGTAATCCTTTCCACGAAGGAATGCGTTCGGCTAGAACCACCGAGCATAAAAAGATATGCTCGAGCAATTATATTTAAGCAAAACGAATTTCGGTAAATATAAAAGCTTAAATGGTGTTGTTGTGACACATAAGTATAATATTAAATTGAAACTGGAAACTCCTGGGAGGTTGCAGGCACCCGGGTTCAGTTCAATTAGAATACTTTTCGTCTAAGTCGCAATCCGTAGAATAACCAGGATATGCGCCTACCCCTCGGACCATTCAACTGCTTAGCAGAATCATGTCGCGAGGTTAATTTACGTAGTATATTTGTAGGATTCTGAACAACGATTCTCCATCCTAATTCTTTCCTTCAAGAAAAAACAAAAAAAAAATAAGGATTGGAGATTCGACCACCTTCGTTCTCTATTCAAGAGAGTGAAGGAGAAGTCTTCCTCGAAGGAAAGCTTCAATGGTGAACAGAATACTAAGACGATAGTTCCAGCCAAACTGGATATTCCCGTCCGTTCTTCTCTATTCCAGGTTGGTCGCCTACTGTGAGATAGTCTTCTTTCAGCAGCAGTCTTCTTCCTAATGCTAGAAATTCCAGGAATTCGAGCATAGGCGAGGTTCCCGATTATCGTGTAACATATCGGGGATTCATCGTCTCGCTCACTTTGGACCGTGGTCTCGCCTAAGTGTTTGGAGATCGTAAGAAACTCTAACACTCTGAATGCGCTAGAAATTCCGTAGAATTCTAAGCAGTCTGCGAAACCCCCACCGAATTCGTCAAACGATATCGGCTGGTGGTCCTCTCGATTCCCGTAGAAATCGAGAATGGGGCAGGATCCCTCCTCAACGACCGGGGCTTACGTCAGGTAGGACCCGAAGTTCCCCCCTGGTAGCGCAGTCCCCAACGTGGGATCCTACAGAGAAATCTCTGTAGGATCCTTCCCCTTTCCCTCGTAGCCGTAAGGAGAGAGGGAATGGGGGAGGAATTGGATACTCGCTCGCCTTCCCAGTGGAACTAGCAGTTGGAGAAGAGTAGGAGCAGCCATCGCCTTGCGGCGATGGCCTCTCAGAGTCTGGGAAAACGTATCGTCAGGAGAAAACGTTTTCCCCCGAGGAGGGTTACGAACTCTCACTGTAGGTAAGGGTCTGCCGCCACTGTGAACGTCGTCTGGGTGGGGCTGATCGACACCTGACAGGAGAGAGCCGATACCGTCCTCCGACTCATTCCAGTCCTCGTCGAGGTCGAAACCTCTCAGGAGGACCGAAGGAGTATTTAAATACGGTGTCCGAAGACACGCCGCTGTCGCAGTAGAGGAGGTGGAAGTAGCTTGATCGACCGGCCAGAACTGAGAGAGCCTTCTTGTCCGGAGACGAGAGACTCTGGTTCAAGACAGAATCGGCAAGCTGCGATCGCGGCATACCCACCGTCGGTTTGGGTTCCCTCTCGGGCCCCAAAACGACTCGAGCAGAGACATGGGCTCTGCTGGTGGGAGAGGCGATCCTTCCCCCCGGTCGTTGTGCTGACGAATCAGTGCAATAACCTGGGTAAAGTTACTCTGAATCTCGGAAGTTACAGCGTCTTGAGGAGTAGGACCGTCCAGTCCCTCCAACAAGAGCAGCTCCCAGGACCCTCCTCCTTCAGAAGAAGGACCAGCAACAGATCCCTGACGGTTGCCTCCAATCACTTGCGCGTACGTCCTGGTTGGTCCTAAGACCAACCTGGCCCGTGCGGCGTCGTGACGGGATCGTGAGCGGCGCATCTCTCACGATCACTCCTATATACCTCGCTCTTCCTGGCGTATGCCGAGGAAGTGAAGGTATCGGAGAGACAGAAAAATGACGCTACCCCCTCTCTGACGGTCAACCTCCAATCACTTGCGCGTACTTCCTGGTTGTCCTAAGGACCATACGTGGCACGTGCGGCGTCGTGACGGGATCGTGAGCGGCGCACCTCTCACGATCACTCCTAGCTACCTCGCTTTTGTTCTTCCCCGGTGTAGCCCGAGGAAGTTGAGGGTAGTGGAGAGACAGACCTGACGCTCCCCCCCCGCTCGCTGGCAGGACCAGCGTACGTGGGGGGCTGCAGCCGATCACCAACCCGCGGTGGGGATCGATCTGCAGGCCTGGCCGTGCCGCTCACCTGTGGCGAGCGGCTCGACTGAGCACGTCGACCCCGGTCCCGTGCGTCAGACGAGCTGCTGCTGGTCACCGCCTATCCGCCCGGTCCCTGTGGGAGCGGCGGTCAGGTGACCTGCAGAGCTCGCTTTCGCCGTGAGGACCGGTGAGCGTCCTCGCGGCACGTCAAACCGCTGGTACCAGCCGAGGCTGGTACCGTCGGTCGAGGGGACCTGGGGGACCTCTTCCCAGCCTCAACCCGTGGCCGGTCAGAGACCGTCACGTCCACCCGAGGTACCGGCTGGTCGCTGCGAGATGCGGCCGCTGGCCTGGCGAGAGTCACCTGAGCGGCTCTCGACGACGTCTGCTCCGTGCCTCGGTCATGACGCTGAGCGAACTCAGGCGTCTTAACTTTGGCTGCACGGTCACCCGAAGGAGATCGTACACTCGGAACTTCTCGCGGACGAGAAACCGAGCCGGTACCTGGCTTAGAGCAGAAAGCTGCCAAGACCAGGCGAGGGTGTACCAGCGGTAGCCAGCACACCCTGGTCCCCGTCTTCTTCTTCTTCTCAGAAGGGGAGACGGGTCCCCGTTCCCGAAGGAACAGGAGGACCAGCAGAAGAACCCCCCGTCATCACCGGAATGTGACGAGCCCTTCGAAGTTCCCGAAGGAGTCTTCTTAGGGGGAATAACAAAACCCGGTTACCAGCTGGTCGCTGCGAGAGCGGCCGCTGGCCTGGCGAGAGTCACCTGAGCGGTTCTCGCCAGCCTTCTGCTCCGTGCCGTGGTCTTGGCGCCGAGCGAACTCTGGCGCCGAAACTTTGGCTGCACGGTCTCCCGAGGGAGAGCGTACACTCGGGATCTCCCGCGAACGAGAGACCGAGCCGGAACCTGGCGAAGCGCATCGCCGCTAGCACCAGGCGAGGAAGTACCAGAGCTAACCGATACTCCTCATGGTCCCCCGTATTCTCTTCCTTACGGAAGGGGAGACGGGCCCGCTCCCGAAGGAGCAGGAGGACCAGCAGAAGGACCCCCCGTCCCACCGAGGTGTGGGACGGGCCCTTAGAAGTTCCCGAAGGAGACTTCTTAGGGGGGGGAGGCACAGCCGTTCTTCTTCTTCGGCTTATGGGCCTTAGAAGTCGAAGGGGAAGAGGCAGCAACAGACGAAGACGAAGATGACACTTCCTCTTCTTCGTCAGCTCACGCAGGACAGTCGTCAGGTCCTCCATCCAGGCCGGAGTCGGGCCTATTGCCGAAGCAACACGGCCGACTGCACCTGTCCGGAAGGACCTGGGTGACTGGGGAAGCACACACCATGGGCAGGACCAGCATGGACAGGCGCAGGAACCAGGAGCGACAGGAACAGCAACCAGCTCAGGAGCGGCAGGAACAGCGGCAGCGGTAAACACAGAAAGGGGACAGCCAAGCCAGTAGCGGGAACCACATCAGCGACAGGTACGGCAGGCCCAGCCATCGCCTCGTAGAATCATCGGCAGCCAGCGTGGTACTGGCGGCCGGTCCAGGGGCGAGCTGCTGGAACAGCGGAAGTCTGGGGCAGGCAACACGAAGAAAACACAGGCGGCGGCGGCATACCCCTCCTCGGTACGGCGGCGACCGGCCCTAGAAGCGGCAGACGGCGTCACCGACACAGCATGGGGAGTGTAGACCAGCGGGGGGAAGCAGCATAAGCGGCCGTGAAGGTTGTAGTGGAGACCACTCCAAGGTCACCGCCCCAGACCTCGCTAGACTCTGCAGCGGGATCGTGGATGCTAGGCACGCCCTGCAGCCGCAGTGGTCCATACCTGTCCAAGGTCGTCTCCCACGGCTGTAGCACCTGCGGTAGCACAGACAGATTAGTAAGAGGGGTTCCCTCACGCACGGGGGGGAGACATGCCCCACCCCGAACGCAAGGAAGACCCCAAAAACAAAATACGAGGAAGCTGAGCGGGGGGGCAGGAAAGAAGACGAAGAATCGGATACCAAGGGAGTCGCGGGAGAGCTTTCCGACGACTTCCTGGCAGACCTTCGCTTCCCCTACCCCCCACACAGCAGTGAAAAGTAATATGAAAATGAAACAGAATACTGCACTTGCGATTCACTTCATAGAACTTAAAGAGGGAAAAATCAATTCCCGGTAAGAGCGGAAACTTGATCCATAATAATATGATGCTATCATAAATATATATGAAAATGAACAATACTGCACTTGCTATTTTCACTTTCACAGCAATAAATCGTAAGGATTAATTCCCGGGTAAGAGCGGAAATTGATCCAAAATTAAATTTGATGCAATTAATAAAGAAAATGAAAAGAAAAGAAAACTGCATTGCGAATCCACTTTCATTGCATTCTATTCATACAAAATAAGAGGCTCTTGCCGAGCGCAATCAAGCTCTCGGCAACGAACGCACAGGGCAAAAATATAATGAAAAAGAGTACTTACATCTTTCAATTACACACTTTCGCCCAAAATACATGACTCGGCGCGAGTGCGCCCGCCCTCGGCACCGAGACATAATTCAAGGGTTCAATTCATGAAAAGAGCGGAAATCGCCGTCTCTACGGCGATAGCTCCATGTTGATTCATAATTAAGTAATGAAAATGAAAACAGTGTACTTACAGTTTCATTTTCAAGTCAAACCAAACCATTAGTAGAAAACACAATATAAACAAAGCATACGACGATGAAGCGGGCAGAGAGCGATGACGAACACGTCCTTCACACCCGCGGCCGAAAGCAAAAGTGATTCTTCACCTCTCGGGCGCGCGGGCGCGCGCACGATCGGACAAGCAGTTAACTACCGTTCTCCCCTTGTTCGAAGCTTACGACCGTCCCAGCTGCCGCTAGTTACCTTCCTATTGTTAAAGGACCGAGGGTTTGTATTACGTATCGGAACAAATGCAATTTTGGACAAATTGTCATTTGTTCCGACACGGCATACAAACCTTCGGTCCTTTTACAATAGGAAGACTCACTTCTTGGTGGGTGGAATCTGAGTCTTTTGTGAACAGACTGGTGTTCGCCCAACCTTGGAAGCCTCCCTGGTCGTAAGAGCGAGGGAGGGATCCAAGCCTCTGTCCGATTGATCGGGGTGTGCACCGCAGGATCAATGGTCAGACCTCTGGACCGAGTACTAAGAGAGAGGCAAGCGTATCTCTTCGTACCAGCAATGTAAGAACTTGTTCCTGTACAGGAGCAAATATAAAGTCATGGGTTTGACTCTTGTAGGCATCCACTTCCCCCCCCTTGTAGGAGGAAGTGGTGGATATTCTGCTCCTATCCCTAGTGAAAGGGATAGGATGGGGCTCTGTCATATAGCTCACCTGCATCTCGTCCTCATCCAGCGTAGTGACGACCGTGGCCCTCTGCCCACAGGTAGAGGAGGAGGAAAAGACGGGAAGAGGGAGCCAGTCACTCACTCATTCACACATCCATCCACACAGTCACACCAGGACTCGATGCTGTTTCAGCCTGCGAGGGTCTGGGTTTGCTACACAACTTGTTGAGCAGCCACCACGGGTCCCAAGGAAAAGGTATCCAAGGACCTGTGGGCAATATCCTGAAGGTAGAAGGACGTAAAGGTAGTCTGGTTAGACCAGACCCCTGCCTTCAGGACCTGCGCCACGGAGAAGTTCTTACGAAACGCCAACGAGGGGCCAATACTTCTGACTTCGTGAGCTCTCGGACGGGACGTACGGATGTCGTCACTACCATCAGCCTCATACGCCCTCCTGATGACCTCACGCAGCCAGAATGAAAGAGTGTTCTTGGATACTTCTTTCTTGGTTACCCCGGTGCTAACGAAGAGGCGTCGACACTCAGGCCTGAGGTGTCGAGTTCTCTTCAGATAGCGTCGTAGCGCCCTCACAGGACAAAGCAGCATCTCATCCGCATCATTATCGGTGAAGTCCATTAGGGAGGGAATCTTGAATGACTCGAACCTGTCGTCAGGGATCGACGGTTTCTGAGTCTTCGCAACGAAGTTCGGGACGAAATCGAGCGTCACAGATCCCCATCCCCTTGGGAGTGTCGTACATCATAGGAAAGACCATGAAGTTCCCCTACTCTCTTCGCCAATGCCAGGGCCAGCAAGAAGAGGGTCTTGAGGGTCAGATCCCTGTCTGACGACTCTCGGAGTGGCTCGAACGGCGTTCGAGTCAAACTCCTAAGGACGAGAGTCACATCCCACGCAGGGGGCCTGAGTTCCCTGGGTGGGCAAGACCTTTCGAAGCTCCTCATGAGCAAGGAAATCTCGAACGAGTTCGAGATGTCCAATCCCCTCAGTTTCAGGACGAGCGCCAAGGCGGCTCTGTATCCTTTGACTGTGGGGACTGAGAGGAGCTTCTCTCGGCGAAGAAAAACGAGGAAATCCGCTACCTGCTGAAGAGTGGCTCTGAGAGGAGATAGACCCCGTCTACGACACCAACCACAGAAGACGGCCCACTTCCCCTGGTACACAGCTGCAGAGGACTGACGGACGTTTCCAGCCATCTCTGTTGCTGCGCTACGAGAAAAACCACTCGTTCGCAAGAGATGGTGGATAACAGCCAGCCGTGAAGACGTAGGGACTGGACTGCTTGGTGGTACCGCTCGACGTGTGGCTGGGCGAGAAGGTTGTGCCAAGGGGGAATCTCTCTCGGTTCTCCTGCGAGAAGAGCCAGCAGGTCCGGATACCAAATGGCCTGTGGCCATTTGGGAGCCACCAGGATCATCCTGAGATTCGGGGTGACCAGTGCTCGACTGATCACCTTGCGAATCAGGCTGAACGGGGGAAAGGCATAGGCGAAGAGGTTGTCCCACGGGTGTTGAAGAGCCTCCTCTGCAGCTGCCCATGGGTCCGGCACGGCCGAGAAGAACACCTGGAGCTTCCTGTTGTGCCGGGTGGCGAACAGATCCACGACTGGTCGCCCCCATAGGTCGAAGAGCCTTTCCACCACGTCCTGGTGTAGAGACCATTCGGTCCCTATCACCTGATCCCGACGGCTGAGCGTGTCTGCTACTACATTCCTCTTCCCTGGAATGTAGCGTGCCGACAGCTCTATTGAGTGTGCCTCGGCCCACTCGTGCACCTGCCGAGTCAACTGGTACAACGGGAGAGACACTAGGCCCCCCTGTTTGTTGACGTAGGCCACTACCGTGGTGTTGTCGCACATCAACACCACTGAGTGTCCCACCAAGCGGTCCTGGAACTCTTGGAGAGCGAGGAACGCTGCCTTGAGTTCCAGTACATTGATGTGAAGGTGCTTGTCGTTCTCGTCCCACACTCCTGAAGTCAGCAACTCCTCCAGGTGTGCGCCCCATCCCTCGGTCGATGCGTCTGAGAACAGCTGCATGTCCGGGGGGGGAGTGCGCAGAGGCACTCCTCTTAAGAGGTTCCTGTCGTCCAGCCACCAGGCTAGATCCTGCCTCACCTCCGGTGTCAGTGACACTGGAAAGCTTGGGGGATCCGTCGCCTGCGACCAACTCTCCTTTAGCCTCCACTGAATAGACCGCAGGTGAAGACGCCCGTGAGGGACTAACTTCTCGAGTGACGACAGGTGTCCGATCACGACTTGCCATCGCTGAGCTACCTGCTCCTGCCGAGACAGGAACTGGTTGGCTGCCTCCCTGAATCTGCTGATCCGCGAGTCTGCGGGGAAGACTCGTCCTGCTACCGTGTCGATCAGCATACCCAGGTACTTCATCCTCTGCTTGGGCTCGAGATCGGACTTTTCGAAGTTCACAAAAGATCCCCAGATCGCGACAGAACTCGAGCAGTCGATCCCTGTCCTGTAGCAACTGCGAGCGGGAGCTCGCCAGGACTAACCAATCGTCGAGATACCTCATCAGACGTATCCCGTGCGAATGGGCCCAAGCAGACACCAGAGTGAACACTCGCGTGAACACCTGTGGGGCGGTTGAGAGACCGAAGCAAAGTGCCCTGAATTGGTACACCGTCCCGTCGAGGATGAAGCGGAGGTACTTTCTGGAGGACTGATGAATGGGTATTTGGAAATACGCATCCTTCAAGTCCACCGAAAGCATGAAATCGTTCTCCCTGATGGAGTCGAGCACTGAGCGTGCCGTCTCCATCGTGAACCGGGTCTGGCGAACAAACCGGTTCGGGGAGAGAGATCTATCACCGGGCGCCAGCCTCCCGTAGACTTTTCCACCAGGAAGAGTCGACTGTAAAAGCCCGGTGACTGATCCGTGACGATTTCTACAAAGCTCTCTTGCTCAGCATGGTCTTGATCTCCTGTCTCAGTGCTACGTCCTTCGATGACCCTGGAACGTACGACTGCTGTTGGACCGGGTTGGAGGTGAGGGGTGGCCGAGATTCGAAGGGTAATAGATATCCCTCCCGAAGGACATCTACAATCCAGGTCTCGGCGCCGTAGCGCTGCCAAGTTGCCCAATGGCTGGCCAGGCACCCCCCACTTCCGGCAGCAGGTGAGGGGGAACGCCGTCCCTAGCGTTTCCCCCCTTTCTTCGACTTCTTCCCAGAGCCTCCACGGGAGGAGGAGGGCTGGGAGGAGGGCTGGTTACGGCTCCCCTTGGTTGAAGTCGAAGAAGACAGAGTCTTTCCCCGGGGCTTCGACGCAGCTACCGTCTTAGCCACCGAGGAAGCGCTAGCCGAGCTCTTAGACTTGGCCGCAGTCCGAGGCTGCCCAGAAGCCTTCGAGACTGCCTGGTGTACCAGACGGTCACTGTCGTCAGTGCGCCGTCTGTCCACCGCAGCGTCCACCATCTCTCCTGGAAAGAGAGACGTGGAACTCCGTAAAGGTCCGTTGCGAAGTCCCAACGCCGCTTCACGCCCGGCCGCCCTGGAAACCCGAGTAAGGACGGCGTCCCTTCGTCGGAGAACCAGGTTGGCCCACAGGTTCACCGTCTGGTGGGCAAGGAAGGAGATGGCTCTTCCTCCAGACTGGCAAAGTCTCCTAAAGGCCGAGTCATCTTCAGGGGAAATTCCCCCGGAGTTGGCTGCGACCTTAGATACTGTGAGGGACCACAGATCTAGCCAGGAGACGGCCTGGAAAGCTGCCATGGCGGTAGATTCCAGGCCGAGTGCCTCTTGCTGCGAGAACCATAGGTTCTCGGACAGGAGCTGCTGCAGAGACACACCCGGAGTCAGCCTGGCTAACTCCGGGTTCACCTGTTTGGGCGGCATCGGGTCTTCAGATGGCACGTAAAAAACGCCGCTGTCGCAGCAGAGAGGCGGAAGCAGCTTGCTCGACCTGCCAGACTTGAGCGAACCGTCTTGTCCGGAAACAAGCGATTCAACCTGGTCCAGCACTGAGTCTGCAAGCTCGGAACGCGGCAAACCCACCGTCGGTCTGGGTTCCCTCTTCGGGCCCCAGAACGACTCGAGCCGGGACGTGGGCTCGGATGGTGGGAGCGGCGATCCTTCCCCGAGGTCGTTGTGCTGACGAATCAGCGCAACAACCTCGGCAAAGTTCCTCTGGATCTCAGGAGTGACTGCGTCCTGCGGAGTCGGACCATCCAGTCCCTCAAACAGGAGCATCTCCCGAGACCCTCCTCCCTCAAGGGAGGAACAGCGACAGACCCCTCTCGGTCTCCTCCAACCACTTGTGCGTACGACCTGGCTAGTCCGAGAACCGTGCCTGGTACGTACGACGACGTGGTGGGATCCTGAGGGGCGCACCCCTCACGATCACTCCTCAATACCTCGCCCCTCCCGGTGTAACCCGAGGAGGTTGAAGGTATGGGAGAGGCAGACCTGACGCTCCCTCCTCGCTCGCTGGCAGAACCAGCGGGCTTGGAAGACTGCAGGCGATCGTCAACCCGCGGTGGCGATCGAGCTGCAGACCTAGTCGAGCCGTCTCGCTGTGGAGAACGGCTGGACCGAGAACAGCGGCCCCGGTCTCGTGTGTCAGAAGAGCTGGTGCTGGTCGCCGTACCCGATCGCTCTCTGTGCGAGTGACGGTCAGGCGACCGGCGAGCTCTACTGTCACGGTGAGACCGGTGCGTGTCCTCACGGCGCGTCAGTTCGCTGGTACCAGCCGTGGCTGGTGCCGGCGAACGGGGGGACCTCTTCCCAGCCTCAGCCCGTGGCCGGTCATGGACCGTCACGTCCGCCCGGGTAGCCAGCTGCTCGCCACGAGAGCGAGAGCTGGTCTGGTGAGAGTCGCGTGAGCGGCTGTCACCAGTCTTCCGCTCCGTGCCGTGAACCTGACGCTGAGCGGACTCAGAGGTCTGGTTCCTGGCTGCACGGTCGCTGTTAGGCGACCGTACACTCGGTACCTCTCGCGAACGAGAGGCCGGACCGACGGATCCTGCTGCCGTGGCCGAACCGACTAACATCAGGTGAGGAAGTGCCGGTGTTAGCCGGCACTCCTCTGGTCCCCGTAGTCTTCTTCCTCGCGGAAGAAGAGACGGGTCCTGCCCCCGAAGGAGCAGGGTGACCAGCGGAAGAACCCCCCGTCTCACCAGAGCGAGACGGGCCCTTAGAAGTTCCCGAAGGAGACTCTTAGGGGGGGGGGGAGGCGACCTTCTTCTTCTTCGGCGGGGGAGCCTTAGAAGAAGAAGGGGAAGAGGCGGCAGACGACGACGAAGAAGACGATGAAGAAGACGACGACACCTTCCTCCTCTTCTTCTTCTTCTTCGTCAACCTCCTCAGGACCGACGTCAGATCTGTCATCCAGAGCGGAGCCGGGGCTGCTGTTGCCGAAGCAACAGGGCCCGGACGCACCTGTCCGAACAGATCAGCATCGGGAGCAGCGGGGCCAGGAACAGGAACAACGTCAGCAGGTGCAGGCATCACAGGAACAGCAGTAGAGACGGCAGGGGCAGGTACAGGAACAGCAGCAGTGGTCATCAACGTCACGTCCGAGAACGGCGGCTGGGCAGGTACGGCAGGTACGGCAGGCTGTGCAGGCTGTCCAGTTGGACGGACCAGCGGCACAGACATCCTTGGTACTGGTGGGAGGTCCAGGGGCGAGCTCTTCGGGCACACGAAGTCCGGTCGCGGCAGCACGGCAAACCCAGGTGGCGGCATCACACTCCCCCGTGATACGGCGACTGGCCCCTGCACCGATGTAGTAGGTGTTACAGAGACCGCGTGCGGGGTGTACACCAGGTGAGGAGGTGAAGCGTAGCCAGGTGTTGTAAGGGTCGTGGTGGTGGTCGTAACCGTCGCATGAGTGACCGCCACGGAGCCAGCGAGATGGTAGAGCAGCCCCTGGACACTCGGCACGCCCTGCAGCCCCAACGATGCCCACACCTGTCCGAGGTCGTCCTTCGCGGCAACCGCACCTGAGGAAGGCAAAGTCGGGTGATTAGCAGGCTCCTCTACCCGCTCGCCCGAAGACGAACGGATAGAGGACCCAGAGTACAACTCGACGTCAGGGTATCTAGCGCCCTCCTCCACACTCGACAAGTCAGGTGAGGAGAAGGACCTAGAAACCCCCCCCGAAGGGGAAGGCGCCAAACGTGGAAGCTGAGCGGGCGGCAGGAAAGACGACGAAGTGTCCGTAACCAAAGGAGTCGCGGGAGAGCTTTCCGACGACTCCTTTGCAGGCCTTCGCTTCTTCCTGCCCTCATACAAAGTCCACTGCGCCTCTGACCAATTATTACAAACTTCACATGGCTCGGCTCGGGTGCATTCGCGCCCCCGACACCGAGCGCACAAAACATGTGGGTCAATTTCCGGGAATGAGCGGAACTTCCCGCATTTACGCCCTTCGGTACCCGGGCATAGTCTCCGTGGGGTAGCGAGGCGAGGAGATTCCATAATTGACCAAAATATCACAATTCAATGAAAAGAGAGGAATGATTGTACTTACAATGATTCTTTCACACACAAACACAACCATATACTTAAGGAAAGCAAACGACGAGAAGCGGGCAGAGAGCGTCGAACACACACGTCTACTCGCTGTGAGGCCGAAAGCAAAAGTGATTTGTTTACCTCCCAGTCGCGCGCGCGCGCCTGTCGGACAAGCAGTTAACTACCGAACCCCTTGTTCGAAAGCTTACGACCTATCCAGCTGCCGCTAGTACCTTCCTATTGTAAAAGGACCGAAGGTTTGTATGCCGTGTCGGAACAAATTAAAAGTTTACTGTCTTTCGTTCAAGTTGTAACATTCATCCCTGAGGGGCTGGTTATAAACATGGCATAAGATCCTCAGAACGTGTTCAGCCCCACAAGGATGAACGTAAAAATTCAAACAAAATGCAGCAAATTTCTCATTAACTCTGTACATTTCTCAAAAGATCTCACCTGTACTGTATGAAATACCTATACTACCTACCCTTTTCTATATTCTTCAGTCAAAAAATTAAGGCAGTAGATATTGGTACGGCAGTGAATTGCGCATGCGTCAATTTCAGACTTCCTGCCATACAAATAACATAGTGTGGTGGGGGTACAGCAGATTCTGTTGGTGATGCCATATTGCGCTCTTGACTTGCTGTAGGTACGGCAGTTAGGTAGCTGTATCTGTTTACCAGTTTGATAATCATAATGTATTATGTGACCAGAGTTCCGTTTTTAGGCGGGACAGTCCCGCTTTTTTAACATCTATTCCGCTTCCTTTAAAGACAGCATATACAATTTGGTATTTCTGAAGAAGCATTCCGCATTGTTCATCCCCGCGAACATGAAAGCCACCAGGAATTGGGGAGTCAAATGTATTTCGCCGTGTTTAGTACAAGCCCCGGGGGCTTAATTACAGTCATACGAGTAACTATTATTAAAAATTCTTTTTCAGGAGGTAAACTGCATAAAAAAACTGAAACTGCCATAGTTTACGCCGCCCCAGAATAGTAATATGTATAGATCTACCTAAAATTTTTGAAAGTTAGTGTCTTCATAGATGTCTATGGCTTCTTTCAGCTCGTTAAAGCCTGAAAATACTTGTTTTTCGGCGAGAACTAATGTATTATTCCGCAGTTCACGCTGTTCCGTCGTCATTTTTCTTTCTGTCACTTGTATGCCTGAGGCAGTAAAGAAGGGTTCGCGCATGCTCAAGTCACTGCCGTACCAATATCTAAAGAGATCGGGGTACGGCTGCCGTACCAATATCCAGTTCAAAAAATTAAATTAGGCCGCACCCTTTACATTATAGATATGTTAAGGCCAAAGGTCAACTCACTCTAGCCTATGAGCAAGACTACCCTAGACTACACACTAGGCTAAGTGTGACAGCGGGCCGCCCTCAACCCTGAAAAAAATTAAATTAGGTACTAGCTAGGCTACCTACTAGTCTTCATGATACACTCTCTGACGCCGGGCACCAGTTAATGACGTTTAATTAACAGAGCTGTTAATTAACCTATGCTGAACTTAAACTGAACAAGGCCCACACTAGCGTGGCCCAGATTTGACTGACCTTAGGTTTGCGTATAGCTAAAGATAGGCTTGTACCTTGTATAGCTATTTCAGTTTTCTGGATCACAAAAGTTTCCTCAGATTTGAATTAATCTTACCTCTCCTATCTCCATCGTTTACAAAACACTCATATGAATATGTACAATATATGAGTAACAAAAGATATTTTCCGGAAACTTTCTGTACATATGGAACCTGAATACATGCCAACGTAACATTTGTAAGACACTTGTCAAAACATTTACATTTGTTTACATTGACCTATATATAAGGGTCCTAAATGTCAATTACTGCCGATAACAATGGGATTGGGAAAGGGTGCAGTTCGGATGTTTATGCATTCCAGTACCTTTAGACGTTTCGCTTGACATTAATTTTGTAAATTTTAATCTTGTTTAAAAACGATTAATGACAGACTTATCAGTGATATTATTATGAATCATAATCTTGTGAAAAAATAGGTCTTAAATGAAATGCATTGGCCACAAACATTGTGTTAAAGATATTTATCTGTTGTCGAAATTTTTGAGAATTGATCCTATACTAGTCATTTCAACAACTCGAACTTATTCGTTTTTATTTAAGGAAAGCCATAAACAAGATCATTTACAAATATCTTGTCCATTGAATGAATTATTACTTTAAATTTTTACGAGATCCCTTATCGTATCTTCAATCCAAACGTCTATGGTTTTCCGCCAGCAGACGACAGCATTTGATTTGGCGCATATTTGCGTGGGTGATGTTCAGGCACCCAGATTACATTACCCAGTGCAGAGCTAGCAGGAAATCAATTAACCGTTTTCTGCCATCCTTCTGCCGCATAGTGAGGAAAGTCCGTAGTTTGACAATGAAATTTAGTTACGATTTATAAAGAATAATAAAAATCACAATGATATTTAAACTACGCGTGTATTTATTTATTTATTTGTAAATCTCAGAAAGTGTTGCTTAACAATAAAATAATTAATTTGGTGATAATTTTAATGCACACCAAAATGTGCATTAAAAGTATATATTTCACATTCTTAAAGCTAGAGTTATTTAAATGTAACTTAAATAATCCTAGCTGTGTATAATATCTCCTCGTAGTACTATTTCCTGTTAATATTTTTAAGTAAGATAAAGAATCATGAATAATCAGTCACATTTTCTAATCGTGTACTAAGACACTTTTCTGCGGTGGTGGTTGGGAGACTGCCGATGAAATTATTCACGAAAATTATTTATTTAATCACTTGTACTGATTTGTTAAATCTGGAAATGGCCATTCTACTGTAATGATTAGCCATAGTGCATATTAATTTCCTTAACATGAATTAATTTCATTCGAAGCTAATATGTAACTCGTGAACAATCACACTAATAGTTTTCGTTTTATGAAAAGTTATTATTATTATTATTATTATTATTATTATTATTATTATTATTATTATTATTATTATTATTATTATTATTATTATTATTATTATTATTATGCTCTATCACAGACCTCTAATTCGACTGGGTGGTATTTATGGTGTGGGGTTCCGGGTTGCATCCTGCCTCCTTAGGAGTCCATCACATACGTGTGCCGTTTCTAGGATCACACTCTTCTGCATGAGTCCTGGAGCTACTTCAGCCTCTAGTTTTTCTAGATTCCTTTTCAGGGATCTTAATTGGGATTGTGCCTAGTGTTCCTATGATTATGGGTACAATTTCCACTGGCATATCCCATACCCCATATCCTTCTTATTTCTATTTTCAGGTCTTGATACTTATCCATTTTTTCCTTTCTTTCTCTTCAACTCTGGTGTATTGCGACATCAATCAGTGATACTTTCTTCTTGATTTTGTCAATCAACGTCACGTCTGGTCTATTTGCACGTATCACCCTATCTGTTCTGATACCATAGTCCCAGAGGATCTTTGCCTGATCGTTTTCTATCAATCCTTCAGGTTGGTGTTCGTACCACTTATTACTGCAAGGTAGCTGGTGTTTCTTGCACAGGCTCCAGTGGAGGGCTTTTGCTACTGAATCATGCCTCTTTTTGTACTGGTTCTGTGCAAGTGCCGGACATTCGCTTGCTACGTGGTTTATGGTTTCATTTTTCGTATTGCACTTCCTACATATGGGAGAGATGTTAATTATTTCCATCTATCGTTCTTTGGACATATCTAGTTCTTAGGGCCTGATCTTGTGCCGCTGTTATCATTCCTTCAGTTTCCTTCTTTAGCTCTCCCCTCAGTAGCCATTGTCACGTGTCATCGCTGGCTAGTTCATTAGTCTGTCTCGTGTATTGTCCGTGCATTGGTTTGTTGTGCCACTCCTCTGTTCTGCTTGTCTTTCTCCTGTCTCTGTATATTTCTGGGTCTTCGTCTACTTTTATCAGTCCTTCTTTCCATGAACTCTTTAGCCACTCGTCTTCACTCGTCTTCATATATTGCCCCAGTGCTCTGTTCTCAATGTTGACGCAGTCCTCTATGCTTAGCAGTCCCCTCCCTTCTTCCTTTCGTGTTATGTATAGTCTGTCCATATTTGCTCTTGGGTGCAGTGCTTTGTGTATTGTCATATGTTTCCTCGTTTTCTGGTCTATGCTGCGAAGTTCTGCCTTCGTCCATTCCACTATTCCTGCACTGTATCTGATTACTGGCACTGCCCATGTGTTTATGGCTTTTATCATATTTCCGGCGTTGAGTTTTGACTTGCGTATCGCCTTGAGTCTCTGCATATATTCTTCCTGATCGTGTCCTTCATCTCTTGATGTTTTATATCCCCTCCTTCCATTATTCCCAGGTATTTGTATCCCGTCTCATCTATGTGTTTGATGTTGTTCCCATCTGGTAGCTTTATCCCTTCAGTCCTTGTTACTTTGCCCCTTTGTATGTTGACTAAGGCTCATTTTTCTATTCCAAACTCTATCCTGATGTCCCCAGATACAATCCTTACAGTCTGGATTAGGGTATCTATTTCCTTGATGCTCTTACCATACAGCTTGATGTCGTCCATGAATATCAGGTGGTTAATTCTGTTGCCTCTTTTCTTGAGTTGGTACCCAGCATCCATCTTCTGCAGTACCTTTGTCATGGGAATCATGGTTACTACGAAGCGTAGTGGGTACAGTGAGTCGCCCTGGAAGATCCCTCTCCTGATATTAACCTCTGCTAGTCTTATTCCAGAGCTTGTAAGTATTGTATTCCAGTTGCGCATTTTATTTTTGAGGAAGCTGATGGTGTTATCCTTTGCCCCATATATTTTCAGGCATTCTATTATCCATGTGTTATTATTATTATTATTATTATTATTATTATTATTATTATTATTATTATTATTATTATTATTATTATTATTATTATTATTATTATTATTATTATTATGAGTAGAGCCGACACCCGTGTTTCAGTTTATCTTTAAGTGGATTCAAATGAACCACATACAGCTATACAACCTAGTTTTGTAATTGACTTTAGAAACTTATAAACAGCTAACCCTACAGATTATTTATGATAGTCAAATGTATTTGTTTAAGATGACTAATTAAATCAGTTTGAGTGTAACGTTATTTTTACTAGCAAGTTTTAGGTCTTTGATCTTTGTGTCACTCTTCTTTTATACTCAGGGAAAGTAATTGAAAATCACATAATTATGATCTCAATGAGATTTTGATTCAAATGATGTCTCGCGTAGTATAACTTGTTCAGAAGACCTACGATCTTTCTTCAATTGCATTTCATGAATCTTTTTTAATTTATGGACTCCAGCCAGTGAAGATGTCATCGTCCATCAAGTTTTAGACTTCAATTCGACTTCCTCTCGCTGTTGCCCCTCATCTCACAAGCTCTCGCCTATGCAGGCAACTCTTAAGGCTTTAACGACTGTCTGTATCGTCTGCAAAAACACTATGTATGGGCTTGACTGAATGCAAAAGTGGGTGGAGCTTTGTCTGAACGCTCTCAGCGGGAATCTGTCACGACCAGGTTGAGGCTACTGGCTTGCGACTGAAGTCTGTGACTCATACACAGATCATTCAATGTATGGGTTTGTCTGCCGATATATCTATAGCGCGCGTCTCTTCTAGAGATGATGCCATGTCTTCTCGAGACAAAATCTTTGTTGAGACTGAAATCGGTGCGGAGATCGTTCATACTGTTGAATAGTGCGTGTGTGGGTCGATAACGACAATCGTTCAGTGTATGGGGGTCATTTAGACATAAATGCGATATTTCCAAGCATTGCATATATCGTTGAAATGCAAAGACGAATGACACATATTACCGTTCCTGTGTCAAAAGTACAGGATAACTGGATTTCCTTACGTTCCCAAATAGTAAAAGCCATCCACCTACAGATATTATTTCCAATTAGTTAAAAAGAACTTTAGTCACTACACATTCATATTATAACTGCCTTCATGTAAATATATAGGTTACAGAATCATTGGCTAGGTGTGAAAGTATATATTATGAAACAAGGGTTTGTTATATCTTCATGACTATTTGATATCTTTTTTGGTTACTTTGTTTAGTTTTATGTGTACAACCCTCCACCAGGATGATATTCTCTCTAGCGGGCCCTTGTACGTTTTCTAAATAAGTTGCTTCTAATATCTTTATTGTATTTTAGTGTTTTCTCGTCAGTATCGTACAGGAGTCTTAAGTTCTTTTTAAAATTTGTGTTCTTCTTGTATGATTTTCATTTCAGGCGGTATTTTGTTGCATAGTCTTGGTGTGCAGTGTACATAGGCTCTCTCACCTGACTTGCAGTTATGCCCGTCGCACTAGTAATATTCAGTTTTCCCCGTCGCGGTAGTTGTCTGCAGTTTTCTCCGTCGCGAAAATATAGTCTGTAGTTTAGCCCGTCGCTGTAGTAGTCAGCAGTTTTGTCCGTCGCGGTAGTAGTCTTCTGTTTTAACCGTAAATGCGCGGTAGTAGTCTTAAGTTTAAAGCCTGGGAAAACAATCTCAACCCTATGAACAAACGATTGAAAGCACAAGAAATGGCGTGGTATGTAGAAGTTACAAAAACGTTAGTGAAAGTGGAAGAAGGGGACAGTGTGTTGCCCACACACAAAGAGAAGAAGAAGATAGGCTTGTAAAAAGAGTGTATGATTCAATTTCAGAGGTGTTGGGAGGAAGGGGGGAGGAAGACACAGGAAGTGACGAACAGATGAGATCGAAGAAACATTGGAAGATCCTTAATATCCAGGAAGCACCAGAGTGGGTATAGGATAAAGGAGAGTGGTGCAGTGTTTTTACGGGAGGTAACCTGCAGAAATGAGCCATTTATGTAGATGTATAAGCTGCAAATATGGTGGAAATTTTCTGCATAAGGAATTTATCCATGATTCGGCACTTAGTCTCTCTCTCTCTCTCTCTCTCTCTCTCTCTCTCTCTCTCTCTGGAGTCACTCTTGGAAAGGGAACTGGCTTCCTTTGCTGCCTCGGGCCATGGTCCGACGTTGTCTTGCATTGTCATTTTGAGTCTGAAGAATTATTAATCTAGTTTTGAAAAAAAGCTGTGGAATCCGGTTTTGACGTCTTCCATGGAAATTCCAGTCCCTAGATTAAATAGTTTCAAACAAGCAGAAGAGAGGTTGACCATGGACGATTTGGAGGAGAGAGAGAGAGAGAGAGAGAGAGAGAGAGAGAGAGAGCGCCTGGGAGGCTCAGAAAATTCAGCTCACTCGTATATGTTTTACATTAAATTTCGTAATATCTAACGATTTCTTGATATTAAAGAAGTAAAGGATGGTATGGATATGGTGGTGGATAAAAAGGAAATACATAGCGTCTCACACTTGCACGCACACAAATACACACACTATATATATATATATATATATATATATATATATATATAATATATCTATATATATAGATATATACATATATATATATATAAGATCCAGTTCACTCCATGTTCTATATAAAATTTCCTAATATCTGACGATTTCTTGTTATTAAAGAAGTAGAGAATGGTATGAATATGAGTGGTGACTAATAAACAAACACATGTATTTCATACTCGCAGAAACATATGTATGTCTACACACACACACACACACACGCACACACACACACACACACACACACACACATATATATATATATCTATATATTATATGTATATATATATATATATATGTGTGTGTGTGTGTGTGTGTGTGTGTGTGTGTGTGTGTGTGTGTATCCCCATACATATGTTTCTGCGAGTATGAAATACATGTGTTTGTTTATTAGTCACCACTCATATTCATACCATTCTCTACTTCTTTAATAACAAGAAATCGTCAGATATTAGGAAATTTTATATAGAACATGGAGTGAACTGGATCTACTGGGCTTCCCAGGTTTCTCTCTCTCTCTCTCTCTCTCTCTCTCTCTCTCTCTCTCTCTCTCTCTCTCTCTCTCTTCTCTCTCTCTTCCAAGTCGTCCACGGCCAGTCTTTCCTTTTCGGCATGCTTCAAATTAAATAGAAGCTAGGAAAATAGAGTAATGATGATAACATGGATGGCTGATGACGAGCAGTTGATACGTATAAATTAGTTGGAATATATATAAAGAATGATGGTAGCTTGACAGAAGAGGTAAGCCAAAGAATAGGTGGAGCTAAGGTGGGTATGTATGAAGGAGCTCTTGATCTAACTCCATTATAGAAATGAAGTATGGATGGTAAAGCTCTTGAGGTGAACTATTGGTGTGGTGTTGCTATGTTAAAAAAGGACTGATAGGGATAGAAATGTGGAGATATGTGGAAGTGGGAAAAGTATCAATATAGCCGAAGGATGGCCTAGCGTGCCCATTCTTTTAGACGGCCCTGAATAGACGTGGTTGAATAGATGTTGCAACGAGAGGTATTGGAAAGGATTGGCTTGAATACGTAGGAAACACGAGAGTGAGTGCAAAATTAAGAGTGAATGGTTCATTGTGTGTACACTCTAATGTTGTGGAAGTTTTATAGCACAGGCATTCATCCGTTATTCAATGATAGCCTCCTTTAAAATGAGGCAGCGACCCCTGTGCTGTGCTTCTTCTAGAGGATGAGCAATCCTCATCCATGAAAGAAGTTTGATATGAGTGTCTTGCATATTTTATGAATGGAAGCCTATGTGTCTTGAAACATTTTTCCCCTTTATATTGACAACTTGATGTCGTTTGTAAGGATTTAACTAACCTTAATCTAAGTTTTTAATCCTGTCTATTATAGTCTATTAAGAGCAGACGTTAGGGAGAAGGTCAAAGTGGTACTACCTACGTCTTCCCGTGATTGCCTCTTTGAGCCAGGCTTGACTTCATGCAAATCAAATTGTAGTTGTGTGAGTGGCTAGTTTGGTGTAAAGGTAGGTAGAAAATTAGCTTGGCTTCAAAGCTGCTTATTTCTGCTATGGCATGATGAGAGAAACCAGACAAATGGCAGACATGGGTGTAGCTATTGTTATGGAACAAGAGGATGGGTTGTGAGTGGGGTAGGGAAAGATAAGTAGTATAAAGCGAAGTTGCAGAGAATGGTGAAAAATGTGAGTGTTTCTAAGATTAGAAAACTAAAGAAAATGCCAACAAGTATAAAAATATGAGAATGACTACAAACAAGGCATAGGAGCAATGAATGTTTGTATGGATGATGAAAATCATGGAGGTGATTGATTTTCATAGGCATTTAGATGTAGGCGAAATGTAAAGTATGATGGCTGGGTGGGAGAGATGGGTCACAAAATACGGGGAGTGCTATAGTGGAAAAGAAGATATGTAAGTGTGTATGATTCGTAGTTAAGACTGGTTTACACCTACGTACTTTTGTGGTGCGGGCTGTTACGGCGTGGGACCACAAGAAACTGCACTATAAACGCACCAAAAGTGCTCCACCTCGCTGGTGGGGCCAAGCAAAGACCGTTAAAGCCGCACGACGCCGCCCGGATTTTAAACAATTTCAAATTTCTGCTTGGCATCTGGCAGGTTGATGAAGTCACACGAAGCTGAAAGCAGTGTGGTGCGGGTCCACAACAAAAGAGGTAAGAACCCCCACGGTGCCATGCCACGCCACACGTGGTGCAATGTGATGCGGTGTCGTACCACCCACAAGGGAGTGTTACGGCGTGATGTCATTGCGCTGTGCGGTGCCCATGTGATGCCCTTACGGCGCCGTCATACATGATTAATACATGGCGCACACATGTTGCAGGGTGTGTGGCGTGCATGCAGTGTGTTACGGCGTCTCCCTAGGTCAATTGGAGGGAAGGTTTGCTGTGCATTCTGGGGAGGATAAAAGGGGCCTGACTGACCACTGGGGCATCATTCTCGCTGTGACAGCCTGCTGACCAGCCACTCTGTGACCCAGCCTCTCCCGCCCAGCAACGCTCACCCAGCCACTCGTGCCCAGCAGCACTCACCCAGCCACTCTCGCCCAGCGGCACTCACCAGCGACGTTCACCCAGGAATGCTCACCCACGGACGCTCACCCAGGGACATCTACCCAGCAACGTTTACTACCCAGGGACGTTTACCCAGCGACGTTCACCCACACACGCTCACCCAGGGACGTCTATCCAACGATGTTTACTACCCAGGGACATTTACCCAGCGACGTTTACCCAGCCACGTGACACGATGCCTCTACAGAAGACCACCCCCAGGCCTACACAGCAGTCCCAGGACAGCCAGGACACCCAGCCTTCACAATGGTTGGAGACGTCTGAACATGAGGAAGAGCTGAACGTTGAGCCGACCATATCCATTGTCGAATCCCAGGGCATCACAGGCACGAGTGGTATCATTGTGCAGCCGAAGAAACGATACCGCCCCAGCAAGAAGGACATTCAAGACTACCTGTTCACGCCAGAGGACAAGGAAGTCATCTTGGAATTCATCAAGGCACACCCTACCTTGTACGACAAGTGGGACATGCAATGGTTGAATCCGAGGAGGAAGGAGGAACTCTGCATGAACTGGCAGTGAATTTCATCAATTGCAGCTTCCAGCAAGTTCGGAAGTTCTTTGAGGCTTGCTGTATGGACTTCAGCAAGATCGAGAAGAGGGAATACAAGAGTGGGTTGGCTGCACACAACAGGACACCACGGGAGGAGATGATGACCATGTGGCATTCTTGGGAGGACACATCGCCCACGAACCCACAGTAGCCAGCGATCAGTTCTCACCTGTACCGTCGCACAGAACTGACGCAGACGATTCCTCTACCGATATGTCGGGCCCATCAGCTGCTTCGATCCAGCGGAGGAGGCGGCTGAAGCAGAAGAGACCGACGAACTTGCCAGAGGACCGACGGCTATACGGCGACATGTCAGTTGACTCTACAGAAGGTCTGCAGACTCAACTGACCCAGATTATGACGAGCATAAACACACTTATGCCACAAGCGCAGGACAGCACGCATCGTGACATCCGCACCCTCAACCGCAGCCTCAGCCGCAGCAGGAGGTATTTCATAAGGTGTACTCGACACAGGCGCCAAGGGTAAGCACACCGTCATTCTTCCCCAGTGGACGTTCGACACCACTGAACTTCTCTCCTCGACCTTCCACTTCTGCGCTGTTGCCGTTGGTCAACAGTCTCTTTGCAGACTTGCGGCCCCCTACACCTGGCACCAGTATTTCAACACCTAAACCTTCTGCCACAGAGGATCCACCCACTTACAACTTGACCATCTCCCCGGGTGATAAGAAGGACATTAACCTCGAATCATTGGAGTGATTTTGTAATTTATGTAAATAAATATGTTTTTTTTTAATAATAAATTGTATTTTAGTGATTTTCGTAATATTCAATTATTTTTGTAACTTTTATAAGTATTATACCCTATCGGCTCCTTCAAGGCGATTTAGGCGGTGTCCCCCACGTTGCTAAATGTACTTCTCTCGAGTTTTTAAAGGCCTACCCTTCCCATTTACCCCTTTTAATCCATGCGTCTGTCAAGGAGGTTGAACCTCCTTGGCGTTTGTTAATGTCCCCTGGGAGCAGTATACTTCTGGGTGTTCCCTGTTGCCTCGACACTCCTTCGAAAATATTTCCATTCTTCCAGGTCTCCCTTTTTCATATAGGCCTAATTAAATCTCTTTTTGGACCTTTCTTGTGATTATCACAAGCTACTGGAGTTCCGCACTTTTAATTTACTGCATATAAATATATATACACATATATTTAATTTATTATCTATTCATAATATGGTCCTCCGTTTCTTTCCAGTAAGTAGTCATAACATTTTCCATGTTGTTTGTAATGCGACAGACTCCTTAATGAGTCAGTGACAGTGAGTGTTTTGACGAGCTTCCCTTGTGGAGGCGCGGGCTGTTTGACATCTTTATGCCCTGAGGTCAGCTTAACACCTGAGAGAAGAACTGGCAGCGCTGGAAATTTTTTTTGCCACGTTTAAGAATAAACTTGTTGTTTTATTGTTGTAAAATGCTAGAAAATTGCGAGGGCTTTTAATAATTGCCAAAATTAATCAACAACCAATTATATTTGTGTTGTATAACTTATGCCGTCTTCATATACCATAAAACATTGAGTTGGAATATTTGATGTGGCAGCGCCGGCAACGGAGGAGACCACGCCTAAATCGCCATGAAGGAGCCGATAGGGTATAGTTTTTCTTTTTGTAATAAATATGTTGAAAGAGTGACTTGCATTTACATTTTCCTTATTGATGCTTAATTTATATGTCATGACAGTATATATGATATGATTGGGTGAAATGAGATTTAATAAGAAAAGCATGGCCATGAAGAATAATAACATGAAGAAGTATAACAGGAAATACAAAATGAAATATAGGTGAAATATGAAGTGAATAGAACTCGGAAAATAACTTGAACTACAAAATGCAATTGAATAATGAAAGAGCATGACCATAAAGAATAATAACAGAAAGAAATATAACAGGAAATCTTAACATGAAAAATGATATAGGAAATATGAAATAAATACAACTCGGAAAATAACTTAAACTATAAAATGAAATGTAACATGAAATAAATATGGCCATCAAATGATATAATAACATACAAGGTAAGAACAATAATATCATATTGAGAACATGATCAAATGAACATGAGCACATACAAATATGATAATGAAAAAGTAATTAACATTGACTGGACATAGTTATTAACAGGGGAACAATGAAAAATCAGTAAGATACTAAAGACATATTGGCCTCAGTTGATAATATATGATATTTGCAGTTGAACATGATATGGTAAAAACCAAGTCCCAATTTCAGTTTCTTACATTCTATGCTTTTTATGTTCATTTTCTTATATTCTATGCTTTTCATTTTTATTTTCTGATATGCGATGCTTTTCATGTTTATTTTCATACTTTCTTTGCTTTTTATGTTCATTGTCTTATATTCTATGCTTTTCATGTTTGTTTAGTAAAAGTATTTTTGTTATGTCCATCATTTGCTTCTCATTTGTCTCATTATTATGAATCATGTTATTATAAGTTTCAGTTTATTATTTTCCAACATCATTTTTTATAGGTACCAATCATCATTCCAATATTATTTATTATATTAATATTGTTATTAGGACAATACAAAAGTATGGGAGTATAAAACAATGAGAAATACATCATGATCTTTATTTACAATTATGTACATTTGTTTAGTTATGTTTTATTAAAGAGTTCTTTGGGTCCTCTACTCGTCAGTAGCTGGTCGTCCTCGAGGAAACACCATTCGCTCTTGCCATTCCACTGCTCCTGCATCCGATGAGTAGTACCGGGCCAGGTAATCTCTGATGGCCTTTGCTTGATGTGTGTAGTTTGGTCCCCTTCTTGCCATGAGTCGTTCCATGAGGTTCAGCGACTCCTCCCTCCAAGTATCTGCTACGACGTTATGGTGTTGGTCCTCATAGTCGACGTCGGTGCCAGCAAGTGGGTAGCATTGCAGTTGTCTTCTTGCACACCTGTACATCCTGTTGCATCGTCGTCCCGAAGACTCGTCATCTCATCTGCAGCAGGCCGAATGCGTTTTCCACCACACGACGAGCGTGAGATAATCTGTAGCTGTATATTCGTTCGCTGGGATCTTGTGATTGGTGGGAGTAGGGCTTCATCAACCACGGATTGAGAGCGTAGGCATCGTCGGCGACTATGTGAAAGGGGATGGGTTCGTCGTCGTTGGGCAGATTTCTGTCTTGTGGGAGTCCTGCTCGGTTGTTTGTGATGGCCCTGGCCAGGTTGCACTTCTGCCAGGTTCCTCCATCCCCAGCACCTCCTTCTGCACCGGCGTCGACGAACAGAAACCTTTACTTTGCATCAGAGAGGGCCATGAGGACGATGCTGTGAAACTTCTTGTAACTGAAATACAGTGCTCCTCCACCTTTGAGTTTCTTGATCGCGACATGCTTCCCATCCAGGGCTCCCACACAATTCAAGTAGTTCCACTTGGAGGCAAATTGTTTTGCTACATCATTCCATTCTTCTGGTATCTAGGGGCACTTCATCACTTCTGGTTTGTATGTGTCGATAATGGCTTGGCAGACTAATGGGATAAATCGGCATATGGAACTCTTGGAGACTCTGAAGCTGCATTGCAGACTTGTATAGTCGTTCCCACTTGCCAGGTGGCAGAGAGTGACCGCCAACTTGAGTCCCACCTCTTGTACAAGCCGCATCTTCGTGTCCTTCTTCTTCAACAGAGGCGACAGCCTTTCGACCATCTCCTCGAACAATTCAGGGTAGATGCATAGAAAGTTCTTGTGTCCTTTGCGGTCGTCCTTGTTCAGTTCTTGTAGTAGCTGGTCGAAGTCCCCATGTAGTTGCCAATGTGTCAGCCACTCCCGAGTCCAAATTCGCCCTGCCCTGCCGTCCTTTCTGCGTGGTGCAGGTGGCTGTGGCACTGTAGTACGTCTTCTCAACCCGTCGATGACCTGGACTGCACAGAGACACAGGACAGCTACCAAAAATCTCTGGGTCTCCTGGATGTGCTTGGCAGGCCTCTATATATACCCAAAGTTCATATCTGGCACAGTGCATGTGCCACAATCATGCACTGTTGCACGTCGTGTCTCGTGAGGATGTGCGTGCACTCTACAACAACACCGCAACCCACTGCTACATGAAGTAACAAAGCCGCGTGCCCTGGCATAGTAACAACGACCATAACACTGCCCCAACTCCGTAACACTCCGGTAGACAACGCAGGAACACGCCGTGACATGCCCGTAACCCATGCCACGGGTCTGCGCCACGCCGCCCAATAACAGTCATTTTTTCTCTCACCGCATCAATTTAGTGGCGGTTTCTTGCGGTCCCACGCTGTAACAGCCCACAGCACAAAAGTGCATAGGTGTAAACCTACCTTTAGGCCAACACGCCTTCATAAAAGTGAACTGTGGCTATGCAAGATGTTGAGATATATTCGAACTATATATATATATATATATATATATATATATATATATATATATATATATATATATATATATATATATATATATATATATATATATATATATATATATATATATATACATATATATATATATATATATATATATTATATATAATATATATATATAATATATAGATATATATATATATATATATATATATATATATATATATATATATATATATATATATATATATATATATATATATATATATATATATATATATATATGTATATATATATATAGTATATATATATATATATATATATATATATATATATGTATATACATATATATATATATATATATATATATATATATATGTAGATATATATATATATATATATATATATATATATATATATATATATATATATATATCTACATATATATATATATACAACGTGGGACGGCAAGAAACCGCCACAAAATTGACGCGCTGGGGAGAAAAATGACAGTTATTGGGCGGCGTGGAGCGGACCTGTGCAGTGGTTACGGGCATGCCACGGCGTGTTCCTGCGGTGTCCAGCGGAGTGTTACAGAGTTGGCGCGGTGTTATGGTCGTTGTTGCTATGCCAGGGCATGCGCTCTTGCGGCTTTGTTACTCCGTGTAGAGGTGTGTTGTGGGTGAGTTGTGGTGTTGTTGCAGAGTGCACGCACATCCACACGAGACACGATGTGTAACGGTGCATGATTGTTGCACATGTACCGTGCCAGATATGAACTTTGGGTATGTATAGAGGCCTGCCAAGCATATCCTTCACACACAAATATTATATATATACATATATATTATATATATTATATATATATATATATATATATATTATATATATATATATATTATATATATATATATTTAGTGCCTGTAAAAAGATGAATCCGAATATTTTAAGAGGGACGGGTCACATGGTTAGAAAACTGAGGATGGCAGCTGATCAGGTTGGTTACAAATATGAGTTATTCGGAAATATTCGGAGGAAAAAAGGGAGAGAGACGAGGGTGTCGATGCACTGCTGGTGAGCTTTCCCTGTAGGCTTAAAAAGTGGACGATATTGTGAAGGTTTTCGGCGTAGTGTGTTCATCTTTGATTCGGTATTTGAATGATTAATGTGAAGAAGACTTTCTTGTCCAATTTCTATTAGGACAAGCAACTAATTGCATGCACTGGGGAGAAAAGACAAGTATATTTGGGATTGACTTGATGCACATTCGAGCGGAAAGAGTGGCGCCGGTGACGTAATAAGTGGTTATTGAGATCATGTAAACATGAGCCAAATAGAGATGAGAGACACCTACGGGATTTTCCGCCAAGTTTATAGCCAACTCATAATCCCAATAACTTATATTTTTGGGTTCTTGTTTAGGGCTTCATTGTGAACTGTCCTTTTTATAAAGCATTAAAAAAACTGATCTTTTAATGTTTTCGTATAAACAAATTCTGGAATTAAACTAAAGGCTCAGACCAAGTCTACACCTACTATACGTTAAATTCTCAAGAATTATCTTATTATCTAGCTTGCATGCCTACTAACTCTCTAAAATGGGAAATTAAAAGAATTTGTAAAAATTCAGAATTAGAATTTTCCGGTTACACGCATGCTTATTGGTATATTAAGTTTTAAGTTACCCACAATTCTATTTGACCCTTGCTATGCAGACCCGTAGACCATGACAAGAGGTAAGTATGTGCATCATACATGTAGACAGATACACGTACTACACAAGAAAGAGCCTGCGCCTGCCAATTAAGAATACTGCATTCCAGTCATGGTGCTATCTTATGCAAAGAGGGGGCCGGGGTTGGCTTTGTAACAGAAAAAGGAGAAAGTAATGTTTGTCTGACTGAGTATACGTAGTATCCTAAAAGCAAGAGGATTTGATCCAAGGCTGTGGCAACATCTCAGAACAGAGACCTGGCCAATGTATAGCCAAGTAACTGAGAGTCTATTATTACATGATCACCACAAATTACTGCCTTGTGACATTTTAGTCGTTCAAAAGATGATTTGGGTGAGCAGAAAAGGATTCCAAATATGTCTTTGCAGAAATTACAGTGGTCTTACTATAAGACTATCCAGAATTATCTTGCTGCAGAAAGAGCAGGTTCCACCAGAAAGGAATTAGGTAACCCATGGCAAGGGTTCAATTAAAATACTTATATAGATCTTACCCAGAATTGATCCCGTAGGTTTCATCCAGTCATATACGTATTTGGAAAATTGGAAGACGGACAATAACAAACGTTCGATCCCGTTGAAAGAGTCAAGGTGTGAACACATCATGCGTAGTAATACTCATTAGAAACAGTTAGTCCTTCAAGGCTTGTGTGTTTATTAGTTAAAAGTGTAAAAACAGAAATATACGACACTGATGCTCTTACTACCTTTAATGCAAAGAGATGATGAAGATCACCTATTGTCACACTGTCACTGTGAAGTGGCGCAATAGTACGTATTAATTACATCAATGGTCATGATATTAAAATCTAAGAAATTGTCTATATTTTTTGTCTCTCAACTTCGGTTTCAAGATGACTTCATTAGATTTTTAAAAATGGAGGTAAAAATTACAATACATGAATGTAAAATAGAAAAAAAAATATATAATTGCAATCTGATGAACACATAAGGTAGATCTGAGTCATGATTAAAATCCAAGGACTCTGTAGACCTTGTCCAAAACAATTGTGGTTGCAATGAATCACTTGCTAATATAGCCAGTATGATCGGCTTTTTATAGCGAATTTTGGGCGCTCTGGGACATTTTTGCGAGTGTTGTGGTCCTTGGTGTCAGCAGCACGGAACGGATTCAACGGAACATGGCAGTGCAACGATGGCTGCCTGGTTCTCCCTAACCCTGTACGTGCTGTTGACATCCAAGCTCATATGTGGCCGTCTTCCGGAAGGTATGAAATTAAACTTGCTCTCCTTAACAGAGGAAGGCGTGTTCGTGTATTTGACTGATGAGGGACCCAAATATTGTCCGATTCCAGGACCCTGTGAGTTGCGAAAGTAAAGAGGCGCCAGGATGTCTATCTCGTAGTCCTTTTGGGTGGGTGTGTAATTTGTCATTTAGGCCTGCGCCTCGGCCAGAAGGGAAGTGGGAATTGACGTAATGCCTAAAATTTGATCGTGTTTTATGAAGGACCTTGAAGGGATATTGGCCAGTGGTCATCAGTTCTCGGGAATAACGTAGCTTAACCTAGACTAACTCGTAGGCTTGCTCTCTCCCATTAAATAGGTACCTATCTAGGCCTATATAAAAGTGATTAGGCTTAGTCTGGATTAAGGGGAATGCCGTGGAAACATTAACAATAACACAGGGGACTTGAAGACAGCAGAAGCATAGTCGTAACACCCTTTATATGGGTACTACCTAGTAAGGGAGGATGAGGAGAACCCTACCATTTTTTTTTTTTTTTTGTCGAGTGGGAGAATTAAAACGAGTGGAAACAAGGACACACTGTAACCTAGGCCTAACCTCTAAGCTTTGCAACCGAACCAAACAGGCCCAGACTCTGAGGTTTGACTCTCTTACCTAACCTAAGAGTAGAACTCCCCAATCCAACCTGACTGAAGATGTTTATGACCAGGCTTGCCCCCCACCATTGTAAGACAAATTATAGCCTAATGGGTTAGCCAAGCCCTTAGGACACAGTTGCCGTTTTGAGGAATTTCGTCTATTAGTGTGGCTTTATGGTGACATCTGGCAACCCTCTGTGGCTTTTCCGACCACGGGCCACAGCACTAAGAATAAAATTTTTCACTTTGCCTTCTTGTGTTTTATTATGAAAATAAAGCTATAAAACATATCCTGCTTATTTAGCTATACAAATGAATTTCATTGAAATCTTTTATTTTTCATTGTCAAAATTACTTTATGTTAAGTTAGTGACGTGTAGTTTTCAAACATCACGGAAAATAACTCTACATAGGAAAATGTGCATTCTAACCATTAAATCTTAACGTAAAAAAATCATGTGAACTGCATATGGTAATACTGCCAAAAGCCAATGTTGTGAAGAAAACGCGGCATCACTGCCTTAGGATAGAAGTTATTAGGCTAATATGAATTATTCTTTCAGGAGTCCAAACCATCATCTTTAGGTATATTTCTCAGTGCGAGCGAGAAAAGGCTGGAGACCAAGAGGAGGATGGCTAAAAACTGTTTGTCAGTTTCATTAGGAGAAAACAAACCTCATTTCACATTACCAAAGTTATTTGGTTCTTCCCTCATCCCCTCCCTGCTCTGAGTGGGGTCCGCATGGGAAAGTGAGTTATCAACGTGGCGTTGTTGTTCAGTAATGAATCTGCCGTAGTGAGCTGAAGAGCAGATGCTGGTTCTGTGCGAGTGATGTACCTCACTACTGCCTACCAGTACTACATCTGTTGGTGCAGGGATGACAACTTTGTTGAGTATTTGTGGTGGATGTGGCTTTCCCTCAGTCTTCTAGGGAGCCAATCCTTTACTTCATTTCTGTATCACATACTCTTGGCTAAGTATGCACAATCTCCATTTGGCGTTGCTGCAACCCTGAAAGGGTCATACATGTTAAGCCTCCAGTAGTGGTTGCCTACCTGTGGGTGGATACCCCCATGGCATCAAGCATGGCTGGTCCTCGTTCAGCGTCTACCTTGTCTTGACTAGTTTTCATGCATTAATAGAGGAGAATGAAACATATGTCAGATATAAGGTACAGAAGCACAGGTGAACCTCCTCCTCCACCTCCTCCTCCTCCTCCTCCTCCTCCTCCTCCTCCGCCTCCTCCTCCTCCCCTCCTCCTCCTCCCTCCTCCTCCTCCTCACCTCCTCCTCCTCCTCCTCCTCCTCCTCCGCCTCCTCCTCCTCCTCCTCCTCCCATTTCTACAGTAGGTGGCAGCATTTGCTGCCCTGTGAACTAGACTTGAACATAGATACGTAGTATTGATATGAGATTTCTTGAGCATGCTTGGCACCTCAAGTCTTCCTTTGACTTTTTGGACTAGAGTATGCGAGGAGAGTCAGTGCTACTCATGTGGCAGATGCGTGGTCTCCTGACTGGACAGTACCTATGGGTATCTTGACAATCTTTGTGTGCTTGGTTTTACAGCACCTTGGTTGGTTCCTGGTATGCCCCTAGCCACTGATGTGTGCATGCAATATAGGTAGCACTGATGCTAACTCTCCTGTGACCTCTATTATTTCAGCTTTTGCTGATCATAGGAGTCTTCTTCAACTGAACTGATTGTGCACCACATTCCTGTGAGGAGTCACAGACGCAGGCTACTGCTAAAGATACTGAAGGTACTATTTTAGATTGAGAAGAATTAGGGAAGGCAGAATTTTAATAGTGTTATTATAGAGTTGTGATGCAGAATTAAGCGGATGACAAAAATTTTCAATTAAACAGCAGTGAAGATGCAAATTGAAAACTTAGCGTAAATGTTTATATTCTGCTTTGTGATCATGTAAAGGATTGTAATGGTTGGATACCAATTTCTAGGGCCCTGGGCTGATTCCTAGCTAAACCATGATTCAGAAGACCTTGTGGTAACTACTTAGGTATGTAAAACGCTGTTGCTCTCAGGAAGTGGAAGATTGCTTGGCTAAATGATAGGTGCTTATCAGACTACAGGTATTTCTCAAACTACAGAAAGAATACAGCACTTTTGTATTGCATAGATAAGAAATTATGAAAGGAAAAAGAGTTTAGTAGTTGGTTAGTCTGTAATGTAAAGTGAGAAAATGCAGTTTTTGTATAAAAATATTTTGAGTAGTGGTTTTTAATAAATTCTGTAGCCTTGAACTTAACAAAAAAGAAGCCTTGAAGAGTAGCATAACATTTCATTAGAAAATTCTTTCATGTTTGATATTTTTTCTAGGGTCTGAAAATGGAGAAGAAACGAGCACCAACAAGAAAAGTGGTTGGGAAGGTCATCTAGATTCATCCGATGAGAACAAAAGAAAGAATGTGATAAATGATCAGATGGGTGTATTGGGGTCAAGTAGAAGCAATGAATTCCCCAAGCAGAGCCAGAATTTAAATTTTTCAAAGGTACGTTTGTTTACTAGTACTATAGCAATACTGCTGCTAAATACTAGCTTGTTTTAACAGAAACTTGTTACTTTAAATCAGCCTAATCTATGGTAGTGGCAATCTCTAGACACTGATGTGTCCCAGAAGATGAGCCCTGTTCTCCTCCATTGTTAGTAAATGCGTCTGGGTGAGTACTTTCAGGAACGAAAACTGGTTATTCTCTGCCTGTCTGGTATACTATAAATAATGTCTGCTCTCTTTTCTCAAGTTTCCTTTTTATAATCTGCATTGTAATAATTTTAAGTCATAAATTGATTCCAATCTCCCCTCTTGCATTATTCTCCCTTACTCTTTGAGTAGTGGTAGTTAATGTTATTTTTCTTAATTTGTCCCATCATGTGTGTGTTAATCTTCACCGGCCTGAACACGTCATAAGTATCTCTACCTATAGCCAGAAAGTCAAGTCAAATGGTTACCCTGAGCTGCTGGTTTTCAAGAGTGTTGTCTGTTATGAGCATTCCATCCACATTTTTGGTAAGAGGTCTTCTTTCTAGATGGGCTACGAATTATGTGTGGGCTGCTGAGGCTCCTAAAACACTTTTGGCACCCCTCTTGTCTTTTGATACCAAAGCCTGTGTGAATGCTGACATGCAGCTGCTTGCTGTCATCTGGAAACCCTTTCAACTGTTTGGTTATGCATATTGGTCTTATAACAGTGCTTTGTGGTTCATTCAGTGCCATTTCAGAATTAGAAGCTTGTTCTTCATATTGAGGATCATCACTTGTGACGCATACTCCTCCTAATTCTAAATTTACAGATGATGTGCCCATGCACTATCAGCCTTATAGTAGTTATATTCCTGAAGCTGATGACCAAGGTATAGGTTTGAAAAAGAGACTGATTTTTATTATTAAAATCAATTGATGTGATAATATTTACTGATTTTTATTATTAAAATCAATTGGTGTGATAATATTTTTCACGTCTATTTTTAATAACTTTTCTGAGACTAAAATGCTCATATTCTCCTATACTGCAGCTTCACCCTTTTGCTTATGAACCTTCTGGGCAATTACGTCTGTAGAAAGTGGCGGTGACTCAAGTATTGTAAGCGTAAAAGTCTTTAGACTTTTTTCCGGGCAAAAGCATGTAGCTCTGACAATTTTCAAGGTAGACTGCTCAGTTTTATTTAATTTTGCAGCTGAATGGTATTTCTATGCAGTGGCATACACTATTTCTTGTAAATAACTTTTATGTAGGTGAAATAATGAGTAGAAATTTTGAGATATGAGAAAATGTTTGTACTTTCCCCCACAAAAAAATTTACCAAAAAATATTTTTTTTTATCTAAGTAACATGCCAAGTAATTACAAGTTTTTCAAGAGCGGCTGCAGAAGCTATTGCTAGATATGCAGGTGCCAGTCATCTAGCAACCTTTACCAGTCTAAATGGACAGTTTTCTGGAGATGATGCCCTCAACATGATGTCTCTTCTTCTGAGACATCTGTAAGTCAGATTGCTGACTTCCTACTCTTCTTGAATTCATGTAAGAATTTATTGTCCTCTATGATTAAGGGGTAGAGATCCATGCTAGGCTCTGTTTTCAAGCACAGAGTTGGACCTTTCTTCCAACCAAGACCTCAGAGACCTCATCACATCTTCAACACAACTAACGTAAAGAGATCCGAGGACGTTCCATGGAATCTCAGTGTAGTGTTAAAGGGGCTCTCGGATCTAGCCTCAAAACCCTACAGTTCAGTCTCTCTAAGGAAGTTAACTAGAAAGACTCTCTTCCTCGTAGGCTTAGTCACTGCCAAATGAGTCAGCGAACTCCAAGCCATTGACAAGAGAGTAGGTTTTGCATAGGGAGATGCAGTATGCTACTTCTCTCTTAGGGTTCCTTGCGAAGAAGGAAGACCCTTCCAACCCCTGGCCCCATTCCTTCTCCATTAAAATTCTATTGAACCTCCTAGGGCTGGAGGAAGTCTCTAACCTCCTAGGGCTGGAGGAAGATGAGAGACTTTTCTACCTAGTGAGAGCTTTGAAATACTATTTTCAAAGGACTGAGAAGATCAGAGGCCCCTCTAACCTTCTGTGGTGCTCCATTTGGAACCCCTCCCATCCAATGTCATAAAATGCAGTTTCCTATTTTTTGAGAGACCTAATTTCCAAGGTGAGCCCTCGGATTCAGGATGACACTACCTTTAATGAAGGTAAGAGCCCAATTAAAGGTCAGAGTCCATGAGGTTTGAGCGATGGCTACATCTCTTACCTTCAGGCATAACGTCCCTCTCCTCTATCAAGGAATTAACGTATTGGAAGTGCAAGTTTGTCTTCGCATCGTATTATCTCTTAAGAAGTGGAACCAGTTTTCGGAAATTGTAGTACGTAACGATCTTTATCCATGGTTGGCATGGTGTTGGGAGAGGAAGCATAGGCTTTTTTTTGTCCCTCTGTCTTCTTGCCTTGATACAGGGCGTGTTGAGTCCAAGGTGAGCCTGAGGGTGCATGGTACCTGGAGTACCCACCAGTACTGTTTGTGTTAGGGCGTGGTCTCTTTTATTACATTATTGGTACCAGACCCCCCCACGAACAGCTAAAATCTGCTAATACTTTACTTAAAACCTCCTCTAAAAATGTTTAGAACTATGTATTTTGGTAGTTAAAACACAAAAACCCCTCTGAAAATGCCTGAGTGTTTTATATAGTTTTATCAAAAAAAGTACATTTAGTTATGAAAATGATTGAATATACAGTAATTTATGAATATTTCGCAGTGAAAAATACTGTGAATAGGTGAATTGTTAATATGCGAACAAACCTTCGGTCTTAACAATAGGATAATTTCTAGCGCCCCTAGCTGGATCCGGTTAAAAAGCAGATGAAAGCAAGGAATTTTGTGATATCTGGCAACACATGCGTAGCTCGGGTGAGGATTGGTCAAGGACGATGCCGCTACGCCAGTCTTTCTTTTGACCGCCTGGGCGAGAGTCGAGTTAACCTCTCTTGGCCTTTTTCCGGTTCATTGCCTGTTTCGCTTGTGTTTAGTGTGTGTGTGTTTTGTCATTTTTCCGCAAATAATGGGTATATATGGTCCATAGAGAAATCCGTGAATAGGCTAGTCCGTGGATCATGAGTGGGAATAGTGGGTTTTACTGTATATATGCTTACCAGGTAATTACTGATTTTGAACCCCTCCCTCCTCCCCTCACATGAACATCAGGACAAAAAGGATTGAGCACTCTGACATGTCACTCCACTCTTTAACCTGAAAGTGGCCGTGTCTTTATGTCACCTACACTAGGTAGTAGTTACTTGTTAAGTGTATATAAAACTTAATTTTATTATAAAAATGTCATATATGCAAAAAGTCTCCTTTTATTATCCATTGGACACAAGATAAATTATCTAATTATTGCAGAGCAAAAAGTTGTAATTTTAGCCATGAAAGTAGTGTCATGTAATCTTTAAGAAAAGTAAGTTAGCTGTTTGGTACTTACCAGAAACTCTACATACACATACCTTTTTTGTTCAAAGATGAGTACTGTCGACAATTTTCAAGGTAGACTATTCAATCTTATTTGATTTGGCAGCTGAATGAGTGTTCTATACAGCAGCATAAGATATCCCTAAAGTAAGATTACGGAGGTAAAATATAAGAGTATGATTTATGAGATATGAGAAAATTTTGTACTTTCCCCCCCAAAAAATTTGCCAGGATAAAGAATATTTGATAAAATCATTTGTTACTCATAGCACACCCAGATGTAAGTTTACCAAGGAAGATATAAAAATTCTCTCTCTCTCTCTCTCTCCTCTCTCTCTCTCTCTCTCTCTCTCCTCCTCTCTTCTCTCCTCTCTCTCTCTCTCTCTCAGAAAAATGATGTAATTTGGTGAAAAAGAATTAAAACTATACAAAAAAAAAAACATCATGCTACAAATGTATAAAAGAGTATTTCCTCTTTCTGTCTCTTTCTCTCATGGAAAAAAGATTGATGTAAATATAAAATAAAAATACGTATCAGGAACACTCACCAAGAATTATCCTCACCTTTATTTTCTGTTTTGGATGTTTGCGTACGTCATCGTAATGTGAAGGATTTAATTTGGAATAGTCTATCAGTCATCGGTAAGCAAAAGGGTTAATTGGCTTCTTTATATTGTAAGCCTGTTGTACTGTGTATTAATGGAGAATTGTTTAAATGGCTAAGTTAGTTCAGTCTGCAAAATCTAAAATGGGTGTGTTAATATTATTTGATTATCCTTCCAGGAATTTGATCATGATGCAGATGATGAAATTTTAGAAGCACTGCAAAATGCACCAACAGAAGATCATATCATCTCTGAAAGTCCAGATGGCAAACTTATAGAAAATCCTGTGCCTCCCACATTCAATGAGAGCATGGATAAAATATCATGCATTAAATGCAGGACACCTTACTGTAATGATGTTACAGAATGCCATAATGCACTCAGGGTAAGTCTCTCCCACCATTTGGGATTTTTTTTTATGGTGTTTGGAATAAATGCTAAGTAAATACAGTAGTCCTTCAGCTTAACAAATGCTTCTGGTTTCTGGCATTTTGATAAGTGACCAATTCTGAAATAACAAAACCTTGAAAACAACAAAACCTTGAAAACCCCCTAGTTTAGTCTACATGAACAATAACAGTATCCAACAGTTATTCCATATAATTTCTAGCCAAAGCTAATCAGCCCTTTAAACTTATCCAGTGTGAGAGATTTATTTGCCCGGAACATCACTTTTAAAAATGTAACAAAGCAAAATGCTACTGTAATATAGAAGCCGATTTGCAACAGGATCTGGCTAATTGAAGCCTGATAGGTCTGTTAAACTAAAGGACTATATGTAGGGTAGGTTACATTTTTAGGTGCTTTATTATGTATGCTTCTCTTACAGTGATATTTAGAGCTGCCTTGTATACAAACAGTACTTTAGAATCTGTACAGTTAGGTAACTGTGAAGTGTTTAAAATTTGTGTGTGTGTGTGTGTGGTTTGTAGTCTGAAGTGTTCATAAATGTGTTTGCACTGGTGTCAGGTTAGGCCCACCCATTATGACTTGTCTGTTGTGGTAACTTGATGATTGAGATTGACTTCTCTCATTTTGTCATGATCTGGTGATTGTGAAAAATTAGGGGAAATCTGAACCAATCCCCAGAAAATAGACAAAATACTTGGTTTTGAAGCAACGATGGTTGTACAGATCAATCCCTAGACACTCCACATGCCTTGGACTACAGAGGTGAAACAAGACTTCTTATGATGGATAAATCACAGGGACCTCCATATACAAGTTCTAATGAACTTCTCTTATCATTTGCCAGCGATACTTCTGTTCTCAGATGAATTGAAGGTGGGGTGGAGATGGGGACACACCTGAATGGCATGTTCAGTGTGGTGATCAGCTGATGGGGTACTTGGTAGTTTTGAGTGATAACACAGCTGTAGCGTTTTATATCAACCAACAGTTGTGGCCTCCTTACCTTTCTGTGTGTTGGTTAGGCAGGTGCATTAGTAGGTGACAGAAATGTTTGCAAGTGGTTACCCACAAACCTGCAAAAGACACTGCCAACTTTGAAAACTGTTTCCAAGTCAACAACTAGTCCTGCTATTTTGAAAGGTATCCATTAAAAGTCTGTGGTTTGTATATTTAGTAAAAATATGTATCTTCAAAATTTGGTTATTTTGGAGTGAATACTCCACTACTGAAGTGGATGCATATAGCAAATCCCCATCAAAGGAGCCATGCTAGCACTAGAACCATGTACAGGACAGGGACCAGGATGGACCAGACAAGCTGCAATTCCAATATGATACTATGCCAGGCAGTTGCTAGGAGCCAGGATCATGATAACAGGGTAAAGCATGACTAAGACCTCAAATGAGAAGCCAGGCCAAGACAAGCCTGTAAAAGTGCTAAGAGTTGGGACTGTGGATGTGGTAAAAGTTTGAAAAGCATTTTGGCTACATGGAAATCAGGAGAGTTAACTTCAGGCAGGACAGTAGATTCTGTCTTGAAGTCACACCAGGGTAGGTGCTATACCAATTTCAAAGAGTTGGACAGACCCAGAAATCAACCAGGTCTTCTTATCCCAGAAGCAGACAGGGGGTTTCTTTCAGTTGCAGGACAGTAAGATGAGATGAAAGAAGTAAAAGGTCAACTGTAGATGATGCATTAGATAAATTTCCTGTTTTCTGTTGCACTGATAGGGATGTAGATCTCCCATTTTCTTCTGTTCCAGAGTTTGTGGAAAAAACTAAGAACCATGTGTCTCAGATTAGAGGTTTGAGGATTTCTTGATATCTTCCCTCTGAGACGTCATTGGTGGCAACTGAGATGAGATGCTTCTTTCCATGATATGTGGTTTGTAGTAGTATTTAAGAAGGATCCATTCCAAGAGGCTGGAGTTTAGAAAAATTTTCATTAGCTCAGATTAGTGCAAGAAGGTTACTAGGAAAACTTTCTGGCTTTGTGAGGTGATCAAGTAGACCTATGACTTCTGGAGAGTACACAAAGTCAAGGGTGCCTCCCATTTCAGAAGAAATTTTTATTTCAAGTAATCAGGGCAGGTGTATGTGCCCCGGAACTCCAGGTTTTCCGTGTTCCTCTTCCCGATGCTTTGTCTCCTGCTGTGCACACACCCCATAGTACCGTTGTGCCTTTGTCCCCTTCCTTTTCTGCCATCGATTCGTCATTGGAAGTATTGGGAGGCCCTCAGGCTAATATTTGTAATGTCGCCTCTTCTTCTTCGGGAGTTAATTTGATTCCCAGGAAGGGGGAGTCTTTTTCATCATTCTCATTTATTCCAGAGTCGGAGGCATCTGAGATGGCGGCAGTTTGGAAGACGCTTGGGCTAGGGGGTTCCCCGTCCTTGGAGGGGTTGCTGGCACACTTCATGGAGGCTTGCTGCCCCCATTTTCCCCCCACATGCTGGCCAGGCCCTCCCCCCTCCTCCCGGCCTCGCCTTTGTGGGTAGCCGAGGTCAGCCATCTTTTATTGCTCCGCTAGTGACTGTTGCCGCTTCTTCAAGTCAGAGGGAAGCCGTAGCGTCAGCCCCACTAATGACTGCACAGGATCAGTCATTTTGTATTCCTCCGCCAGTGGTGTCTGCTTCCCGTTAGGACCGAGGGGAAGCCGTGACGTCATCACCACTTGTGACGTCACTTCCATTGTTGATGTCACCCCCAGTCGTCTCCTCTGCACTGCCTCTCTCAGCCGTGCCGTCATCTCTGCCGCCCAGTCCGCTGCATCTCCCTTCCATGTCATCGGAGCCTTCTCTTGCTGATCTGTCTGAGGCTTTATGCCAGGCGATTCTTAAGAGGTTGGACTCTTGTTTTGGATGATAAGTTGGCTGCCATGTTGGCTGGGAGGGCTGGAAGGAAACGTGTTGCATCGTCCCCTCCTCCTGCGAAGAGGTCAGGGAAGGAACCAGTGCTGTTTTCCTCTCCTTCTTCCCCCTCTACACCATGTCAGTGTATCAAGCATTGGAAGGCTAAGGACTGCTCTTTCTTCGCGGCCGTGTTCTAGAGAGTGTTTGTGTTTCGGAGTATTAGTGTATCTTCCCTTGTGCAACCTGCAGTGGCTGCTTCATCCTCTGCATTGAATCGTGAGCGTGTTGTAACCTCCCCCATCTGTGCACATTGTGAGCTTGTTGCAACCTCCAACATCTGTGCACATCGCGAGCGTGTTGCAACCTCCCCCGTCCGTGCATCTGATGCAAGCACTCCCACTTCTTCTCCAGGGCCTATTTGTCGCCATAAGGATCTCAAGGCGCCTGTCAAGAGGTCAAAGGTTGTGAGCGCGGAGTTGGTGCAGCAGGAGTGTTTGCCTGCCCCTCTCCCTGGTGCTTCCAGGAGTTCAACTCTGGGGGATTCTCCTTCGATCTCGAGTGTTCGGGATTCCTCCCCAACTCACGTTCGTGCGTCTGCCATGCCTGTGACTGTTCGTGGGCATGTTAAAGAGTCATCTGTAGGAAGAGTGCATAGTGGTGTTCCTAGTGTTGTAGTTGGTTTGTCGCGGGAGTCGGTGTGTGGACCCAGCCCAGACAGGTTAGTTAGTGTTTCGGGCTGTTTGGCTGCTGATCACTCCATTAATTTTAATGAGGAAGGTGCCTTAGAGGAGCCTACACACCCTTCTCGTCGTCGGTCTCCGTTGCCGGAGCAGGAGGAGGGAGACACGCAAGAGTTTTTGTCTTCCATTTCAGAAGCTGTCAATCTCATTCGTGGGTTCAACAATTTGGAAAGTAGGACTCAGGCTTGGTCGTCTTACACCCATTCCTGCTTGGAAGCCTTACTGGGAGCTACACAGGATCCCAAATCATCTTTTCAGCTTCCCTTGTCAGGGCATGTCCAGTCGGTCTTGCATAAGGTTAACGCCTCTGTTTCAGATGGGGCGGTTTGCTTCGCTCTAGGGGCTTTGCCAAGCTACTACCACTGCCTCTCACGAGACATAGGAAGTACTATGCTACAAACTGCATTTTTGATGTCACGTCATCTTAACCCAGATGTCATTCGCTTGAAGTCAGGATTGACTTTGGAGCAGGTGAGGTCAGTGGTTCCATCCTTGTCTCCACAGGATGCCTCAACGTTGGAATCTACGACAGCCTCCATGTTCCAGACGGTTTCTTGGCTGGACTTCTGGTCTATGGTCATTGCCAAGATAGCTTCTGACAGGTCCCCAGAAGGGTTGGTGAGTGCATCCTCACTTGCCAGTCTGTTGCAGTCTGGAGGCAAGGCATTTTTGTATATGGCTCACCTCAGTGTTAATTTATGGGCTAACCTTCTCCTGATTAGATGAGACGTGGCTTTATCTAGGATGGAGAGATCGGTTGACCCGGAGTCCTTGCTGGCATTGAGAAATGGGGATCTGTTGGAGTCCCAATTTTTGTTTCCTCGGATCGGGCTGGAAGATGCAATAGACCGGCACCGGGCTGACACCAAAGACAGACTGGTGCACCAGGCCGTGTCTAAGTCGGATTCTCATCCTCGGAGACGTCTGGCTCCTCCTCCTCCCCCTGTCCAGCAGCAGTCAAGAAGATCGTCACCTGATAGGCCGTCGAGGAGTTCGATTTCAGCGGGGCCTCCCCGTTCGTCTCAGCCTAGATCAGAGGACCAACATCCCTTTCGCTCTCGTTCCTTTAAGCCAAGAAGGGGCAGAGGTAAAGGGGGACGTCGGTAGGTTTGGTGTCTCTCTCTCTCTCCTGCGCCACAGGTGGGAGTTGCCTGGCGGGCCATTGGGCCAAGTGGCAGAGTTATGGGGCGAGAAGTGGGTGGTAGATGTCCTTTGGGTGGGGTACCTACTGCCATTTGACTTTTCTCCTCCTCTGTCGGACAAGCCGCAGCTCAGGAAGGCATATCCTCCAGATTCTTGGTGCCCAAGGCGTTGGGAGCTTGGAGACCTGTGATCGACTTATCCACCTTGAATCACTTCATCAGGAAGACATGGTTCAAGATGGAGACCCCGTGTTCAGTGTTGGCAGCTGTGAGGGAAGGAGACTTCATGCTGTCGATAGACTTAAGGGACGCATACTTCCAGATCCCTATTCATCTGATGTCCAGGAAGTTCCTTCGCTTCTCTCTCGGGGACAAGGTCTTCGAGTTCAAAGTCCTATGCTTCAGACTGACAACAGCCCCTCAAGTGTTCACAAGGGTCTTCTCTCTCGTACCAAGTTGGGCCCATGCTCAGGGGATCTGTTTGCTGAGGTACCTTGACAATTGGTTGGTCTAGGCAGTTTCCAGGGAAAAGCTGCTGCAGGACAGGGATCGTCTACTTCAATTCTGTCTGGAACTGGGCATCGTAGTCAACCAGGAAAAGTCAGACCTCGTGCCCAGTCAAAGGATTCTCTACTGGGGCATGGTCATCGATACAATAGTTGCAAGAGTTTTTCCGTCGGATCAGAGATTGGAGAAGTTGCAAGTGGTGGTGCGTGACTTCCTGTCAGAACCACATCAGTCAGCTCTTCAGTGACAGGTTCTTTTGGGAGTTTTGTCTTCCCTGGAGAAGCTGGTCCCTCATGGGCGTCTTCATCTTTGGTCTCTGCAATGGAGACTGGGGGAATTCTGGTCTCCAGCAGGGGACTCGCCCCTGTTAAAGGTTACTCTCCCTCTAGAAGTGAGAGAAGACCTTCGTTGGTGGTCGGACGACGAGAATCATTCGAAGGGTGTCCCTCTGCATTCTCTTCCACTGGACTTCCTTCTGTTCTCAGACGCCTCCCTTGCAGGTTGGGGGGCTCATTTAGGCGGCCTCATTGCATCAGGCGTTTGGAGGACAAACAGAAACATATCAGCGTCTTGGAGTTGAAGCAGTCTTCCTGGGTCTGAAGGAGTTTCTGGAGAAGGTAGAGGGTCATTCTGTCGTTCTCATGTTGGACAACACCGCGGTGGTTGCCTATGTGAACAAGCAGGGGGCCTGGTTTCTCGTCAACTTCACGCCTTGACCGTCGAGGTTTACCAGTGGGCGGTCAGCAATTCGGTAGAGCTCTCAGCCAGGTATATCCCAGGCAAACGGAATGTGGTCGCAGACAAACTCAGTCGTCGGGATCAGATCCTAGACACAGAGTGGTCCCTTCATTAAGTGGTAGCAGACAAACTCTTCCATGCTGGACCTTTTTGTGACTCAGTTCAACAGGAAGCTGGAGATATTCTGTTCAGTGGTTCCAGATCCTTTAGCATTAGCTGAGGACGCATTCCAACATCCCTGGGACAACCTGGAGGTGTATGCCTTCCCTCTGTTTTGTTTGATCCATCAAGTTCTGAACAGGCTGATGAGTTCACAGGGTGACTTTGGTAGCCCCTCTGTGGCCTCAGGCGAAATGGTTTCCAGATATGCTGTCATCGTTGTCAGAGGTTCCGAGGGAAATTCCCCCTTGGCAGCATCTCCTGTGTCTCTTCTTGGTTGGAGACTATCAAGTATCTCCTCCGAGCGAGAGACTTTTCTCAGAGAACAGCAGGGCATATGTCCAACAGTCTCAAAAAGTCTACCTCCGTGGTTTACCAAGGCAAATGGGCGATCTGTGATTTGTGTCGTAAACGGGGTTTTGTTCATGAAACTTACCTGTCAGATATATATATAGCTGTATTCTCTGAAGTCCGACAGAATTTCTAAAACTTACGACACACGTAGTGGGAGTTAGGGTGGTTAGTACCCATTCCCGCCGCTGGGAGGCGGGTATCAGGAACCATTCCCATTTTCTATCAGATTTCTTCTGTCGCCGGTGTCGTAAACCTCTGTTTACACACCTCCGCCTCAGGATTTTGAAAAACTTTTCATTGCTTGAGTATCCTCTTGACTTTTTGGTTTTTTGATTGGATCGATAGCTTGGCATACGTGACTTGGACTGTTTTGAATTTGGCTTAGATTTTTTCCTTAGATATGTCTGGATGTAGTTCGGCTAGCGCCAGGGTGTGTTCGAAAGTGGAATGCAAGGTTAGGCTTCCTAAAGCCTTGGTTGATCCTCACACATTGTGTAAAGGGTGTAGGGGGCAAGAGTGTAAATATGATTTGCGCTGTAATGAGTGTGAAAGCTTGGATGATTTACAATGGAAGACGTATGAATCCTACGTAAATAAGTTAGAACGTGATAGGATTAGGAGGTCTTCCTCCAGGAGTAAGTCGGGTAGCAGACAGGGTCTTAATGTATCCCCTTCTAACCCTCCTTTAGATTTTGTGTCTCCTAACCCCGTAGTGTTGCCTTCGGGCCCTCAAGTGGTGTCTGCGGAGGGTAATGCCCTTTCGCTTATCCTGGATTCCTTGAAGACGCTTGAATCTAAAGTGCTTGCCCTTGAAAACAGGCAAAATAAGTGCAGTGAGAGTGCCCCTAGTGAAGTGGAGGGGGCGTCAGATCGGCCCTATAGCGCCTCTAGGCTGGGACCTCTGCCGGACTCCCAGGACTCAGGGAGAGGGCATGTCGAAGGCCGAAGGAGGGTTACGGGGAACCCCCACCGATCTGACGTCCCTTCAGCAGTTCCTGTGGACGCTTCCCAGGCTGCTAAGGAGCGTGCTCGAGCACGTATCCTGAAGGAGTGTTTCTTGTCTTCCGACGTGTCCTCCCCGCGCAAGGGATGGGAATCTCGTTCGGATTCGCGACCTTTGAAGAGGACTCTTCAAGAGCTTGACGCTTCACGTCATGCTTTGTCTGAGTGGCATTCTTCTCCGGAAAGCGTAGCTTTTCCGCCCCAGAAGAAGTCTAGGACGTCATCCGACGATGACGCCCGCGAGCGCCCCAGTCGCTCTAGAGCCAAGGCTGTTCCTGGGAGAAGGAAGAAGGCGTCCCCTCGCCCCTCTCCTTCTCACAAGCGTAGCTCGTCTCCGCGTAAGGAGACATCTCAGACGGAGATCATCATTGCTATGCAACGGCAACTGGACGCTTTACTAAAGCAGGAGACGGTTCCTCGTCGCAGGAAAGACGATAGACTTCCTATCAAGAGAACTAGGCAGTCTTCTCCAACGGCTCCTCTTTCGTCCCCGTCTTCTGATTTTTCGCCCTCTAGACTTCGTTTTGCTCCCCAGGGTTCGTCTAGAGGTGACGTTAGACGCCAGGTTAGAGAGAGATCTCTGCATGCTCCTCTCTCTTCCCGTAGAGAGGACGCTCGGCGTTCCGACTTCGACGCTTCTGCTGACGACGATTTTGTAGCTGTCGGACGGACTTCTATGCGTTCAGCCCCTCTTCGACATGACAGTGTTGACGCTCAACGATACGCTAGTCGGGCAGTTGATCAAGTTTCTTCGCGGGACGTTAGAAGAGTCTCTTTGATGGACGCTCCGTTGGACGCTTCGCTGGACGCTCGGTCGGACGCTGATTTGGACGCTCGAGAGAACGCTACGTTGGACGCTCAGATGGACGCTCGTAGACGTTCTAGTAAGAGCTCTGTGGACGCGAATGTGGAAGTTCGCTGTCACTCGGATGTTGTTCCCGAGGCTTTGGCTGACGCTTCTCGTCTTATTTCTTCTTCACGTTCGCCTCTAAAGGTGATTCCTGATCCTGTGACTGTTAAGGATCCGTTACCCTCTTCTTCTCTTCATCGTTCGGATAGGAGACTTGGAGCTAAAGGACTTCTGCCTCTTCCTTCGGATTTGCACTCGGGTAGGGAAGAAGGAGAACTTAGCGGTTCTTCTGAGGATGTTGATGAAGAACAACCTGCTACGTCTGCTTCGTCAGATTATCAATTTATTTTGGCACGACTACTTCGTGATTCGTTTGGCGATACTTTCCAGCCTGCTGCTCCTCCTTCTCAGTTTTCGTCGTCGAAGACAAGCAAGTCTCCAGGTTTCGTGAAGATGAAGACGTCGTTATCTACTAGAAGAGCTTTCCGGAAGGTTAACGCCTGGATGGAGTCTAGGAAAGCAAAGGGAAGGACTACTTTCGCCCTGCCTCCGTCTAGACTTAGCGGTAAGGCAGGGATGTGGTATGAGACAGGCGAGGAATTAGGATTGAAGGTTCCTACGTCTGCTCAAGGTGATTTCGCCAGCGTGGTTGATGCCTCAAGGAGGGCCCTTTTAGCCTCAGCTAAAGTATCATGACGACTTCCGAACTGGACCATCTTTTGAAGGGACTGTTTAGGTCCTTAGAGGTCTTCAACTTCTTAGACTGGTGTCTTGGAGCTTTAGACAACCAATCTCGTAAGCCAGACTCGATCAGCTTGGGGGAGCTGTCCAGTGTATTGTCATGCATGGACAAGGCCGTCAGGGATGGCTCAGAGGAGTTAGCCTCTCATTTTTCAGCAGGGGTTCTTAAGAAAAGGTCGCTTTATTGCAACTTTGCGGCTAAGTCTGTCTCTCCCGCACAGAGGACAGAACTTTTGTATGCTCCCTTCTCGAGTCATCTCTTCCCCCAAGCTATGGTGAAGGATCTGGCAGTTAGTCTGCAAGAGAAAGCCACACAAGACCTGTTGGCTCAGTCTTCGAGACGTCCGGCTGGCCCTTCAACGTCGTCAGGAGCCCAACCGTTTAGAAAGCAGACTTCCGCTAGATCGTCTCCTCGAGGAAGAAGCCTTCCTAGAGGTAGAGCCCCTTCCAAGTCTAGGGGCAAGAAGTGAGAGATCGTGCCTTCAGTCACCGGTAGGAGCCAGGCTGCAGTTGTTTGCAGAAGCCTGGAGAGTAAGAGAGGCAGATACCTGGTCTCTCGACGTCATAGAGAAGGGTTACAAGATCCCTTTCATAAAGCCGCCCCGTTGACTTCCACTCCCAGGGACTTGTCCCCATCGTATCCTCAAACAAAGCGAAAGATACTTTTCGACCTGCTCGAGCAGATGCTCGAGAAACGAGCAGTGGAACAGGTTTTAGACCTGGCAACGCCAGGATTTTACAACAGATTGTTTCTTGTACCGAAACAATCGGGAGGGTGGCGGCCCGTCTTGGATGTAAGTCGTCTAAACCTCTATATAGAAAAGCAGAGGTTCAAGATGGAGACACCTCAGTCAGTTCTGGGGGCCTTAAGACCCGGAGATTGGATGGTATCACTCGACCTCCAGGACGCCTACTTTCACGTCACCGAATACATCCCCAATCGATGAGTACTTCGGTTCGTACTGAAAGGGAAGGTCTCCTTTAATTCAGGGCTCTTTGTTTCGGACTGAGTACGGCCCCTTTTATCTTCACCATCTTAATGAAGAACGTGGCGAGGTGGCTCCATCTTTCCAACATCAGAATCTCGCTCTATCTGGACGACTGGCGCATACGAGCCTCCTCGCAGACCCGGTGCCTGAAGGACTTGCAAACGACTCTGTCTTTAGCTGCGTCCCTGGGACTTCTGGTGAACTTCGAAAAGTCACATCTGACCCCAACACAGTCCATCGTGTATCTGGGGATTCAGATGGATTCAGTGGCTTTTCGGGCTTTTCCGTCCCAGGAACGTCAGCAACAAGGCATAGAAAAAGTGTCGGCCTTTCTAGGGAAGGATTCATGCTCGGTGAGGGAATGGATGAGTCTGCTGGGGACCATTTCCTCGCTGGAGAAGTTTGTTTCCCTGGGGAGGCTACACCTCCGATCTCCTCAGTTCTTTCTGTCGGACAGCTGGACAGAAAAGGACAACTTCGACATGAAGTTAAGCATCTCGGAAGAGGTGAAGAACCATCTAAGATGGTGGCTCGATCCGTGGAAGCTGTCAGAGGGCATATCCCTCAAGCTTCAGAACCCCGACCTAGTGTTGTTCTCCGACGCGTCATCCACGGGGTGGGGAGCAACTCTAGGGGGGGAGGAAGTGTCAGGTACCTGGAGAGGGGAACAGGTAACCTGGCATATCAACTTCAAAGAGCTGGCAGCGGTTCAATTAGCGCTCCAGTTCTTCCAGAACAAAGTCTCCCGTCGTGTAGTTCAAGTCAACTCGGACAACACCACAGCCCTGGCATACTTGAAGAAACAAGGAGGAACACACTCTCGCTCCCTGTTCGCTCTAGCGAAAGAGATCCTACTTTGGGCAAAGGAGAGAGAAGTCACAATATTGACAAGGTTCATTGCCGGAGTCGAGAACGTCCGGGCAGATCTCCTCAGTCGACAAGGACAGTTATTGCCGACAGAGTGGACTCTCAATCAAGACGTATGCCAGGAGCTGTGGGGTCTTTGGGGATGCCCCTTAGTGGACATCTTTGCAACGTCAAGGACGGCGAGACTTCCTCTGTATTGCTCCCCGGTTCTCGATCCGGGAGCAGTAGCAGTAGACGCCCTTCTATGGGATTGGACGGGCCTGGATCTCTACGCTTTTCCCCCCTTCAAGATCCTGGGGGAGGTGATGAAAAAATTCGCAGCATCGGAGGGGACGAGGTTGACTTTAATCGCCCCCTTTTGGCCCGCAGCGATCTGGTTCACAGACGTGATGTTCTACCTAGTGGATTATCCGAGATCTCTTCCGTTAAGGAGAGATCTACTCAAACAGCCCCACTTCGAGAGGTACCACAAAAACCTCTCGCTCTGAGTCTGACTGCGTTCAGACTATCCAAAAGTTGGCCAGAGCGAGAGGTTTTTTCGAAATCAGTGGCTAAAGCTATCGCCACCGCGAGGAGACCATCATCAATCGCGGTTTACCAATCGAAGTGGGCAGCCTTTAGAAGTTGGTGTAAGAGAAAAGGAGTTTCCTCTACCACTACCTCTGTGAGCCAGATCGCCGACTTCTTGCTTTATCTTAAACAAGATCTGAAGTTGGCAGTGTCAACTATTAAAGGCTACAGAAGCGTCCTATCTGTAGTTTTTCGCCATAGAGGTCTTGACCTCGCTAATAACAAGGATCTCCATGATCTATTGAGATCTTTCGAGACGACCAAGGTACCGCTACCGAAGTTACCTTCGTGGAACCTGGATGTGGTCCTCAAATATTTAATGTCATATCGCTTTGAACCTCTTTCCTCTTCGTCTCTACGAGATTTGACGAAGAAAACTGTATTCCTAACTGCTCTGGCGACGGCGAAGAGAGTTAGTGAAATACAGGCTATCAGCAAACACGTCGGTTTCAAAGGGCATAATGCGGTCTGCTCTTTGGGTATGTCGTTTCTGGCCAAAAACGAAAACCCTTCCAATCCGTGGCCTAGGACGTTCGAGATCAAGGGTATGGCAGAGATCATTGGTCAAGAGCCAGAAAGAGTCCTGTGTCCTGTTAGGGCTCTTAGAGAAAATATTCGTAGAACGAAGGATTGCCGAGGTTCTGCGGAGAACTTATGGTGTTCGGTCAAGAGACCAAACATGCCCATGTCCAAGAATGCACTGGCATTCTTTTTAAGAAACACCATTAAAGAGGCGCACTCTTCTTGCAAAGACAGCGACTTTAAGATACTAAAAGTTAATGCGCACGAAGTAAGGGCTATTTCGACCTCAATAGACTTTCAGAAAAACATGGCTCTTAAAGACATTTTAAGTGCTACTTTTTGGAGGAGTAACTCAGTGTTCGCCTCGCACTACCTACGGGAGGTGAGAACGACCTATGAAAACTGTTACTCTCTTGGGCCATACGTCGCCGCAGACACTATTTTGGGGGCAGGAGGTAGCACTCATCCTTTCCCATAGAAAAGGGTAGGTGAGTTTTTAATATTTGTATGTTTATGGTTGTAGGGTCGGCTGCCGAGTACGGTCGTCCCTTCCTTTAGCCTTTGGTATATGGGAGTTTGTTGTTAGGCTAACTTAGGTGGTGGTTTTGCCTCGTTGCCCTCAGAAGTATGGTCATGGTCTAGTCACATTGTGGTCCCGTCCATGTTGACAGATCATCTAGAGCGCACCAACTACACAGGTCACTACCTTGTTGGTAACTCTAGTGAAGCAGAAGCAGGCTTGGGTGACAGTAATCACGAAGTCAGCTATGCTAACAGGTAAGGAACCAAGATGTCAATCATCTACATTTATATGTTTCCTAAAATCCTTTTTCTGTCTCTCCCACTGCCAAAGGTGGGATTCAGCTATATATATATCTGACAGGTAAGTTTCATGAACAAAATGATATTGTTAAGATACAATAAAGTTTGTTCATACTTACCTGGCAGATATATATATAGCTGTATTCTCTGAAGTCCGACAGAATTTCTAAAACTTACGACACACGTAGTGGGAGTTAGGGTGGTTAGTACCCATTCCCGCCGCTGGGAGGCGGGTATCAGGAACCATTCCCATTTTCTATCAGATTTCTATCTCCACTGTCTCCTGAGGGGAGGTGGGTGGGTACTAAAAATATATATATCTGCCAGGTAAGTATGAACAAACTTTATTGTATCTTAACAATATCATTTTTCTCCACTCCCAACCTCTATTCAGGGAATAGCAGACTTTTTAACCTTCCTCAGAGACGAAAAACGTTTGTCCATTTCTGCCATTAGAGGCTACAGGGCGGCCCTGAGTTTGGTGTTACGCCTTAAAGGTATTGACATCTCGTCCTAGGAACTTTCCTTGCTAGTTAAGGGGTTTGAGCAATCGAGTTCTCCTAGGGAGCTCAAGTCTCCGATGTGGGATGTTTCCCTGGTTTTCAAGAGCTTAACTAAGGGTCCATATGAACTTTTGTGTCGCTTATCTGACAGGAACTTGACACTTAAGACAGTTTTCCTTCTGGCCTTGGCATCTTCGAAGAGGGTAGGAGAGCTCCACGGTCTGAACTATGATGTGAAGCACACCAGAGGTTGGGGTTTGGTGTCCTTTGAATTTGTCCCGGAATTCGGGGCCAAGACCCAAAATCCCTCTGTGCACGATGACAGGTTCACTTCATTTTCCATTCCATCACTGAATGACTTTTTGGGTGGTAATGCTCATGAGCTTTTGTTGTGCCCTGTCCGGGCCCTGCGTTGCTATCTTAAAAGGACCCGGCACCTTAGACCAGGCTGCCACAGACTTTTTGTTAGCACAGGACGTACTAAGAAAGGTGTCTAAGAATACTTTCTCTCTTTGGATACGGGAAACCATCAGACAGGCACACTTGGCACTTGATAATTCCGCCACCACATCTGTGCGGGCTAGAGCGCATGACGTTAGGGGTATTGGTCCCTCTATGGCTTTCAAAAAGAACTTGGCTGTACATAGAGTGCTGAGCACTGGTACTTGGTTACGCCAGTCCACGTTCACCTCTTTCAATCTGGAGGATGTTGTCCATAGATCTACGGACACATTTTCCCTGGGTCCTGTGGTGGCTGCCCAACAGGTTGTGTAACTCATAGTTGCCCTTAACAGGGCACTTTTGTATCTTACCTAAGATGATTGTGTGGATGAGAGAATGAGTGAGTTGGCTGGTCTCCTTCTTTCTCTTGTGCCTTTCCTTCTTCCTTCGGGCGAGTTAAGGAATAGACATGTCATTCGCTGGACTGGTCTGTTACAGGTGAGTGAGGTAGTCATACTGATAGTGTGGTCGCTTAATATACAAATATCAAACCGTCTATTCGGTAGCATATGCTCCACTCCTTAGCAAGGAGGAGTTGGGAGTTGTAACAAACCCTGTGTATTGGTTTACTATTGGACAGTCAAAGTTTCTCTTTGGTTCCCTGTACAATGATTCTCCCATATATCATTGTTCGTCACTCAGGTTCTGAGTGGTTAGATATGAATTTATCTAGCTAATCAACGGGCTTCAGTCCCTCTTCCGAAGTAATTTCTTCTGGAGCTGGACTGGTGGGTAGGCCCCCATCCGGTTTAGAATGTCTTGTACCTCCCTCTAAGTATGAGTCTATCCTATTGTTAAGACCGAAGGTTTGTTCGCTTATGAACAAATTACAAATTTTCTAAGACAATTTGTATTTTTCATAGCTATAAACCTGAGGTCTTAACATTATACTCCCCACCTCTAGCCGCCCTTCTGTTTGTTAAGACATCCTGAGTTGGGAAAGACTGACATGGTGGCATAGGTGCGTAGTCTTTGACCACTCTTCACCCGATATATGCATGCGTTCCCAGATCTCACAAGATTCCTTACTTTCATCTGCGTTTTAACCAGATCCAGCTAGGCGCTAGAAATTATCCTATTGTTAAGACCTCAGGTTTGTAGCTATGAAAACTACAAATTGTCTTAGAAAATTTGTCGTTTTAGCTTCCGAGTGAGTGAAACTGTTAGCAATGTAATTACCAGGTAAGTATATATAAAACCTTACTTTACTATAAAAATGTCATTTTGATGTCTGCTTTGAAGTTAATAAGTTTTCCAAGTGCATGGTATGTGATATCTTAGTTCTCCAGGATTGTTTTAGTTATATATGTGTGTATAGTTCTGAAACTTTTTTTTCTTTTTCTATCTGTAGTGCTGGAAAGCTCGAAATCGCCAAGAAGATGGTACGGAATTAATGTCAAGAGGGTGTATTAACCAGCCAGATCAAGTTGCTATGTTATGTGGAATCAAAGAACAGTTGGACAAACCTTTTAAGCTTGAGTGTTGTCAGAAGAACTATTGCAATAATGGCAGTTTTCCAGTTTTGCCACCAGAACCAAGTATGTTAACCTTCTTTGATTTATTTGAGCAACAACCAGTCACATAAGCTTGATGTAATTCTAAGTTAACAGATCTGTGAGGTCAGAACATTTGAGTTGATGAAATTGGATATTACAAATTAATATAATTTCTTTTTACAGATTCTTATCCTGAAGGCTTCCAGCTCTTCTTTGTACATGTTCTACCTGTACTTATAGTGATATTTATTGCTGTGATTGTGGTTCTCTTTTTACGACGTGCTCACCAACGTCGAATGCGGGAGTTTGCAGCTGCTGCTGCATCTACTTATCCTCAGTCTCATGGCATGTATAGAGATGACCTGCGAGTGACTACACCTGGAGATTCAACTCTTTTGGTAAGTAATTAGCATAATGAATTTATCTCAAGCTCTATTTATTTCATCCGAAGTTGCATTATTGGTAGTCATAGTTTTGATTGGACTATTAAACCCACTGTTGAGAGTTAACATTTATAGATGTCTTAAGGGGGCCGGCCGGAACCTCTATATATGGAGGTATAGGGCGAAAAATGCAAAGTCATGAAAAAATTCATGGAGCTTCATATGGTAATTGAGAATACGTACGTATACGAAATATTTCGTCAAAATTCCTCTTACTTTCGTAGTTACAGGGTAATTAGTTAACGTAACTCAATAAGCCTAAAACATTGATCCGTACAAGAAAATGCAATATTTCTTCTATTATCGTAAATTTTGATAATTATTGTCAAAGAAATTGGGAGAAATGGCATCTGTAGACATTCCCCGAGTCGAGAAGGAGACTTCAGGCTCGAGCTACAAAGTCCAGTCCTGATTTAGTGCGCTCACAGACGTCAAGTAGTCTACACGTTCCATTTCACGTCTGACATTCACCTGCTTTCAAGTATGTTTATGTATGTTTCGGCAAGAATTTCATCATGCCAATGAGGAAAAGACAAGGGAAACATCTCGCTAACATACAGACGAAGAAAAATCGCTCAAGTATTATTACAGAATATCATAATATATGCGTAGTTAGTGAAGAGAGAGGGGAGGGTTGCTTAGTAACGCCCCCGTCTTGCTTGACAGCACACGTCACACTGTGCCTAAGGCTATGATCTTTGAGCAAAGAGATCTTCATTTATGATAAATAACAAAGTTTTGGTTTTTTAATACCCAAAATGGAATATGAAATTCATAATAATCATGATTAATTAAATTGTCTTTGTAAAAAAAGTGTACGCCTTTGAGTGTCACCTCTTGACATTCTCTTGCAATTACGTTTGTTTATCTTTGTTTCGGGCAAGAATTTCATCATGTCAAAGAGGAAAATACAAAGAAAACATCTCGCTAACACACAGAAAAAGAAAATTCGCTGTAATAAGCAGAGTTAGTGAAGGGGAGAGAGAGAATTGCGTAGGAAGGAGTGCCCCATCTTGCCTCAAGCAGTGCCCCAGGCTGCGATATATGAGCAAAGGGATCATCATTTATGATTAAATTATGATAAATAAAATAGTTTTGGCTTATTAATACAAAAAAAACAAATATACATTCATAATAATCATTATTTATTAATATTGTCTTTATAGAAATACGAAGGAAAACTTTGAACGCCCGTATCTCAAAACTAAACTTATTGACCTTCAAAATCTATCTTCTCACTTAGTTTTAAAGCTATAACATTGGAATTTGGTATATAACTCAGAAAGACATTATAGAACAATCAAATAGAGCCCTTTTTTCCAATTTTGTTTCGTATTTTTTTTTATAATTTTTTTTCTCCTGATTTATAGGGTTATTTTTTGACCATATTGAAAAATTCATATCTAGCAAAAAAAATGACTTTTAGAAAAAAAACTCTCCATTCGAATTGGAGGTCTACATTCAGGTCTATTATATGGTAGTAATCCCAGGTCTTAATATTAAATATCAAGGGAGGAGATAGTATTTGAAAAATGGTTATTTTCGGGATAAATCGCCCTGGCGTCACAAAACCGAAGGTCAGAGGCGAAAATCATATGCGGTTTGGAGATGTCCCAAGTCATCTTATTAAGTGGTATGAATATCAAAGTCCTGTCCTTAAAAAAGGGCATTAGCCGGCCGGCCCCCTTAAGACTCTTTAGAAACATTTCCTGGCAGCCCATGAGTTTATGGATTTTAAAAATTTTAAGTTCATATATAATTATTGTATTCCTTTATCCTTGTACAAAGGTATGATTTGAGTTTGCATGTTTATCACACAAGTGTTTAGTCAGTATTCTGGTTAAACTTTATTAATGATAATAGAATACAATACCTTTACACATAATTACTATCGTAAGTGAGTAAGGGCTACATAATGTTTCCATGCATATGTTGCTTGAAAAATACTGGGATACTAACTGTTTTATATTTACTATATAACATTCTCTTGTTTACAGGAAATATTTAATGACAACATGACATCTGGAAGTGGATCTGGACTACCTCTCCTAATTCAGCGTACATTAGCAAAGCAGATTCATCTGGCAAATGTTATTGGAAAGGTATACTTTTACAGTCTATGTTACAATATTTGATAAATACAGTACTGAGCTTCATATCCAGAATCTAGCTCCCAGGAAGTAACACATATCCAGAAGTTGTAAAGGATAAAGGAAAATAAAACTAAAAAAGCCCAAAATTAGAACTTACCAGGTATTCTCTATCATAACTGTCGTTCAGTAATGCAAATATAATTAGCCATTGTTTAACCTGACCCAGTTACATAGTTTACATCTGCCTAATCCTGTAGTCAGCAGTTTTATGGACACACCAAAGCAAAACTAGAATCCTTACATATTAAGGAACCCCCTAGGTAACAAGCCTAGCCTTTTTTGAATGATAGTTGAAGTAATTTCCTGTGTCCATCAGTCAGGCAACACCCTGCTATCTCTGCTTCTAATATTCATTATTTTTTAGGGTCATATATGCACATAGATTCACACTTTTTTTTTTTTCTTACTGCTTCCTACATTTTGTGATTCATAATCACATCATCAGGGAATTCTATGGAACATCAAATAAATTGATAAAATGACGGAATGGGTAAAAGTGTATTAAGTTAAAATATTAATCATTAAACAATCTCAAGATTTTTAATTATTAACTTGTATTTTTAATTATCATTATTATTCTCGGTTCATGGATTTTCATAAACTTCTAAAATGTTAGTGAATATTTCAAACTATGGAGGCTTGGGGTTGATTTTAGATCCTAATTTTTAACATGGCAGCATTTTTGAATAATGTTCCTATAGGAATACACTAGCAATTTTCTGTTACGTTGGGGTTTCTGTACACATCCTGGAAATGGTTCTTGAACTTGGTAACAAGGTTAAAGAGAAGAGTGTGGAATCCACTAAAGATATCTTGCTGCACTGCTACTACCTGCTAAGTTGAATTTGTTTTGTTTACACAAAAATTAGTCATTGATTAGGTTGTTAAAAGCATTATTGAGTACGCATACTAGTGAACCTATATGTAGGATAAAGAGTTAGCATTAGTGTGCACTGGACTGGACATGCATGTAGGTGTTTACTCAATGGAGCAATCAGTCTTAGAGCATTTGTGGACAAACTGTGACTCCCTTTCCTCTTCCTTTTAAAATGGATGGTAGGGGAAGTGTTTAGAGGTATATTCTTAACCCGTCATTGTATCAGCCAGATATAGCTGCCTGCTGACTTGTGTAATTCTGGCAAGGGTCGCACTTATGCTAAGGTCACACATTCACGTATCAACGCACGCACGCCCACGCATGAGCGGCAATTGGTAGTTGGCAACAGCTTACGTCAGTAAACCGTAAATGTAACGTAAAACTAACGTAAAATCGTAGACGTACGGTGACGTGTCGTCTGGGCTCTAAGCTCCGCCCACTAGGTCGCCGTAGCCCACTCCAGTTTTGAAATGTTCAAAACAAGTCGTGGGTGGTCGCGCCAAATGTCACCTGACGTAGCTCCAGGCATTGCACGTGGGAGCCACGGTGACTGCTGCGGGGTAAGTGCTAGGGTCACCAGCATCGTTCGCCGTCGTTGTTTTCTTTCCGCGGCGAAGCACGCGGGCCTCCTAATTGCGCTGTAGCCTACGGCGAAACCGATTAACACATATACAACCCAGTACGACATGGCAACGCTGTAGCGTGGTATAAAAGGTCAGGTCGGCGCCCTCAGGTCAGCTGTTGTTTCCGTCTCCTAAGACCAGCAGTTTCCTTCAAGCTCTCCACAGCGCCCTTCAAGATGCCGAACCTCCTAAAACGACCAAAGAAGGGGCCATCAACGTCACATCTTGCAGGACCTTCTTTTGGCCCGAAAAAGACTCCTACAACCACTCCTACAGACATTCAGGACAGGGAAAATGTCAACTTCCACCTACAGAAGTCTGAGTTGGATGAGATTCTGACTGATGACAAGGGACAGAACGGTCCCTTGTCGAAGATATTTATTTCTTCTGAATAGCAGTCTTACAATAATGGTGTAACAAATAATGTAAATATCTGAGAGGAATTCTTATATACATCTAAAAAATATCTTGAATAGGTAGAATTCCTATTTATTTCCAAGAATGTTTGATAAGTTATTAGATGTTATTCTATATCGCTTAAATATAAATCGCCCATAGTCAACAGTTTTATATGTCTAAGTGTATGTCTGAATGCTAAAATCGAAGCAAGAAAATTCTAGTGCTAGTCTTATATAGTACTACTTATCCTATGTTCATTTATTTGTGATGTTACATTAATTACATATTATATATATTACAGATGGCTACTATCAAAAAGTTACCTTAAAACTAAAATAGATAAATTTGTAGGAAAACAACGAAGAGACGAGCTGTTACAATGATTGTTTACGGAACGGCAAGCTCTGTTCACAGGCCCGCCCTTTTGTACCCTGCGGCACCACAACGGTGGGCGTGGTCTTGACGTGAAGTTGACGTACATAGAACATTACAATATCGGCGTTAGTTTCAGGTAGACGTCCGACCTCGCTTTCTTTGCGCGTACATTTGCGGCGCAATTTACGGTGCTGGCTTTATGTCCGTTAGCCCGTGTCCTGTTTACCAGATATTCAAGGTCATTTCACCGCGATGATGCCCACGATCCACATACGTGGGCATACGCCGTCGTGATACGTGAATGTGTGACCCCAGCATTAGTTCTTCAAGGTTCTTGTTACTTGGGCAAGAATCCATATGCCAGATTGAACAGGAGGTCAGAAGAGTCATTGGTCCTCTGCTCACATTCATGACCAGGAATGTTACTTTTCCAGCTGTGTTTCAGCTTTCAGTCGGTTGAGAGACAACCTTCCACCTAAGGAGCAAGTATAGTAGGTAAAAGGTGCTGGTTGGTTTTTTGATAAGAACACGTAAAAATTTTTTGAAGAACAGTAAAACCTCATTTGAACAGACCTGGAACCAACAGACATCGGATTTAATGGACAAAATTTGGCCAAGGGTAGTATAGCCTAAGATGACTGTTAAATTACAAAACCATCAGTGTATAGGCTAACTTTTGCAAGAACAGTTATCTGTGAAAATATGGTTTGTTCCGATACGTAATACAAACCATCGGTCCTTTAACAATAGGAAGTAGCTAGCGGCAGCTGGAACGGTCGTAAGCTTCGAACAAGGGGAGAACGGTAGTTAACTGCTTGTCCGACAGTCGCGCGCCGCGCGACTGGGAGGTAAACAAATCACTTTTGCTTTCGGCCGCGGGTGTGAAGGACGTGTTCGTCATCGCTCTCTGCCCGCTTCATCGTCGTATGCTTTGTTTATATTGTGTTTTCTACTAATGGTTTGTTTGACTTGAAAATGAAACTGTAAGTACACTGTTTTCATTTTCATTACTTAATTATGAACCAACATGGAGTTATCGCCGTAGATGCGGCGATTTCCTCTCATCAATTGAACCCTTGAATTATGTCTCGGTGCCGAGGGCGGGCGCGCTCGCGCCGAGTCATTGTATTTGGCGGGCGAAAGTGTGTAATTGAAAAATGTAAGTACTCTTTTCATTATATTTTTGCCCTATGCGTTCGTTACCGAGAGTGTGATTGTGCTCGGCACGAGCCTTTTAATTTTGTATAATAGAATGCAATGAAAGTGGATTCGCAATTGCAATATTCTTTTCATTTTCATTTATTTATTTGCATGAAATTTTATTTGGATCAATTTTCGTTCTTACCCGGGAATTGATCCTTACGATTTTTTTATGTGAAAAAAAAAAGAATCGCAAGTGCAGTATTTCTGTTTCATTTTCATATATATTTTATGATAGCATCATATTATTGGATCAAGTTTCCGTTCTACCCGGGGGGAATTGATCTTTTCTCCTTTAAGTTCTATGAAGTGATCGCAAGGGCAGTATTCTGTTTCATTTTCATATTACTTTTCACTGCTGTGCGGGGGTAGGAGGGGAATGCGAAGGTCTTGCCAGGTAAGCGTCGGAAAGCTCTCCCGCGAACTACCCTTGGTATCCGATTCTTCGTCTTCCTTCCTGCCCCCCGCTCAGCTTCTTCATTGTATTTTGTATTTGGGGTCTTCCTTGCGTTCGGGTGGGGCATGTCTTCCCCCCGTGCGTGAGGGAAACCCCTCTTACTAATCTATCTATGTTACCGCAGGTGCTACATCCGTGGGAGACGACCTTGGATGTAGATGTAGATCCTCACGAGGTTGTAACTCGTTGTCGGGGGCGAGAGTGCTCCCGCAACGAGCCCTCTGTAACGTGTATGCATTGGTCCGAGGCGCAGTGGGTGCTGTACGAGGGCAGGAAGAGACTTAGGCCGCCCAAGAAGTCATCGGAAAGTCCAGTGCCTCCTTTGGTAACGGACACTTCGTCCTCCCTTTCCTGACCCCCCGACCAGCCCCCACGATTCGCGCCTTCCCCTGCGGGGGGGGGTAGCGGAGTCCTTCTCCTCTCTCGATCCGTCGAGTGTGGAGGAGTGGGGGCGCCTGCTACCCCGGACATCCAGGCGACTGGTTTGCTTTACCGCAGGTGTGCCATCAGCGAAGGACGACCTGGTACAGTGGTGGTGGGAGTCGCTGGACTGCAGGGAGTGCCGAGCATACAGGGGTTGATTCAGCGGTTGGCGAGGTCGGCAGTGGTCTCATGGTACGGTAACCACTATCAACAACCACAATCTCGACACCAGCATATGAGATGCCACCGGCACCTGGTGTACACACCACATGTCATAGTCGGTAACACCCACGGCTGCAATCCAGAACCAATTCCTGCCGTGCCAAGAGGACGGTGCCACCGCCACCTGGGTTCTTTGTATTGCCGACCCCGGACTTCCGCTGCCCCAACCCCCTGGACCTGCCGCCAGTGCCGAGGATGACGGTAGCTGCCGACAGGACGCCTGGCTCTCCTGTGGTACCTGCCGTGCCTGCCGTACCTGTTGCTGTCCCAGCCGCTCATTCCCTTTCAGATCAGGTGCCGGCTGCTCATTCACTTTCAGATGTTCCTGCCGTTCCTGCTGTTCCTGTTGTTCCTGCTGTTGGTGGTGCTGTCACAGTCTCAGGTCTTTCCGACAGGTGCAGTCGGGCCCTGTTGCTTCGGCAACTGCCCCGGCTCCCTCCTGGATGGAAGACCTGACGTCTGTCCTGCGGAGCCTGGCGAAGAAGAAGAGGAAGAGGGAAGAAGGTGTCGTCGTCATCTTCGTCGTCTTCTTCGTCGTCTGCTGCCTCTCCTTCCCCTTCGACTTCTAAGGCCAAACAGCCGAAGAAGAAGAAGGTTGCCTCCTCCCCCCCTAAGAAGACTCCTTCGGGATCTTCTAAGGGCCCGGCTCGCTCAGGCGAGCTGGGGAGCTCTTCTGCTGGTCCTCCTGTTCCTTCGGGAACGGGGCCCGTCGCTTCTTCTGCAAAGAAGAAGTCGACGGGGACCAGAGGTGCACCAGCCTCGGCTGGTGCGTCCTCACCTGGTGCTAGCGGTTCTGCCGCTAAACCAGGTTCCGTCTCGGCCGCTTCTCGTTCGCGAGAAGCACCGAGTGGACGCTCTTCCAAAGAAGACCGTCCAGCCAAAGTTTTGACGCCCGAGCTCGCTCGCCGTCAAGACAGCGGCGCGGAGCAGAAGACTGGCGAGAGTCGTGCACACGACTCTCGCCAGGCCAGTGGACGCTCTCGCAGCGATCAACTGGCTGCTCGGGCTGACGTGACGGTCGCTGACCAGCCACGGGTTGAGGCGAGGAAGGAGTCCCCCGCGGCCGACCGGTACCAGCCAGCTGGTACCAGCGGCTCGACGCGCTGAGAGGACGCTGGCCGGTCTCGACGCGACAGAGAGCCTAGCAGGTCACCCGTCCGCCGCTCCCGATGGGACCGGGCGGAAGACGGTGACCAGCGGCAGCTCGCCTGACGTTAGAGATTGGTCTCGACGTTCTCAGCCGAGCCAATCGCCCCAGGCGAGCGGCAAGGCTAGGCCTGCTGCTCGACCGTCACCGCGGGTTGACGATCAGCAGCAGCCCTCCACGCACGCTGGTCCTGCCAGCGAGCGAGGGGGGAGCGTCAGGTCTGCCTCTCCCATACCTTCAACCTCCTCGGGCTATACCGGGAGGAGCGAGGTACCGAGGAGCGATCACGAGAGGTGCGCCGCTCGTGACCCAGCTATGACGCCGTATGGACCAGGTACGGTTCCAGGACCGACCAGGACATACGCGCAAGTAGATGGAGGCGACCGTCAGGGGTCTGCCGCTGTTCCTCCTTCTAAAGGAGGAGTATCTCGGGATCTGTTCTTGTTGGAGGGACTGGACGGTCCTACTCCGCAAGACACGGTAACTCCCGAGATACAGAGGAATTTGCAGAAGTCATTAAGCTGATTCGTCAGCATAATGACCTTGCGGAAGGATTGCCGCTCCCACCAGCAGAGCCCACGTCTCTGCTCGAGTCGTTTTGGGCCCGAGAGGGAACCCAAACCGACGGTGGGTCCGCCGCGATCGGAACTTGCCGATTCTGTCTCGAACCAGAGTCTCGTCGTCTCCGGACAAGAAGGCTCTCTCAGTTCTGGCCGGTCGATCAAGCTACTTCCACCTCCTCTACTGCGACAGCGGCGTTTCTACGTGTCTTCGGACACCGTATTTGAATACTCTTCGGTCCTCCTGAGAGGTTTCGACCTCGACGAGGACTGGAATGAGTCGGAGGACGGTATCGGCTCTCCCCTGTCAGGTGTCGATCAGCCACCACCCAGACGACGTTCACAGTGGCGGCAGACCCTTACCTACAGTGAGAGTTCGTAACCCTCCGCGGGGAAAACTCTCTTTTTCTCCCTGACGATACGTTTTCCCAGACTCTGAGAGGCCATCGCCGCAAGGCGATGGCTGTTCCTACTCTTCTCCAACTGCTAGTTCCACTGGGAAGGCGAGCGAGTATCCAATTCCTCCCCCATTCCCTCTCTCCTTACGGTTACGAGGGAAAGGGGAGGGATCCTACAGAGATTTCTCTGTAGGATCCCACGTTCGGGACTGCGCTACCGGGGGGACCTTCGGGTCCTACCTGACGTAAGCCCCGGTCGTTGAGGAGGAATTCTGCCCCATTCTCGATTTCTACGGGAATCGAGAGGACCACCAGCCGATATCGTTTGACGAATTCTGGTGGGGGTTTCGCAGACTGCTTAGAATTCTACGGAATTTCTAACGCATTCAGTGTTCGAGTTTTACGATCTCCAAACACTTACGCGAGGACCACGGTCCAAAGTGAGCGAGACGAGAATCCCCGATATACACGATAATCGGGAACCTCGCCTATTGCTCGAATTCCTGGAATTTCTAGCATTGGGAAGAAGACTGCTGCTGAAGAACTATCTCACAGTAGGCGACCAACCTGGAACTAGAGAAGATCGGACGGAAGGGAATATCCAGTTTGGCTTGAACTAATCGTCTTAGTATTCTGTTCACCATTGAAGCTTTCCTTCGAGGAAGACTTCTCTTCACTCTCTTTGATAGAGATCGAAGGTGGTCGATCTCCAATCCTTATTTTGTTTTCTTGAAGGAAAGAATTTAGGATGGAGATCGTTGTTCAGAATCCTACAAATATACTACGTATATTAACCTCGCGACATGATTCTACTAAGCAGTTGAATGGTCCGAGGGAGGGGTAGGCGCATATCCTAGTTAAACTACGGATTGCGACTTATAGAGAAGTATTCTAATTGAACTGCAACTCGGGGTTGCCTGCAACCTCCCAGGAGTTTTCAGTTTCAATTTTATATACTTATGGTTTTGTCACGACAAACACATTTCAAACTGTTATATTTACCGAAATTCGTTTCGCTAAATATAATTGCTCGAGCATATCTTTTATGCTCGGTAGTTCTAGCCGAACGCATTCCTTCGTGGAATAATGGATTACCTGGCAAACTCAGGATGACGAGTCAGCGAGAGCTCAGGCTCAACTACTGCGTATTGAACTGCCTATCCAGCTCAGTATCCAGCCGGGCCTCCGATATGCACGGTCTGCTAGTCTCTCTCTCTGCCCTGCTTTTGATTGATACCGAACCGTATCTCTGCCCAACAATCATGGACTAAGGTCTCTTGATTAACGGGGATTCTCGCAATAATGAAGGACCCATCTACTGCTGGGACGCTAGATTCCATCGCCTTCGACATTGCGAGAATTTTCAACAGAGATATCTCTTGGACTCTTTCATCTTTCTGTTTACCGCACTGGTAACAGAAGTCTGTACAAGTCTCCCGCTGCATCGCACTGCGATAATGCGAATGATTTTGCAGACATCTGAGTTTGTCTTCAAATATCTCTTATTCGTAGGTGTACAATTGTTCATTGTTCAACCGAATTACGAGATTTGTTAGAAGACATCGCCTACTCTCCGACCTGACAGCTCTACTCCCAAATGTTCAGCCCATGAGAAGCAGTTCTTCAGGCGGCTTTCCCCTGTGTTTTCATTACTGAAGAACGCCCCGCTTTCATTGCAACTACGACTTCTCACCGGACAGCAATGAAATAGCGGTTTAGCGTTTTCAGTCATTTGTAAGCACAGGTTATGAATCTTGAGAATCCTTCTCTCGATTCATCTGTGAAGACGTAGGTTGCGTTCATATCTACCTTCGTCTTCAACGGTACATAGTGTTGTTTCTCCTTAGCTGAGATTCAACAACCATGAGATGTTTTACCTTCAGGGAGCCTCGGTCTCTAGAAGGCAATTGACTTTCGCCTGTTGGGCACATGCCTTAAGAGAATCATCACCTCGCTGTCCGGCATTGGTGACAAACAAATACATTATTTGTTTGGTCTCTCGGCATAACCCTTTAAAGGCGAAGGTCACGTGACTTACTCGGATGCTTTGACAACTTGCCTCCTACCGAACGCAGTCAGTCGGCAGCTGTCAGAGCGGCCGAGTCAGTTACGAACTACGCTGTTGACTTAGTTCGGTTGTTACAGAGCAATCATTACTTCGTTTTAATAGCTTGTCACAGTACCCATACCATTGACACCCACCATGGAGTGTCGGTGTCCTATCCACTACCGAGAACTTCGCTGCATGGGGATAGGAGGGGATGCGAGGAGACTTCGTCGCAAACGGACAGACCAGTATGGGTACTGGACATCACCGAAGTAGAGAAGAGGGATAGGTCATGCGACTATTTCCTTCGTTTCCTCTGAGGAACTGCATGACTTCTCCTGCGAAGTCAAGCATCCAGGGGATGGGGATCCGTGACGCTCGATTTCGTACCGAACTTCGTAGCGAAGACTCAGAACCCTTCGGTCCCTGACGATTGGTTCGAGTCGTGCACAATCCCCTCCCTAATGGACTTCACCGCCTTCGATGCGAAGGAGATGCTGCCTTGTCCGCAAGAACTTCTCCGTGGCGCAGGTACTGAAGGCAGGGGTCTGGTCAACCAGACCACATGCCCTTCCTTCTACCTTCGGGATATTGCCCACAGGTCCTTGGAGGATCTTTTCCTTGGGACCCGTGGTGGCTGCTCAACACGTTGTGTAGCGAACCCAGACCCTCGCAGGCTGAATAGCATCGAGTCCTGGTGTGACCATAAGAATGGATGAGTGAATGAGAGTGTGACTGGCTCCTCTTTCCCATCTTTTTCTTCCCCTCTACCTGTGGTTAGAGGGACATGGTCGTCACCCTGCTGGGATAAGGACAAGATGCAGGTGAGCTACTCAAACAGAGCCCCATCCTATCCCTTTCACTAGGGATAGGAGCGTATATCCACCACTTCCTCCAACAATGGGGGAGGAAGTGGATGCCAGCTTGAGACAACCCATACTTTATGTTGCCTCTTGCAAACAGGAACAAGTTCTTGCTTGCTGGTACGAAGAGATACGCTTGCCTCTCTCTTAGTACTCGGCCCAGAGGTCTGACCATTGATCCTGCGGTGCACACCCCGATCAATCGGACAGAGGCTTGGATCCCTCCCTCGCTCTTACGACCAGGGGAGGCATTCCAGGGATGGACGAACACCAGTCTGTTCATCAAAAGACTCGATTCCTCCCACCAAGAAGTGAGTCTTCCTATTGTTAAAGGACCGATGGTTTGTATTACGTATCGGAACAAATGACAATTTGTCGAAAATTGCATTTTTCCTAACTATACAAACTGAGGTCCTTTACATATAGTCCCTCCTCATGCCACCCCTCACTCTGCGTATTTTGCATGGGCCAAAAGCAAAAAGTGATTTGTTTACCTCCCAGTCGCGCGGCGCGCGACTGTCGGACAAGCAGTTAACTACCGTTCTCCCCTGTTCGAAGCTTACGACCGTTCCAGCTGCCGCTAGCTACTTCCTATTGTTAAAGACCTCAGGTTTGTATAGTTAGGAAAAATGCAATTTTCGACAATTGTCATTTTATACATGCGACTTACCAGGCAGATATATACTTAAGCTATAGACTCCGTCGTCCCGACAGAATTCAAAAACTCGCGGCACACGCTACCGGTAGGTCAGGTGATCTACCATTCCGCCGCTGGGTGGCGGAATCCCAACCATTCCCGTTTTCTGAGCCAGATTTTCTCTGTCGCTGAGGCCGGCAACAACTGTTGTTTGGTCTCTCCTGATTGGAATTCTGCTCATTTGCCGAGAATTGGTTGGACATTTGGTGAAGTACTCTTGTTTATTCTCGGGAGGTTGGCATACGCTTATTTTGGACTGGATTAGGATTTTGGATTTGGTCTATTAAGATGGCTGAAGTTAAAGTAACTCCTAAGTTTAGGGTTTGTGCAAGGGAAGAATGCAGAACTAGGTTGTTTAACAAAGCAGAGTAATCCTCATACGCTTTGTTTTTAGTTAAATGTAGAGGTTCTGAATGTGCGGTTGATAGAAACACCTTGTTAAACTGGAGAATGTTGGAAAGGGGGCTTTCGGGGGGAGCAAAAGGATGGGAAGGACTTTAAGCTTCCTTATATTAAGACAAAAGAGAGAAGGGACTAGGAAAAGGCTAGGGGAAAAAAAACGCGGGTTTCAAAGCTTAGAAGCTCCGAGTAGATCTTGTTTCTTTTTGAAAGCCTGGAAATCAGAAAAACAAATTACAAAAACCCAGATGATTGTTTCTTCCCATAACCATCAGGGCCCCCTTTCTCCCTGTGGGGTTGGAATCTAAGGGGTTTCATTTTGTTTTCAGGGGAAATGGGAAAAATAAAAAATGAGATCCCTCGAATCAGGGAGCGTTCCAGGGAAGCAAGCTTGAAAAGCCATGGGAAAAAAAAAAACCCCACAAAAGGTAAGAGGTTGCTCAGGTTGGGAAGTAACCCCCCCCCCCCCCCCAGTTTTGACCACCCCAGTTTGCAGGGATGGGAGGGGGGGGGCGTTCTGGGAATTCGGGACTACCCCGGCATTTGCTCCTAGGCCTAGGGGGACCGCTTTCCAAAAAACCTCCCCAGGGGGGGGGGGTGGTGCAGGAACCAGGGGAGGAGGGGAATGTCCAAAAAAAAAGCCGCCAGGGGATGGATGTGGGAGGGGGGGGGCATTCCCCCAACGGATTCAGGCGTTTTCCCTTCGGGCCAGGAACCCCTGGAAAAAAGTTAACGAGGTCCCAGGGCTTTGGGCCTTTGGGATAGGGGCCGTTAGAAAAAAGGGCATTCCTGGAACGGAGTGTTTTTTTTTCTTTTTTGCTGTCGGGGACTCCCTCCTCGGTCCAGGGCGGTGGGATGGAGCTCTGCTTCCGGAAAGTTCTCGTTCCTCTGGAAGAGGGATCGTGGGGTAAGCGCCGTAAGGGAAAGGAACGGGCTTTTTGGATTCAAGCCCAGGCTCTAAACGCGGGTTTCCCAGAGGGACTTTTCCTTCGACTAGTAAAGAGTGGGGGCGGGAGGGAAAGACCGTTCTTTTCCCACGCGCCTCCAAGGAATCCGGGACAAAGCTTTTTTCCTGCGTTAAAATCTAACAAGGGAGCAAATAAAGATCCATCCTTGGTAGGCGGGGGGGCCTCTTTTACATAATAAAGGGATTAGTTTTCCGAAGGGCAACAAAGGAAACCTTACTTCCCTTTTTCCCAGTTGGGAAGGAGGACTCAAAAAATTGTTCCTTCTTCCCCTGGGGTAGGAGAGGGAAGTTTCTTCACAACTAGGCAGGGTCACTCGTCCTCCGGAGGAGGGGGGTGGGACCTCTTCTCGTTCTCCCTTTACAACGATTCCTCCTTCCTAATTTCTACCAGGAAAGGGGAAAAAGTTTTCCCCAAGCGGTTAAAAAGCCGCTCGCAGGGGGAGCCAATCGGGTCCAAGCCTTAACGGTTCTATAGGAGAAAGTTCCCAGGTAGCCGCTCCGAGCAAGCGGTCAGCTACGTCTCTTAGAGAAGTCAGGAGTCGGACTCCTCTTTGGAGGATCAAGGATAGGCGTCAAGAGCCTAAGAAGCAGCTTGTGAGAAACATAGAGTTGACAGAGCCTAGTAGGCGCCAAGAATATTACAGGCGTATAGAGCCTTACAGACGCCAGAGTCTTGTGAGAGGCGTCAAGAGCCTACAAGGAGTCACGACAAGCGCCAGGAGTCAAGCAGGCGCCAGGAATCAAGCAGGCTTCAGGAGTCGAGCAGGCGTCAGGAGTCGGGTGAGGCGCCAGGAGTCTAGCAGACGCCAGGAGTCGGGCAGGCGTCAGGAGTCGGAGTAGGCGCCAGGCGCCTTGTACGAGCTTAGGTCAGAGTAAGACCCCTTCGCACTTTATGAGTTCTTCGGGAGAGGTAGAAGCCCTTCACCTGGTAGGAAACAGGTGCCTGAGAGAAGATCTCGTGCGTTTAAAGAACTCGATTGCGCCTTGTAGTAGCAAGGATTTGTCACTCGGACGACGTTCTTCTTCGTTTGACAGAAGTCCCTCGACAACTAAGAACCGCTCTTCTCCGAAAGGATCCCCGGCAGCCGAGACTTAGAAGAAGTCTCGGGATGAAGGAATACCTGTGGATGTAGTAGTCTCTGATTATAAGAGATTGTCCTTGTTGTTGTTGCAGGAGTTCGAGATAAGCTTCAACCAGCGGATCCGCCCTCTCCAGGATCTTTGCTATCGAGCACGAAGTCTCCAAAGGCATCCTCATTTGTAAAAATGCGTCCAGCCCTTAGTATGAAAAAAGCGTTCAAAGGATTTGGAGAATGGCTTAAGAATAAAAGAGAGGCGGGCAAGACTGTTTTTTCATGCCCTCCTTCAAAGTTGACGGGTAAACCTGGAAGATGGGTACGATACCCAGGAACCTATGGGCTTAGTTGGACTGCCTTCATCGGCAGACGCAGATTACGCTTCCTTAGTGGATTCTTCAAGGAGGCGCGCTTTACTATCAGCAAAAAGCTACTTGGGGGATGTGGTGAACTGGACCATCTTACTAAAGGGACTCTTTAGGACGCTCGAGGTATTTAATTTTATGGACTGGGCTTTGGGACGCCCTTGCGAAGAGAGCACAAGATCCCGAATTGTCACGATGGAAGAATTATTCGAGTGTGTTATCGTGTCTGGACAGAGCGGTGATGGACGGGTTCGGTGGAAGTGGCTGCTCTTTTTGGATCGGGAGTTTTGAAAAAGAGAGCAGTGTATGGGTCTTTCCTGTCCAAGTCAGTATCTCCTCTACAAAGGTCGGCCTTGCTATATTCGCCGCTTTCGAAAAGCCACACAGGATTTACTGACACAGTCAGCAAAGAGGTTCAAGCCTGCGGTTCCTTTTCAAAAGAAGGATAAAACACCTCTTCAGCAGCCCTTTCGAGGAGCCTCTTCCTCCTCAAGAACCCCTTTTAGAGGTAGAAGACCGGATACCAGAGGAAGACCTTCCAGGAGACCTGCAGGGAAGGCAAAATGAAGAAGAAGTCCTCCAGATAACGGTAGGCGCCAGACTGTCGAAATTTGCCAGAGTCTGGGCGAAGAGAGGGGCGGGACAGCTGGACCCTCTCGATCCTCGAGAGAGGATACCTCATCCCCTTCAGGGAATATCCTCCCTTAACAAGAACTCCAAGGGAGTTAACAGCGAGGATACAACGATCCTGTCAAGAGTCAAGCTCTCCTGCAAGCAGTAGAACTTATGTTGCAGAAAAGGGCAATAGAACCGGGTTCAAGATCTCCATTCACCAGGTTTTCTACAACCATCTATTCCGGGTACCAAAAGCCTCGGGCGGGTGGAGGCCGGTTCTGGACGTAAGTGCGTTGAACGTCTTTGTGATCAAGAAGAAGTTCTCGATGGAGACCTCTTCCTCTGTACTTTCTGCTCTTCGTCCAGGGGACTGGATGGTATCCTGGACCTTCAAGATGCATATTTCCATGTGCCAATTCATCCGGCATCAAGGAAATACCTAAGGTTCATGTCACAGGGAAGAGTGTTTCAATTTCGAGCGCTTGCTTCGGACTTTCGACGGGCCCCGCAAGTCTTCACGGGTATCCTAAGGAATGTGGCTCATTTTTGGTTACATTTAGAGGGGATCAGAATCTCGATGTATTTGGACGACTGGCTAATACGAGCAAAGTCGAAGCAAACAGTGTCTGGAGGGACCTTTCGATAACATTAAAGATGACGCAGTCATTGGGACTCCTAGTCAACCTCGAGAAGTCCCAGCTGGATCCCACAGCAGAACATAGTTTATCTGGGGATTCGGATGGATTCTCGGGGTTTTCTAGCGTCTCCGTCAACAGAGAGAATAGAACGCTGCCTTACAAAGGTGTCGGGATTGCTAGGGAAAGAACATTGTTCCGCGAGGGGGGAGTGGATGAGTTTGCTGGGAACCATTTCCTCGTTGGAGCAGTTCGTTTCCCTAGGGAGACTGCACCTAAGACCCCTTCAGTATTATCTGAAGGAGAACTGGGATCAAAGTTCCCAGGACCTCGAAGAGTCATTCAGGATAACGGACAAGGTCAAACAAGATCTTCGGTGTGGTTAGACCCGGAAGAAACTCGGTCAAGGAATGATCATTGCACATAAAGAGCCCTCTCCGAGCGTTGTTGTTTGCAGACGCATCGGACTTTTTTTGACTAGGGTGGGAGCAAACGTTGGATTCGCAAGAAGTGTCGGGAACCCTGGGAAGGAGCTCAGGTGTCCTGGCACATAAACAAAAAGGAACTGAAAGCCATTCACCTAGCTCTCTTACACTTTTTTTCAAGAACAGATATTAGGATCGATCATTCAGGTCAATTCAGACAACACGACAGCCCTAGCATATATCAGGAAGCAAGGGGGAACTCATTCATTCTCCCTTTACGAGACAGCGAGGGAGTTGTTGCTTTGGGCGCAAGAGAAGCAGATCTCTCTTCTAACGAGATTTATTCAGGGAGAGAGAAATGTTCGAGCGGATCTGCTAAGCAGAAGAGACCAAAGTACTCCCCACCGAATGGACTCTCCACCCTCAAGTGTGCGATCAGTTATGGGGGTTATGGGGAAGGCCGAACGTAGACTTGTTCGCAACCAACTGGAACAAGAGGTTGGAGAATTATTGCTCCCCCATCGCGGATCCAAGAGCAATAGCGATAGACGGGCTCCTCATGGACTGGAAGGGAATAGACGGGTACGCTTTTCCCCCCTTCAAACTGGTAGGGGAAGTAATAAGAAAGTTTGCCTCCTCAGAGGGAACGAGATTACTTTGATCGCTCCCTTTTGGCCAGCCCTAGATTGGGTGACAGAGTTGCTGGAGGGTGGATAGTGGATCTTCCCAGATCGCTCCCTCTAAGGAGCGATCTTCTCAAACAACCCCACTTCGACAGGTATCACAAAAAACCTCCCCGCTCTAAGTCTGACTGCCTTCAGACTATCGAAGAATCGTCGTAGAGCGAGGGGGTTTTCTCGCGAAGCTTCAAAAGCAATCGCAAGAGCCAGGAGGGGGACCCATCCCACATTACGGGTGTACCAGTTCGAAAGTGGGAAGTGTTTAGAAAGATGGTGCAGGACGCATGAGCTATCCTCTTCCAGTACCTCTATAACCGACATTGCAAATTTTCTTCTTTACCTTAGAAGAAAGTGTGACCTAGCTGTATCTACGATCAAGGGGGTATAGAAGTATGCTGGCCCCTCGGTGGTGTTTAGGCATAGGGGTCTTTGGATGTTGTCAGGTGACAATAAGGATCTACATGACCTTATTAGGGTCTTTCGAGACCTCAAAAAGTCAGAATAATAAAAATAAACCCAGTTGGAACTTGGATATAGTGCTGCATTATCTGATGTCTGGAAGATTCGTACCTTCCAATAATTCTTCTTTTAGAGATTTGACAAGGAAGTCTCTTATTCCTGTTCGCCTTAGCCACGGCAAAAAGGGTGAGTGAACTCAAGCGTTAGAGGGCAGAGTGGGGTTTAAGAAGGAGGCTGCAATTTGCTCTTTTAAGCCCTCTCTTCTTAGCCAAGAACGAAAAAAAACCATCAAAACCGTGGCCTAGAAGCTTCGAAGTGAAGGCACTCTCTTCTTCTTTACGGGGGAAGAAAAGGAAAAGACCTGTGCCAGTAAGAGCGTCTAAAAATTTTATCTTACAAAGAAAGTTCTTCTTTTGGGAGGTACGCAGGAAAGTCTTTGGTGTTTCGGTCAAGGATCCTACAAGACCAATATCAAAAAACGCCCTTACGTTTTTTCATTAAAGACATTATTAAGGAAGCTCATCTTAAATGTGGTGAAGAACAATTTAAAAACTCCTCAGGGTAAAAAAAAAGCACACGAAGTGGGAGTGGGACCATAGCAACCTCAATGGCTTTTCATAAAAACGTGTGGTCCCTTCAGATCTAATTGAATCCACGTATTGGAAGTGTAACTCAGTGTTCGCCTCTCACTATCTAAAGGATGTGAGAGTTTTATTACTTATTGAGAAGTGCTTTTCACTGGGAGCATATGTGTCCGCGGCGGATTTAGTGCTGGGAGGAGGAGATGAGGTAATCCTAATTAGTTAGGTTAAGTAATTTAACATTATGGGTGGTGTTTGGTTTTTTTCATGGTTGACTGAAAGGAGGGTATAGGAAGAACCCTTTTCAGTTCTTAGATTTAACAACATGGTTAGAGAGGTCAGGTGGTCGGGATTAACTTTTGGTTTCTCCTCGTTGTTGCATTATGTAAAGCCTAAAGCTCTGTCATGTAAGGAGGGCTAGCCCCATTGATAAGATACAGGTTCAGGCTCTGCCATGCTAAGCGGGTAAGCCCCATTGGTACGATCCATGCAGTTCTGTCGCGTAAGCGGGCTAGCCCCCATTGACATGATCCAGAAGGGCTGTTCGGTCATAGGTAGTTTTTTTAGTTTACCTCGCTTGAAGCTCTTGAGGCAGGGCAGGACTAAATGACAGTAATTCATGAAGTCTTCAGCCCAAACAGGTAAGAACCAAGGATTGATATCCTACAACAATTGTTGTTCCCGTTATTAGAATTTTGTTTATATATATAGCTTGTCTCTGCCCTCCACCAAGGGTGTCAATCAGCTAAGTATATATCTGCCTGGTTAAGTCGCATGTATAAAAATGGATATTGTTAAGATACAATAAAGTTTTTATACATACTTACCTGGCAGATATATACGATTAGGGCCCACCCAGCCTCCCCTCAGGAGACAAGGTGTAGAGAAAAATCTGGCTCAGGAAAACCGGGAATGGTTGGGGGATTCCGCCACCCAGCGGCGGGAATGGTAGATCACCTGACCCTACCGGTAGCGTGTGCCGCGAGTTTTGAATTCTGTCGGGACGACGGAGTCTATAGCTAAGTATATATCTGCCAGGTAAGTATGTATAAAACTTTATTGTATCTTAACAATATCATTTATGTAAAGATGATGTTATTACAAGTACTATTTTACTTAATGTTTCCTTAGAAATTAAAAATAAACAATATCAAAGCCAATTCTTTATCGTGTTTTCCCTAAACACATTGCCTAAAAGGAAAGCATTGTTTTGTTTACGTTTCATGGCCACCACAAACCTCTAATAATATGATAATTCTAAACTATTTTTTACTACCAAAATGATAATGAATTTATAGTGAAAAATGAATGCTATTATGTTATCCTAAATATTACTACTGTTATTTACCATTACAACTTTATAAGGATGAAAGGATACTGAAAGATAACATTGCTGTGAGTGCTACCATAATTGGATGTTTACATATTGTCAGCTGGCTGGCCTTGCTTTGATAAAAGTTGATTTCATTGTTATGGAATTACTCCTTAAATAGGCTATTAATATTATGAAGATATGCCAACATAATATATAAGGTAAAACTGGTTTTATTACATATTCATCGCCAGTCACAACAATACAATAATGTACGATAATTGTCATTTGTTTGATTGAATTGTTCTATACTTATTTACCACCAAAATACTGAATTTTAAGTGAAATATGAACACTACGTTATCTTAAACGTTATTACTATCATAATTACACTACCATTAAAATTTTGAAAAGGTACCGAAAGATAATAGCACTGTGAGTGACTGCCCTCATAATTTGATGTCAACATTTTGTTAGCTGGACTTTAATAGATATGAATTGATTTTATTGATTTGGCATTATTCCTCGAATATGCTTTTTATTATGAAGAATATTCAATTGCTAACAATAATACTGTAATGTACAATAATTATTGTTTGTTCCGATACGTAATACAAACCCTCGGTCCTTTAACAATAGGAAGGTAACTAGCGGCAGCTGGGACGGTCGTAAGCTTCGAACAAGGGGAGAACGGTAGTTAACTGCTTGTCCGATCGTGCGCGCGCCCGCGCGCCCGAGAGGTGAAGAATCACTTTTGCTTTCGGCCGCGGGTGTGAAGGACGTGTTCGTACATCGCTCTCTGCCCGCTTCATCGTCGTATGCTTTGTTTATATTGTGTTTTCTACTAATGGTTTGGTTTGACTTGAAAATGAAACTGTAAGTACACTGTTTTCATTTTCATTACTTAATTATGAATCAACATGGAGCTATCGCCGTAGAGACGGCGATTTCCGCTCTTTTCATGAATTGAACCCTTGAATTATGTCTCGGTGCCGAGGGCGGGCGCACTCGCGCCGAGTCATGTATTTTGGGCGAAAGTGTGTAATTGAAGATGTAAGTACTCTTTTTCATTATATTTTTGTTTTTGCCCTGTGCGTTCGTTGCCGAGAGCTTGATTGCGCTCGGCAAGAGCCTCTTATTTTGTATGAATAGAATGCAATGAAAGTGGATTCGCAATGCAGTTTTCTTTTCATTTTCATTTATTAATTGCATCAAATTTAATTTTGGATCAATTTCCGCTCTTACCCGGGAATTAATCCTTACGATTTATTGCTGTGAAAGTGAAAATAGCAAGTGCAGTATTGTTCATTTTCATATATATTTATGATAGCATCATATTATTATGGATCAAGTTTCCGCTCTTACCGGGAATTGATTTTTCCCTCTTTAAGTTTCTATGAAAGTGAATCGCAAGTGCAGTATTCTGTTTCATTTTCATATTACTTTTCACTGCTGTGCGGGGGTAGGGGAAGCGAAGGTCTGCCAGGAAGTTGTCGGAAAGCTCTCCCGCGACTCCTTGGTATCCGATTCTTCGTCTCTTCTTTCCTGCCCCCCCGCTCAGCTTCCTCGATTTTGTTTTTGGGGTCTTCCTTCCGTTCGGGGTGGGGCATGTCCCCCCCCCCCGTGCGTGAGGGAACCCCTCTTACTAATCTCTGTGCTACCGCAGGTGCTACAGCCGTGGGAGACGACCTTGGACAGGTATGGACCACTGCGGCTGCAGGGCGTGCCTAGCATCCACGATCCGCTGCAGAGTCTAGCGAGGTCTGGGGCGGTGACCTTGGAGTGGTCTCCACTACAACCTTCACGGCCGCTTATGCTGCTTCCCCCGCTGGTCTACACTCCCCATGCTGTGTCGTGACGCCGTCTGCCGCTTCTAGGGCCGTCGCCGCCGTACCGAGGAGGGGTATGCCGCCGCCGCCTGTGTTTTTCTTCGTGTTGCCTGCCCCAGACTTCCGCTGTTCCAGCAGCTCGCCCCTGGACCGGCCGCCAGTACCACGCTGGCTGCCGATGATTCTACGAGGCGATGGCTAGGCCTGCCGTACCTGTCGCTGATGTGGTTCCCGCTACTGGCTTGGCTGTCCCTTCTGTGTTTTACCGCTGCCAGCTGTTCCTGCCGCTCCTGAGCTGGTTGCTGTTTCCTGTCGCTCCTGGTTCCTGCGCCTGTCCATGCTGGTCCTGCCCATGGTGTGTCTTCCCCAGTCCCAGGTCCTTCCGGACAGGTGCAGTCGGGGCCGTGTTGCTTCGGCAATAGGCCCGACTCCGGCTGGATGGAGGACCTGACGACTGTCCTGCGTGAGCTGACGAAGAAGAGGAAGGTGTCATCTTCGTTCTTCGTCTGTTTGCTGCCTCTTCCCCTTCGACTTCTAAGGCCCATAAGCCGGAAGAAAGAAGGGAAAAGGGGCTGCCCCCTCCCCCCCCTAAGAAGTCTCCTTCGGGAACTTCTAAGGGCCCGTCCCACCTCGGTGGGACGGGGGGGTGGGGGGTCCTTCTGCTGGTCCTCCTGCTCCTTCTTGAGCGGGGCCCGTCTCCCCCCTTCCATAAGGAAGAGATAGACGGGGACCAGAGGAGTTATCGGGGTAGCTCTGGTAGCTTCCTCGCCTGGTGCTAGCGGCGATGCCGCTACGCCAGGTTCCGGCTCGGTCTCTCGTTCGCGGGAGATCCCGAGTGTACGCTCTCCCTCGGGAGACCGTGCAGCCAAAGTTTCGGCGCCCAGAGTTTCGCTCGGCGCCAAGACCACGGCACGGAGCAGAAGGCTGGCGAGAACCGCTCAGGTGACTCTCGCCAGGCCAGCGGCCGCTCTCGCAGCGACCACTGGTAAACCGGGTTTTGTTATTCCCCCTAAGAAGACTCCTTCGGGAAACTTCGAAGGGCTCGTCACATTCCGGTGTGACGGGGTTGGGGGGGGTTCTTCTGCTGGGTCCTCCTGTTCCTTCGGGAACGGGCCCGTCTCCCCTTCTGAGAAGAAGAAGAAGACGGGGACCAAGGGTGTGCTGGCTACCGCTGGTACACCCTCGCCTGGTCTTGGCAGCTCTGCTGCTAAGCCGGTACCGGCTCGGTTTCTCGTCCGCGAGAAGTTCCGAGTGTACGATCTCCTTCGGGTGACCGTGCAGCCAAAGTTAAGACGCCTGAGTTTGCTCCAGCGTCATGACCGAGGCACGGAGCAGAAGACTGTCGAGAGCCGCTCAGGTGACTCTCGCCAGGCCAGCGGCCGCTCTCCGCAGCGACCAGCCGGTACCTCGGGTGGACGTGACGGTCTCTGACCGGCCACGGGTTGAGGCTGGGGGAAGGGGAGGTCCCCCAGGTCCCCCCCTCGACCCGACGGTACCAGCCTCGCTAGGTACCAGCGTTTTGACGTGCCGCGAGGACGCTCACGCTCTCAACAGCGAAAGCGAGCTCTGCAGGTCACCTGACCGCCGCTTCCCCCACAGGGACCGCCGGGGCGGATACGGTGACCCAGCAGCAGCTCGTCTGACGCTACCGGGCCACCGGGGTCGGGGACGTGCTCAGTCGAGCCGCTCGCCACAGGTGAGCGGCACGGCCAGGCCTGCAGATCGATCCCCACCGCGGGTTGGTGATCGGCTGCAGCCCCCCAACATACGCTGGTCCTGCCAGCGAGCGGGGGGGAGCGTCAGGTCTGTCCTCTCCACTACCCTCAACTTCCTCGGGCTACACCGGGAAGAGCGAGGTAGCTAGGAGTGATCGTGAGAGGTGCGCCGCTCACGATCCCGTCACGACGCCGCACGTGCCACGTATGGTCTTATGGACTCCAACCAAGGACGTTTTACGCCGCAAGTGATTGGAGGTGACCGTCAGGGGGAGAGGGGGGTAGCGTCAGTTCTTGTCTCTCCGATACCTTCAACTTCCTCGGCATACGCCAGGAAGAGCGAGGGTATATAGGAGTGATCGTGAGAGATGCGCCGCTCACGATCCGTCACGACGCCGCACGTGCCAGGTTGGTCTTAGGACCAACCAGACGTACGCGCAAGTGATTGGAGGCAACCGTCAGGGATCTGTTGCTGGTCCTTCTTCTGAAGGAGGAGGGTCCTGGAGCTGCTCTTGTTGGAGGGACTGGACGGTCCTACTCCTCAAGACGCTGTAACTTCCGAGATTCAGAGTAACTTTACCCAGGGTTATTGCACTGATTCGTCAGCACAACGACCGGGGGAAGGATCGCCGCTCCCACCAGCAGAGCCCATGTCTCTGCTCGAGTCGTTTTGGGGCCCGAGAGGGAACCCAACCGACGGTGGGTATGCCGCGATCGCAGCTTGCCGATTTGTCTTGAACCAGTCTCTCTCGTCTCCGGACAAGAAGGCTCTCTCAGTTCTGGCCGGTCGATCAAGCTACTTCCACCTCCTCTACTGCGACAGCGGCGTTTTCTTTCTACGTGTCTTCGGACACCGTATTTAAATACTCCTTCGGTCCTCCTGAGAGGTTTCGACCTCGACGAGGACTGGAATGAGTCGGAGGACGGTATCGGCTCTCTCCTGTCAGGTGTCGATCAGCCCCACCCAGACGACGTTCACAGTGGCGGCAGACCCTTACCTACAGTGAGAACGTTCGTAACCCTCCTCGGGGGAAAAAACGTTTTCTCCTGACGATACGTTTTCCCAGACTCTGAGAGGCCATCGCCGCAAGGCGATGGCTGCTCCTACTCTTCTCCAACTGCTAGTTCCACTGGGAAGGCGAGCGAGTATCCAATTCCTCCCCCATTCCCTCTCTCCTTACGGCTACGAGGGAAAGGGGAAGGATCCTACAGAGATTTCTCTGTAGGATCCCACGTTGGGGACTGCGCTACCAGGGGGGAACCATTCGGGTCCTCCTGACTAAGCCCCGGTCGTTGAGGAGGGATCCTGCCCCATTCTCGATTTCTACGGGAATCGAGAGGACCACCAGCCGATATCGTTTGGACGAATTCGGTGGGGGAGGGGGGGTTTTCGCAGACTGCTTAGAATTCTACGGAATTTCTAGCGCATTCATAGTGTTAGAGTTTCTTACGATCTCCAAACACTTAGGCGAGACCACGGTCCAAAGTGAGCGAGACGAGAATCCCCGATTGTTACACGATAATCGGGAACCTCGCCTATGCTCGAATTCCTGGAATTTCTAGCATTAGGAAGAAGACTGCTGCTGAAAGAAGACTATCTCACAGTAGGCGACCAACCTGGAATAGAGAAGAACGGACGGGAATATCCAGTTTGGCTGGAACTATCGTCGTAGTATTCTGTTCACCATTGAAGCTTTCCTTCGAGGAAGACTTCTCCTTCACTCTCTTTATGAGAACGAAGGTGGTCGATCTCCAATCTCCATTCCTTAGGTTTTGTTTCTTGAAGGAAAGAATTTAGGATGGAGATCGTTGTTCAGAATCCTACAAATATACTGCGTATATTAACCTCGCGACATGATTCTGCTAAGCAGTTGAATGGTCCGAGGGGGTAGGCGCATATCCTGGTTATTTTTCTACGGATTGCGACTTAGACGAAAAGTATTCTAATTGAACTGCAACCCGGGTTGCCTGCAACCTCCCAGGAGTTTCCAGTTTCAATTTTATATACTTATGGTGTTGTCACAACAACACCATTTAAGCTTTTATATTTACCGAAATTCGTTTCGCTTAATATAATTGCTCGAGCATATCTTTTTATGCTCGGTGGTTCTAGCCGAACGCATTCCTTCGTGGAAAGGATTACTTGGCAACTCATGGATGACGAGTTCAGCGACAGCTACTGCGTATTGAATTGCCCGAGGCATTTCAGTATCAGCTGCCGCTTTGAGGTAGACGGTTGTTTATGTACCTTTCTCACCTGCTTTGATTGAATAACAACCGTATCTCTTCGCCTGCCCAACAATCACCAGACCTTAAGTCTCTGATTAACGGGGATTCTCGCATACATGAATGACCATCTACTGCTGAGAAACGCTAGTATTCATCGTCTTCGGTATTGCGAGAATTTTAAACAGAGATATCTATTCGACTCTCATCTTTCTGTTTACCGCACGGTAACAGAATTCTGTAATAGTCTCTTGCTGCATCGTATCCCGATAATGCGAATGATTTTTGCGGAATCTGAGTTTGTCCTCAAAATATCTTTTATTCGGAGGTGTACAATTGTTCATTGTTCACCCCGGATTAGCAGATGTATTGAAAGACATCGCCTACTCCCACACCTGCCAGCTCTACTTCCAAACGTTCAGCCCATGAGAAGCAGTTCTTCAAGCGGCTCTCCCCTGTGTTTCATTACTGAAGAACGCCCCGCTTTCATTGCACAAACGGACAGCAATGAAATGGCGGTTAGCGTTTTCAGATCATTTGTAAGCACAGGTTTAGAATCTTAGGATCCTTCTCTCGATTCAGCTGGAAGACGTAGGTTGCATTCATTGCCTACCTTCGTCTTCAACTGCACATAAGTGTTTTTTCTTCCTTGACTGAGATTCAACGTCTATGAGATTTTCTTGCCATCAGGGACCTCGGTCTTTTGAAGGCAATTGACTTTCGCCTTTTGAGCTTATGCATTAAGAGAATCATCGCCGCGCCGTCCGGCATCGGTGACTAACAAATATTTTATTTGTTTGGTCTCTCAGCATAACTCTTTAAAGGGCGAAGGTCACGTGAACTTATCCCGGATGCTTGGCACACTTGCCTCTACTGATTCCGAACCAGTCAGTCGGCAGCTGTCAGAGCGCCCGAGTCAGTTACGAACTATGCTGTGGACTTAGTTCGGTTGTTCCAGAGCAATCATTACTTCGTCTTAATAGCTTGTCAGTATAGTACTGTACATAACCAAAGTCGAGAAGATAGGTCATACGACTATTCCCTTCTTTTCGTCTTAGGTAACTGCATGACTTCTCTTGAGAAGTCAAGCACAAAGGGATGGGGATTTGTGACGCTCGATTTCGTACCGATCTTCGTAGCGAAGACTCAGAACCCTTCGGTAACTGACGATTGGTTCGAGTCCTTCACAATACCCTCCCTAAGGGACGTCACCGCCTCCGATACGAAGGCTATGCTGCTTTGTCCTGTGAAGGTGCGACGGAGTTGTCTGAAGAAACTCACACCCAGGATGAGTGTGGACGCCTCTTCTCATCATTCTCTCGCCTTCCGCAAGAACTTCTCCGTGGCGCAGGTAATGAAGGCAGGCGCCTGGTCCAACCGGACCGCATGCACCTCCTTCTACCTTCAGGATAGTGCCCACAGTTCCTTGGATCTTTTTCCTTGGGAACCGTGGTGGTTGCTCAACACGTTGTGTAGTTAACCCAGACCCTCGCAGGCTGAACAGCATCGAGGCCTGGTGTGACCGTAAGAATGGATGAGGAATGAGAGTGTGACTGGCTCCTCTTCCCATTTTTTTTCTTCCTCTACCTTTGGGTAGAGGGACACGGTCGTCACCCTGCTGGGTAAGGACGAGATGCAGGTGAGCTACTCAATAGAGCACCATCCTATCCCTTTCAGTAGGGATAGGAGTAAATATCCACCACTTCCTCCAACAAGGGGGAGGAAGTGGATGCCAAATTGAGACAAACCCATCATTTTATGATTGTCTCTTGCAAACAGGAACAAGTTCTTGCTTGCTGGTACGAAGAGATACGCTTGCCTCTCTCTTAGTACTTGGCCCAGAGGTCTGACCATTGATCCTGCGGTACACACCCCGATCAATCGGACAGAGGTTTGGATCCCTCCCTTGCTCTTACGACCAGGGAGGCACTCCAGGGTTGGACGAACACCAGTCTGTTCACCAAAAAGACTCAGATTCCTCCACCAAGAAGTGAGTCTTCCTATTGTTTAAAGGACCGGAGGGGTTTGTATTACGTATCGGAACAAATGACAATTTGTCGAAAATTGCATTTTTCCTAACTATACAAACCTGAGGTCCTTTACATATAGTCCCACCTCATGCCACCCCTCACTCTGCAACTTTTTGCATGGGCCTAAAGCAAAAGTGATTCTTCACCTCTCGGGCGCAGCGGGCGCGCGCACGATCGGACAAGCAGTTAACTACCGTTCTCCCCTTGTTCGAAGCTTACGACCGTCCCAGCTGCCGCTAGTTACCTTCCTATTGTTAAAGGACCTCAGGTTTGTATAGTTAGGAAAAATGCAATTTTCGACAAATTGTCATTTTTGTGACTGCATTGTTCGGAGAAGTTATTTACTACCAAAATGATAATGAATTTTGAATTGAAAATTAGTTATGTTACTGTAAATGTTATTATTACCGTAATCGCACTACTATTAAAATTTCTAAAAGGCTACCAAACGATAAAGGTCACTGTGAATGCAACTGTATGATTCGATGTTTACATTTTGTTTGCTAGCCACTCAGTTAAAAGTTGATTTCATTGATATGGAATTATTCCTTGAATAGGCTATTTATTATGGAATATGCCAATAATATATACCAAGTTAAAATTGGTTTTATTACCTTTATTACCAGTTTAGTTCATAATGTGAATTTTTTTCACTTCACCTGACAATTGGCTTTAACGGAAGACCTTCCCCCAGCCAATTAGTCCATTAAAACAAGGTTTCACTGTACTTTTATTTTTTTAGGTATAAAAACCAGAGCTTATCATCATATCTACCTCAATTATACCCCACTTTGCTCATAATTCCAAAGTGCTAACAGTGGAATGAGGGTATTCCTTCCCACTCACCCCCCCTTAATCATTAATTACCTACCTTGTTACCAAGTTTTGCAAATAAATATATCCATCAGGTGAGTAAGGCTGTAATTTAGTATCATATTTCAAATATTTGTTTACTATTATTTTATACTGACCTACCTCACAGCCCTGTAGAGTACATCATGTTTGTGACTGAAGAACTTAGTTGTTGTGCCTGAGTTAATGCCTACTCATCAAGGGTGGTTCTTTTACCTTCTGATGACTTGTGGAATTACTCAGTTGTTACTTTTTGAGGGAGTGTGGTAGAAACTTCTGCAGATTAAAGTACCAGAAGATATGTTTGTTATGAAATTTGTAATTTTTTTAGTACATTAGATTTTTTAATGAGAAATACTTCTTTCAGGGTCGCTATGGTGAAGTTTGGTGTGGTATTTGGCAAGGAGAAACTGTTGCAGTCAAAATCTTTTTCTCACGTGATGAGGCTTCATGGGAAAGAGAGACAGAAATATATAGGTAAGTTTTTAAAAACTGTTCAGCTTATTGAGTAGTGATCCTGCCTTCCTTTTTGGGGGGAATTAGAAAGTAATTTCTTAATAATATGATCAAAGATATTCTTATTTTTAAGGCTTCAGCCTGTGTATTTTCTAGTAGATTTTGATGGAAGGAGTTGCATATAGAATTATATTATTTCAGTGATGAAGGGGAATTTTAAAGGAGTTAGACTGTCTCTAGATAGATATGATGAGTTGATATTTGAAGTAAAGCTGTTGGTGGAAGAGACACGCCGTGGAACCTTACACGTATACAGTGGGGCCTCGCTTAGTTGCGGATCAGCAATCACGGATTCAGTTAATCACGGGTTTTTCCTTGGACCACTTCTCAGTCTATATCGCTGGTATGAATCCCAGCATCACAGGCTTGTCCATGGTAGGCTAAGCCTCGTCTGGTTCCGATGACCAGCAAATGCATTAACAGATTCATATTATGATATTTACTAACAATAAAGGTAATAAAACCATTCTCACCTTATATATTATTGGCATATCTTCATAATATATAGCCTATTCATGGAATAATTCCACATCATTGACATCAACTTGTAGTTGAGTGGCCAGCAGAAATGAAAACATTGAGTTACACTTCACAGCGACCTTTGTCATTCTTAACATTTTTATAAATTTTAATAGTAGTAGTGTTATTACAGTAGTAATAACATTTAGGAAAATATTAATTTTCAATTCGAACTTCATTATTGTTTTGGTATAACGTAATCAACTTCTCTGAACACTGCAGTCATACAAACAATAATTGTCATAGATTATCGTATTGTTGTTTGCGATCGGCGACAAAGCGTAAACGTAATAAAACCATTTTTACCTTATATGTCATTGTCATATATTCATAATAAAATGCACATCTTATATATTATTGGCTTATCTTCATTCTAAAAAGCCTCTTCAAGGAATAATTCCTTGGGGAATCCATTTTTCAAAAGACAAAAATACACTTTACAAGTTTACAGTATGCACTGATTACTTTATTTTGATGTGATTACATTAATATTACAGTGTGGTACTGTAAGCAGTACAGTAACTATTTTTTATCATAAATGTATATTCATTCACGAAAAAATAAGTATGATCTCCGTGACGTTACCAAACCTACAGTATCATTCGTACATACTAAATGTGGTTACACCGTTCTACAAACTACATTGTATTTTACATAAGTATCCTCTAAACTCTATCATAAATCGCTTTACTTACTTTTTTTTTGGAGCCCAAATACTATATCCTGGAAAATTAACAAAATCGCGAATTTTATAATAAATTCACTAATTACTGTGTTTTCTTCTTCTTTTCATGACTAAATGCATTTTTAGGATAAAGTCATTTACACATTTTCAGATACTATGAATGTAAATAGCAAAATTCTCTCTCTCTCTCTCTCTCTCTCTCTCTCTCTCTCTCTCTCTCTCTCTCTCTCTCTCTCTCTCTCTCTCTCTCTCTCTCTCTCATCACTTACAGAAAAAAACTATAATACTGATCTATTATTGTCGTAATAAATGAACAAGATGGTCCCTGACATTTGTAGGTACAAATGTGTTGCCATATTTTTATTCTTCCTGTGATTTTATAGTTGACTCAATGATTATCACATATTATAACAGTATACAAGAGAATATCTTATCACTATTGATATTTCATTTCTTATCACCATAAAAATATTTAAAATACAAATTTCATTGTTATTCTTGAGCTAAGCTAGTCAAGTTACTCTCGTCCCAAGCTGCTCTCTCAAGCTATTCAACAATTACTCTCCAAGCCCTAACTGCTTCTCTCTCTCTCTCTCTCTCGCTCTCGGTATCGGTCTCTCTCTCTCTCTCTCTCCTCTCTATCTCTCCTTTCGTCATCTCTTCTCTCTCTCGTCGTCTTCTCTCTCTCTCAATGAAATATGAATTACTGTATCATAATATCATAAACTATTATGTACAAAGTTAAAAATAATAATAATTCCATTAATAAATTAGTTTCTTTTAGCAACAATTGTTTTCCAAAATATTTCTTTCGGTAATAAATGTCCATCAGCTGATTCTAAACGTAAACAAAAGACAAAAATAGATTTTTATTGCTGTATTTTGCTGTTTATACAATGATATTATAGTTGGGTGCTGTAATCATTACAGTAAATCATGTTTTTTTATCATAAATATGTTCATTCACGAAATAGATATACTATGTACTTTTAGTTTGGTGCAGCAGCCAAATCATGAAAATAGAAAGGAATTGTTAGGTAATATACATTTGTTTGCTGATCTGATGAAGGGGAAATTGAAGATAGGAAAGAATAACTTTGAAACTGTCTTGAATTTAGTTTAAGGTGATAGTTGAAGACATATTTGGTGCTTGAACTAAAGTATGCAGTTATAAACATTGAAATAGTGGTCTTGGGTGGGTTATTTATTAAAGTAGGCAGTTTAAAGCAATTTTTGAGTGGGGTATGAGGGGGTACCAGGATAACACAGGTATTAACTTATCACGTGGGGTTCTGGGCCCTATCCCCCGCGATTATTTAGGCCCTACTGTATAGTTGCTGGACATGGCACACTGTTGGTTGTATCCTCTTGAGACTTAGGTCTTAAATTAAACTACATTGCTGTTCATTAAAAGGTGTTAATTGTGCTTATAGCAAAGAATCTGAACATTTCAACTACTTGTTTGTTATAGTAATTTTTTCTCATTTAGTATTCTCTGCTTATACAACTTGGATATGTTCCAGTATGTTTCATTATGTTAGGTAAAATGCATAGCGCCTCAGTGGCATGGTTGGTATGGTGTTTGCGTCCCACCTCGGTGGTCGTGGGTTCAATTCTCGCCCATTCCATCGAGGAGTGAGAGATGTGAATTTCTGGTGATAGAAGTTCATTCTCGACGTGGTTCGGAAGTCACATAAAGCCGTTGGTCCCGTTGCTGAATAACCACTGGTTCCATGCAACGTAAAAACACCATACAAACAAAATGCATAGTACTAATCATTACACACCTACCCCATCAACCTATACCAATAATTTTTGGGCAGAACAATGATTAAATAACTCCTGTTTTGTATGGAAATGCCTGACAAAACATGCAAATGCAGTAATTATTGTTGGCAGAATTTTTTTTTTTTTTCTTCCTAATATTTTTCTACCAAAAATATAATTTCTTCCATAATTCCTGGTTCTCAGTGAAGTAAGATTATTGAAACATTGAACATAAGAGTATAAAGTGCAGAATGTTTGTGCCCAGAATGGTACATTATTGGTTATTGACCTCTCCTTCAGAAGTGAGGACTTGTCTATAATTTTGGTTTGGAGGTAGTTGATAAGACTGCACTAGTGATCATTCTGAATACAGTTGCCACCCTATTATGAATGAGTTACATTCAGGATGGCCATTCGTATCTTGAATTGTTCGTAAGTTGGTTTTTTAATATGTAGCGCATAATTTTTGTTATGTTTACATTTCCGATTTAACTTGGGAGTCATAGATTATACTATTTTCACTACAATTCTAAATCATGCAGTATTAAAAAAAATGGCTTTGGTTGCTAGAAAGGCGAAAAGAAGAAAATAAAATTTAGATTCATGCAACATTCAGAATTTAATATTTTTTCCAAGCAGCAGCTGACATTGGGTGTTCTTAAGTAAACAAGACATTGCCATCTATTGACAAAAATATACACTAGCATTTCCTATGGGGAGAGGAAATATAGAAAATGGGAATTCATTATAGAACAAGTTAAATCACAAATAGAATTTAGTAAGAATATTTTATAAGTATAAAAGAGTATTCTTGTGAATGTAAGGGGATACATGTATATAAAAGTGACATTTTTATATTAAAAATTTTTTTGTATATACTTACCAAGTATTACATGATCAAAACCCACCCTCCTCCCCTCTGATGGACATTGGGCATAAAACAGAATGAATTGGTCGGCCAAGTCATTACCAGTACATTGCTGTTAGTTGGCAGCACCTTGTGCCTACACAGAGCTTTTGAAGGCTTCCTGTGAAATTTAAATTCCTTTTGGTGCTGAGTGGGAAGGTATTAGCTAGTAATTACTCAGTAAATATATATACAAAACTGTATTTTATTATAAAAATGTCATTTTTCAAAAAGCTCGTTGTAGCAAAGTGTATTAGTGAGGTTCAAACCTTTTCTTGTAAGTCTTCTTCAAGGGAACATGTCTTTTTTGTTTCCCCCATTGTTTAGGGCTAAAAATGTCAAAGCAAAGGCCTTCCCAGGTATGAGATAGTGCCTTGCCTTATGTAACTGCTTAAGTAGGCAGTGAAAAGGAAGCACTGCTACGTCCAGGTATATCTTGAAGGATTTGTCAAGAAAGACTTAAATCCTTGAAGTGGAGGAGTTAGGAATTTATTCTGTAATGTGTAGTCATGTACTCCTATCTTCAAGAATCCTATCTTTTTTTTTCTAAGTTGCTAAGTCTGTGCACTTAAGAGTTGAATTCTGGATCATTTGCCATTTGCAAGTAAAATGTCATTATTTGAGATGAATCTTACCTACTGTTAAATTAGCTCTATCTCCCCGCCAATTAGGCAAGTCGGCATCCAGACAAAAAAATCGAATGGCTGCCCGGATGACTGTCTAGTTTACCTGTTCTCCACCAGGTGTGTTTCGAATGTTTTAGCTCTTGTCAGAATTCTCCTTGCTGCCATTGCGGCTTGGTGGTTGTTGGTATTCTATGAAGTTTGGCTGTTTTACACCTGTTTACGGTATTGTAATTTTTTTTCCTAGGATATCTTCCATTGGAAGTAAAACAAATAACATCAGGCTATGTAAGAATGTTTAGGTGTAACCAGAATGGTGAAATTGGAAGTTTATCAACATCCCTTTGTACTGGCAGGGGTACAGGGTGTGATTTTGGAACTACTAGATGTGAAGAATGTAGGGAATTGTTCTGAGAAATTTATGCCTGAATATGTCAGATATAGGAAGACTGGAACTAATAGATTGCAAAGCAATTAGTTAGATCAGGGCTTAAACCTGTCAGGCTATCCCTACTCAGACTAGGCATTGTCTCCGCCTTCTACTCCCCATTCGGTTCAGGAAAAGCGTAACGAGAAGTTAGAACATTAACCTATTTTTAGTTCTAATACAATTTAAACTTAGTTCGTGACGGGAACATTCCGAATCCCTCCAGTGTGCGCTCATTTTCGCGTTCCCTGTTTGAAGTAAGGTGTTGGTGCCCTCGTCTATACGTAGCCCGAGCCTAGGACTGCCCTGCGACAGTTGGAAACGTCTGCTGCCAGGGAACCGGATCGGTTCTCGGGACGATGGGATTCTGTGCCCTCCAATACCTACTTCACCCTTTTCATGGTCTGAATCTCGTTTAAAGCATTCGCCAAAGGACCGTTAAAGAGTTCACATAAGGACCGTTTTGGTATGCGTTAATGCTCGCTCCATAGGCGCATTCTGTTGTCTTCAACACCTAGTTTGAGGTGTTAGCATGCATAGGCTTAATAATATATGATATAGGTGTAGACATTTTATTGAGATGATGATGTATCTGTAGCAAGTTTTACACGTTTAGATGTGTCGACTCAGTCAACTGTTTATCTCTCATGTTTTGGTTATTCTAAATTCTTGTATGCTAGCATATTCCTTTTTCTTCGTAATGCTTGTTTGTTCTTTGCGTGCTTCCTCTTCAGCTATCGGCAAATCTCTTACTACTGCCTCGATTAATGTTTCTCTTTCAAGTCTACACTGTCTGTAGTATCAACAGTTCTCGCCAAGTTAGATATTCTAGCTTCAGAGATTTCTTACTTAGTTTCATATAGGAATGCTTTCATGTACGATTGCTTTTGGACGAGGCGGGAGCGTTGTTGTAACTCCTCTCCCACCGCCTTCCACTTTTGGCGCCGTGTTCTCTCTCCTGTCGACTCGTACGGACTGCGGACCAGGGTTCCCAGACATACGATAATTATTGTACGAGTACGGTAATTTGACCATCTGTACGATAAATGATTATTAATCAAAATACGATAATATGAAGAGATTTGGTATGATAATTTGGTCTGATACATCGGGGAACCCTGCTGTGGACATTGTTGACTCGTGTGAACGCAGTTGACTCGTGCTGAGCGCGGACTTGGCTGAGTCCGGAGTCGCTTAAACTGTCTTGTTCTCAGTGAGTTGTCATGGATTCGATACAGCACTCAGCTGCTGTTACCTCTTATCGACAAGTGCCGCTTTTTGTCGCCAAGGGTTGCGGAGAAAGAGCAATCCTTTAAGCTCTTTGTTTACCTAGTGTCGGCAGCTGTTTCCTCCCGTCACCCGCAGACGGAAGAAGAGTTTGAATGGAGTTGGAGGAACTCGTTTGGGCTTGTCGGCATTTGTTGCCACAATACGCCTTGCTGTATCCTCATTTTGTTGAGGAAAGAGGCCACATAGAGAACATATCTTAATTGTCTTAGCGGAATTTGGCGCACTCTAAATAATGGAGAAGAGAACCAATGCTTTCTCCAATTTGAGAGCATTTCATAACTTTTCTCGTCCTGGGACACAATCTCCCTTTATCTGCCTTGGCTTGTCGTCTTGTCTTTTAAAGTCGCGGAAAGCCGAAGGCCAACTTTTGCTGTACAACGCTTATTGGTCCTTTAACCGTCTCTAATAGGAGGTTTGCTTTCTTTCTCTTTCCTGTGGGGAAATGAACTCGAGACTGACAGACATGCTGATGGATTTTCAGTCTGCTCGAGTTATTACCTTTTATATACGTTGTCTCATCTCTGCGACTTCTTAGAGAGGTGGAGATGCCAACCCAGCGGGAGTTTTAGCGAGGAAACGAGTAACTAAAACAAGTAACTCTTTTCTGATGCTGCAGGGTAATGTCCTCATGCTTATACTCACTCTGTTTTGAAGAAGTGAGAACACTTTCGCTTCCTGTCTGATTATGCAGTTCGGGATTATCTATTGGTAGTCTTATTTTATACCTTTCGGGGATAAGTGCAGATTCAGGTTCTGGGATATGGACAGTTGCAGCCTCTCATAAGTCTCTTTTAGTAGGAGATTGTATATACATAGAGGGAATGATGGTTTAAGGGTAATTCTTTAGGAAGACACCCATAAGTAATTGGAGATATTCTTGGACATTTGGAGACTGAATAACAGTAAGTGTCTGCCCATATACTTGTTGGTTTTCTAGCATGGTTTTAGTGCCTTTCCAAAGAATGGGCAGACTTGTAGTACACATGCAGAATGTATTCATTCCACTCACCATACATCCACAGTCATGCAAGTTCCTTCAAAGGGTTTTTACTAGAAGGTATTGCTGTTCTGTGCACTTTGTTTTTGCGTTAGTGTGCAGCCCTCTGTAAGTTATGTCAGGGACTTGTTGCCCATTGGTAGATGGTGTCGACTTTAGGAGCAAGACACTTCTACTGGATCAGTTATTCAAGTTAGCCCACTCTGTCAACAGTATTCCAAAGGCCAAGGACCTGTTGCTTCTTCTGGCCCAATTTCTATGCACTATAGTATTGTTAATTCTTTATATCCCCATTCTTATCTATGGGGATGATATTTAATTATGCATGCTTGTCGGTCAAGATGAATAGGCATGTGCTGCTTGAAGATTTTAGACCGGAAAGAAACTTCCTATATGGTAAGGGCTTTTCCTCATTAGGAAACATGGCCTTATGGGTTATTTTCAGATAATCATGCTCAATTAATGTATGGTTTCAGCGTAAGAATTACGACTTACAAATAACTAATTAAATTTGTAAGTAATCCAGAACCAAGTTGGGCTCCAGGACTGTAGGAGGTAACCAGGAATTGTCCATTTGGTTCTTAAACCTAAGTCCAAGTTTTGGTCTTTACCCTCTGTCATGTAACACAGAGTTTAACTAGTGTCATTAACCTTTCATTGCAACATAGAATGGTCAACTACATTCTGTTGCAATGAAAGGTTAATGACACTAGTTAAACTCTGTGTTACATGACAGAGGGTAAAGACCAAAACTTGGACTTAGGTTTAAGAACCAAATGGACAATTCCTGGTTAAAGTGTTCCTCATACAGTCCTGGAGCCCAACTTGGTTCTGGATTACTTACAAATTTAATTAGTTATTTGTAAGTCGTAATTCTTACGCTGAAACCATACATTAATTGAGCATGATTCTCTGAAAATAACCCGTAAGGCCATGTTTCCGAGGAAAAGCCATCAGGATGCTTAGCAGGTTTATTCCCGGTCAGAAATTAAGTCTTTGTGGGAAATTTGCTGCTTTGAGTGAAATGAAACAACATATTGGTTTGATCATCCATCTTGTGGAAGGACAGTGTTTTAGCAATTGGGATTCAGGAAGAACAACTGCCTACAAGGGCCCTGACATCCATAAGTTTGGCACTTGGCTGGATTTAAGGAACACTCATTTAGCTTCCTAGCATGTAGATGAACAAGGACAGCCGAATGATTACTATTACTTTGTTGGCCCTCAGGCTTGAGCAGTGGATGTTTCCTTAAATTTTGCCTAATTCAGGCTCATAGGCCTGCCCCTTGTATCTACTCAGAATTCTATTGAGCAATTTCATGTTCAAGAATTGCTTAGTCTCCTGTAGAGCCCTTGTAGCCTCAGGGCAAAACTTTTCAGAATTTCCAAAGCTCTTGGTAGATGTCTCATTCTTCCGTTGAGAAGAAATCAACTCTGCTACACAATTCCATACAGTTCCATTGACGTAGACATCTCCTTAACTGCTTGGAGAGGTTAGAATGTCCCCTCCCAGTAATAAGATTTTCAAGTTATCATAGGATCTGTCCTTAATTTAAAACTGCCATGGCCTGGGGTCAGAAGCAGTGGCCTGTGTGTTGCTGAGGGTACCATTCTGGAGGAATTTTCAGCACTGGAACCTTGTAGACGTCAATGTTTTCTGTTTAGAAGAGATAAAACTTTTCACTGTCTACTTCCAAAGTTATCGTTCCATACGTACTTTCCTCAGTATTGCATCAAATACTTTTAGATCTTGCTGAGGACCAGCACTGTAAGGTGTTGAGATTGAAGCCCCTTCATCTCTATATCAGTCTCTCTCTCTGGAGTTTAGATGTGGGTCTAAACTTTATCTGAATTTACTATAAAACCTTTTATTTAGCAGTGGTTAATAAGTAAATTTGTTGTCAACACCCTTCTTTAAGCTGGTGTAAGGGAATGATATTTTAGCTTTCTGCCTTAGAGCTGAGGGTGATGTTAAGGCTATGCTTTCCAGTTCCCTGTAAGAATTCCAATCTAACCCCTTGTGGGGGGGTGGGGGGGGGGGGGGGGAGGGGGGGGAAGAGGAAACTTCTCTATCCTGTTGGGCATTTAAATTTAAAGGTTTAACCTAGAACATTTTTATCATCCTTTTAGAGACCTTGAACATCTTTGTCAAAGGTAAATGCTGGAAGAGGCAAAATTAACCTTTGGTTTTGTGGTTTTAAGAAAAACAGATGTTGTGGTCAAAGGTTAGCCTGGAAGAGGCAAAAATCAACCTTTTGTTTTGTGGTTTTAGAAAACCTAGAATGTATTTGTGAAGGTTAAGCCTGGAAGAGGCAAAGTTAAACCTTTTGTGTTGGGATTCTTAGAAACTTATAAAGCCTTTACCAATGGTTAAACTTAAGGCAAAGTTAACTTTTGTTTTGTGGTTTTAGAAAACCTAGAATGTATTTGTGAAGGATAAGCCTAGAAGAGACAAAGTTAACCTTTTATGTTATGATTTTTAGAAACTTTGTCAAGGAACACAAGGTCCTCTGTGACATAATGGATAGGTTTGTGTATGAGAACTATCTCCATATCTTCTACCTTATTGAAGTTAAACATTCATAATGTGAGCAGCAGTTGCAACTTCATTTAGTGCTAAGTCAATTTGTCGCTCCAGAATAGGATTGATGTGTCTCAGTAGAAGTACAATTCAGTTTTTGCCTGATCACTACCTTAAGTACATATACAGAATTGTGTTTGAAAACAGTAAAGCCCTTAATCCGCTACTAGTAGTGGGTAGTCTTTTCCTGAACCGAAAAAGAGCAATTCTTTAGGCTCTTTTGTTTAAATCCTGGGGTTTTAATATTTTGGGGAGCGTGAAGTACAAATTTTGTATAGGAGCGTACCTTTATATTGTAAAGGTATTCATTTTAAGTGACTGTCGTTTGATAGGGCTTTTGGACCCAGGCACGGGGTCCCTCATGCTGCTTGCATTTCATGCTGGCTGAATCGAAGCGGTTTTCTCCGCAAGGCTACTCTTTGCTGCATACGTATTAGAGCCTTGCTCCCTGCATGGAATCCAACTTCTGGTGGTAGTAAAATCCACCAAGGATTCCAGATCAGGTGAGAATGTTTTGGGTTTCGCATAAGAAACCTTTAGCTCGAATGGTTGAGCGGAATTTTGTCTAGCTGCACTACCCAACATCCTCTTCTTAATGTGGGAATCAGCTAATTTAACAGTAGGTAAGATTCATCTCAAGTAATATAAATTTTGATAATAAAATTTATTATTTGGATACTTACCTACTGTTAAAGTAGACCCACCCAGCCTCCCCACAACTTAGTGGGCTGTCAAGGAGAATTCTGACGAGCTAAAACATTCGAAACACACCTGGTGGAGAACGGGTAAACTAGACAGTCATCCAGGCAGCCATTCGATTTTTTTGTTTGAATGCCGACTCGCCTAATCGGTGGGGAGACATAGCTACTTAACAGTAGGGAAGTATCCAAATAATAAATTTTATTATGAAAATTTATATATTGTCCATGCAGTAAGCATGTCTTTGTTCCGATACGTAATACAAACCTTTCGGTCCTTTAACAATAGGAATATACTTTCGGTGCTGGAATTATGTGGGATCCTTTTGGTTTATTTTTTTTTATTTAAATAATTATGCATATACGGTGTTTGATATTAATACTAAACAAAGGTTTGTCCTTGGTTTTTCAATTAATATACAAACCCACTTTTGTGATAGCCTCTACTTGTGTTAAGAGCCGGTGGCTAAGGTATGTCAACTTATTTACATTCTTTCGCCCTTTAACACTGGCTCAGATGTGCATGAGGATGAGATATGTATTTATCGTGAGGATGAGACATGTATTTTACGTAAGTGATATTGATCCTGTAACGGGACATGTATTCATCCGGAATTTACGCTTACGCTTGGGAATCACCAAGGGAACTTCAAAGGTTTGTCGTGTTTTGTTGTTATGGTAATTTCTCTTCTCCTTCTTCCTTTCACTTACTATCAGAAGAAGTTCCTCGCTGGCTGAGTGGTTTTCGAGCTGGGCTGCCAATCCGGTGGTCCGAGGTTCGATTCCCGGCTTGGCCAACGTGGAATCAGTGAAATTTATTACTGGTGATAGAAGTTCATTTCTCGATATATAGTGTGGTTCGGATCCCACAGTAAGCTGTAGGTCCCGTTGCTAGGTGACCAATTGGTTCCTAGTCACGTAAAAATATCTAATCCTTCAGGCCAGCCCTAGGAGAGCTGTTAATCAGCTCAGTGGTCTTGTAAAACTAAGATATACTTAACTTAACTATCAGAAGAAGGTAGAAGGATGGGCGTGTGGTGCTGATGTTGGGGGATCTCCTTTCACTTCGGAGGGCGGCGCCCTTGGATGTGTGAGGAGTATCCTCATTACCTTAATATTTTTTTTTTCCTTTTTACAGACTTGTGGTGATTGTGTTTTCAGCAGTATTGGTTGGATGCTCTTCGTATTGGTGATCCTAACCTTGGAATTGTACCTATGACTCGTAGCATGTTGCGTACCGATCCTCGAGTGTGTGTACTGACCATGCTGATAATCATTTTCATCACCATTACTACCCGGGAGTTATGTCATTGGACGAAGCTGTCGCGCTGCCCTGTGAGGGTATCTACTCCTGATGGTAGAATTCTGGCAGAAGGAGAAACCGAAGAGGAAGAGAGCTCGTTAAGTGCCGTCATCCTCCTCTTCGAGATAATCATTTCTTCGTCTCCCCCCCTTCAACTTTTAAGGCTTTGCTGTAAAGAGAAGGTGGTCTCCCCACTAATAAGTCTCATCACAGGACTTCTAAGGGTCTATCTCGCTCTGGTGAGACAGGTGGGTCTTCCTTGGGTCCTCCTGTTCCGGGCCCGTCTCTCCTTCCTTGGGGAGGAAGCAGACGGGGACTATGGAGGTACCGTCTACTGCTGGCATCTCCTCTCCCGGTTCCGAAGGTTCCACCTCCGGACTTGGAACCGTCTCGGCCGCCCGCTTGCGAGCGTTACCGAGTGTACGGTCACCTACGGGTGACCGTGCAGCCAGGGTCCAGACTGCGGAGTTCGCTCACCGTGTCAGGACCTAGGCACCGAGCGGAAGATGGTAGGAGTTGCTCGGGTGACTCTCGCCAGACCGTCCGGTGCCCAGGGTTGACGTGACATTCCCGCGAGTCCATGCACGCAGAGACCAGTGGAGGCGGGCCATGCAGCTCTTTTAATTAATCCTTTTCTTTCAAAGACAGCCCCACCCAGATGACGGTCACGTTCGCTCGACCGACCAGTCTCGGGGGTGGCAGACGCTTCACCTGCCAGGAAGGAGTTTCGTAGCCCTCGAGGAAGCGTTCTCTCCACTGCTACTCCCGCAGGTCCCTCCGGACAGGTGCAGTTGGGCCGTGTTGCTTCGGCAACTGCCCCAACTCTGTCCTGGATGGAGGACTTGTCGGTTGTCCTGAGGAACTGGCGATGAAGAAGTCCAGGAAGAAGAGGAAGGTGTCTCCGTCGTCTTCTGCTGCCTCTTCCCCTTCGACTTCCGAGGCCCCCCAGCTGAAGAAGAAGAAGGTAGCCTCCCCCCCCCAAGAAGTCTCGCTCAGAGACCTCTAAGGGTCTGTCCCACTCCGGTGGGACAGTTGGGGTTTCCACTGGTCCTCCTGTTCCTTCGGGAATGGGGCCCATCTCTCCTTCCGCAAGGAAGAAGATGACGGGGACCAGAGGGGTACACCAGTACCTCCTCTCCTGGTGGCAGAGGTTCTGCCTCGACGCCAGGTACCGTCTCAGCCTCTCGTTCGCGAGAGGTACCTAGTGTACGGTCACCTGCGGGTGACCGTGCGGCCAAGACCCAGGCAACTGAGTTCGCTCGGCGCCAGAATCCAGCCACGGAGCAGAAGACTGGTGGGAGTTGCCCATGTGACTCCCACCAGGCCTGCGATCACTCTCGTGGCGAGCTGCTGGTACCCAGGGTTGATGCAACAGTCCCAGACCGGCCGCGGGCTGAGGCAAGGAAGCAGTCCCCTCGGTCGCCTGGACCAGCCTCGGCTGATCCAAGCGGCGTGACGCGCCGTGAGGACAGGCCTCACTCCCACCGCGACAACAGATTGCTGGTCCCATGACCGCCGCTCCCACCAGGACCGGGCGGAGAGGGGGACCAGCAGCAGCTCTTCTGATGCTCAGGTCCGTCGCCGCTGTTCTCGGTCCAGCCACGCTCTTCCCGGGAGATTAGCTCGACCAGGCCTGCAGATCGATCGCCACCACGGGTTGGCGAGCGTCTGCAGCCCACCCCCCAGCATGCTGGTTCTGCCGGTGGGCGAGGGGGGGAGCATCAGATCTACCTCTCCTATCCCTTCAACTTCCTTGGGCTACACCGGGAAGAGCGAGGTTATCAGGAGTGATCGCGAAGGGCGTGCTCCCACCGCGACAGTGGACTCTGCCGGTCCCCTGACTGCCGCTCCCACTGGGACCAGACGGATAGGGGAACCAGCAGCAGCAGCTCTTCTGACGCTCGGGACCGTCGCCGCTGCTCTCGGTCTAGCCGCTCTACCAGTGCAGCCCGATCGGCAGCAGCTCTCCTGAAGAGACTGACACTCCGTTCTTGGTCCAGCATTTTCCCGCAAGAAGACCACTGGTCCAGACCGGCAGCGTGATTGTCACCGTCGTTGATGATCGCCTACAGTCCTCCCAGCCTACCGGTTCTGCTGGAAGGCAGGGGAGGAGCTCTCGTAACAGCTCCCCTGACATAAGAGACCGACACTCCGTTCCTTGGCCCAGCGTTTCTCCGCAAGAAGACCGCTGGTCCAGACCTGCAGCTCGATCGCCACTGTGGGTTGGTGATCGCCTGCAGTCTTCCCAGCCTACTGGTTCTGCTAGTAGGCAGGGTAGGAGCATCAGGTCTCCCTCACCTGTCCCTTCAACCTCCTCAGCGGAGTGACCATCACCGCCGTTCACGTGACGGTCCGGCTGGACCACGCACACAGAGACCGGGGTGGGCTCCCCCTTCGGTCCTCTTGAGAGGTTTCGACCTCGACGAGGACTGGGACACGTCTGAGCACAGTATCAGCTCTCTCCTATCAGGTGCTCGCTCAGCCCCACCCAGACGACGGTGGCGGCAGACGTTTAGCCTACAGTAAGAGTTCGTAACCCTCCTCGGGAAAACGTTTTCTCCAGATGGTAACGTTTTCCTAGACTGAGAGTGCGGTGATGGCTGCCCATACTCGCTTCTCCGACTGCTAGTTCTGCTGGGAAGGCGAGCGAGTATCTAGTCTTCCTGCCCCATTCCCCCTCTCCCTATGGCTGCGAAGGGAAGGGGAGGGATCCTGCAGAGCGTTCTCCGTAGGATTCCACGTCGGGGGCTGCGTTCCTGGGAGGACCTTCGAGTCCTACCGGACGTAAGTCCCTATCGTTGAGAAAGGATCTTGCCCTGTCCTCGATTTCTACGGGAATCGGGAGGACCACCACCACCCAATGATCGTCTGACGAATTCTGTGGGGGTTTCGCTGAGTGCTTAAAATTCTTCGGAGTTTCTAGCACTCTCCGAGTGTTCTGGTCTTCTACGATCTGCAAACACTTGGGCGAAACCACGGACCAGGGTGGGCGAGACGATAATCCCAGATAATTGTTACTACGATAATCGGGAATCTCGCCGAAGGCTCGAATTCCTGGAATTTCTAGCGTTCGAGAGAAGCACTGCTGCTGAAGGAAGAATATCTCGGGAGGACCTCAGCCTGGATGGACCTGACGGTCCGTCGCCTCAGAGGCGGCCAACCCCGGGATAGAGAAGAACGGGTGTGAACATCCAGTTCGGCTTGAACTATCGTCTTCAGTATCCTGTTATCACCATAGAAGTCTTCCTCCGGAAAAACTTCTCCTTCGCTCTTCATTAGAGAATGAAGAGTGTTGGCTTCCAGTCCTTATTCTTGTTCCTCGAATGGAAGAGAATTTAGGATGGAGGTCTATGTACAGGAACCTACAAATATACTACGTATATTGCCCTCGCGACATACTTCTGTTATCAGTTGAATTATCCGAGGTGTAGGCACATAACGTGGTTAACTCTACGGGTTGTGACCGATACGAATAGTATCTTCTTAATTGAAATGCAACTCGGGACTGCCCTGCAAACCTCCCAGGAGTACTAGCTTCGATTTTGAGATACTTATGGTGTTGTTACAACAACAACACCTCAGCGTTTGCATTCGCCAAAATTTGTTTTGATTAAATGCAAATGCTCGAGCGTATTTTTTCGCGCTCGATGGTTCTAGCTGAATGCATTCCTTCTTGGAATGGATTACCTGGCAACTCAAGATGATGAGTGAGCGAGAGCTAGCGTTGTATGGGCTGCCTGCCGCAGCCCAGTACCAGCTGGCTCTCCGAGATAACACGGTCGGATTATGTCTCTCTCCTCTTCAATGATTGACCACTGAACCGAATCTCTGCCCGGCAATCACAGACTTAGGTCTCTGGCTGGCTGGAATTCTCGCATACATGAATGACCATCCCTACTGCATCGCCTTGGACATTGCGAGAATTTTCAGACAGAGATATCTCAGTAGACTCACTATCATCTTTTTGTTTAACGCACAGTAACAGAAGTCTGTAGCCTAGGCTCCCGCTGCATCGCACCTGCTGCGGCGATAATGCGGAATGATTTCTTCAGACATCTGAGTTTGTCTTCTAAATATATCTTGTTTTCGTAGGTGTGCAATTGTTCATTGTTCACCCCGAATTGTAGATGTATAACGGAAGACATCGCCTGTTCCCCGCCCTGCCAGCTCTACTTCCAAGTACAGTGGACCCCCGGATTCGCGGACTCACACATTCGCGGATTTCTCTCGGGAACGTTTCCCTGCATTATTCGCGGAAAATTCGCGCATTCGCGGTATTTTTCTATGAGAAATATCCACAAATTCCTGGTTTTTTTTATCAATTTCATCATAAAATGCACTTTTTGTGATAAAACTATTAAAAAAACCAAGTATGAAAATATTTAGTGGTTTTTCTTAAGTTTTAACTAACAAAATAGGCTGTTTTTAGCGTTTTTATAGGGGTTCCAAACATTCGCGGATTCTAACTATTCGCGGGGGGGTCTGGTACGCATCCCCCGCGAATACGGGGGGACCACTGTATGTATATGTCCTCCCTGGATAAAGCTGGGAAGAAGAAGATGATGATGATTCAGCCCATGAGAAGCAGTTCTTCAGGCAGTACAATCCCTGTTTTTTCATTACTGAAAAGCGCTCCGCTTTCATTGCAACTCCGACTTCTCATTGAACAGCAATGAAGTAACGGTTTAGCGTTTTCAGTCCTTTGTAAATCACAGGGATTAAGCCGTCTTCGCGGGTTGGTGTCATCGGCGGGATTTATCTACGTTCAGAATCTTGAGAGTTACTTCTTTCGATTCGGCTGTGAAGACGTAGGTCGGCATTCACCTATCACCTTCGTCTTCAACAGCACAGTGTTTCTCCTTAGTTGAGATTCAACTACTATGAGAACTGTCTTGCTATCAGGACCTCGGTCTCTAGAAGGCAATTGACTTTTGCCTGTTGGGCACATGCCTTGAGAGAATCATCTCGCCATCCGGCATCGGTGGCAACAGATAGACGATTTGTATGGTCTCTCGGCATAACTCTTCAAAAGGCGAGGGTCATGTGACTACGCCTCGGATGCTTGGACAGCTTGCCTCACACAACCGAAGTTACCGAATGCAGTCAGTCAACAGCTGTCGAAGCATCCAAGACCGTCACGAGCTACGCTGTGGACTTTGTATCGGTTGTTCCAGATCAGTTTTACTTCGTCCTACTAGCGTGTTCCAGTACCCATAACCATCAACACCCACCATGGAGTGTCTGTGTCTTTATCCACTACGGAGACGAAGAGACTTCGCTGCAACGGGGTGTGAGATACTTCGCTGCAGTGGGATACGAGACCGTGAGACACTTCGCTGCAGTGGGATACGAGACAGTGAGACACTTCGCTGCAGTGGGATACGAGACCGCAAGACACTTCGCTGCAGACAGATAGACCAGTATGGGTACTGGACATCACTCCGAAGAATATGTTGGACAGGAAGATAGATAGGTCATCACGACCATATCCTTCTTTCCCTCCGGGACTGCCCACAGGTCCTTGGAACCTCATTTCCCTGAACCAGTGGTGGATGCTTGCAAGATGTGTTTGCTTACCCAGCTTCTTGACAGGACAAGTTGCATCTCGTCCATGGTGTGCAGTTGTAGAGGTAAGAAGGATGCGAGAGTGACTGGCTCTCCCCCTTCCACGCCTCGTCTCTCCATTCCTCGTCCTTCGGGTTGAGGATAGGACTCTAATTCACACTGGCTGGTCGGACGATTGATGTGGTAAGCCTATACATAAGCATCCTTTTTATGTTTCTTATCAGAATCATAGAAGCAATCCCCCTCCTTCCTCTAGCAAGGGGAGGAAGGAGACTGACAATAATGCAAACCCTTCCCAGAACTTTGAATTTATGTCTCCGACGCCAATATTCTTCACAGCCCTTTTTCGGATGAGTCACGATCCCTCACTCATTTCAAAAAGGCCCAGAAGTCTGACTCTTGTTCATGCAGCTCCTATACTCCGATCAAGTTGTCAGAGGCAGCAGGGCACTCCTCCTCGCTCTTACGACCAGGAGAAGTAGCCTAGGTGCGCAGAACTCCAGTCAGTTCTAGAGGCTCACTCAGATTCCTCCCACCAATCAGTGAGTCTTCCTATTGTTAGAGGACCGAAAGGTTTGTATTACATATCGGAACAAATAACAATTTGTCAAAAATTGTATTTTGTTCATGAATCTTACCTGCCAGATATATATATAGGTGTATTCTCTGAAGTCCGACAAAATTTCAAAACTCCCGGCACACGCAGTGGTCGGCC
>NC_087212.1:62088500-62208500 GCF_015104395.2 Macrobrachium nipponense | reverse complement strand
AACTTCTGCCAACCGAGTGGACTCTGCGTCAGGAGGTATGCCAAGAGCTGTGGGGGTTATGGGGACGTCCGCTCGTGGATATCTTTGCGACATCCAGAACGAAGAGGCTTCCACTGTACTGCTCCCCGGTACTCGACCCAGCTGCAGTGGCGATAGACGCACTTCTCTGGGACTGGACGGGGATGGACCTGTACGCCTTTCCCCGCTCAAGATCTTAGGGGAAGTCATGAGAAAGTTTGCGGCGTCGGAAGGGACGAGAATGACTTTGATCGCCCTGTTCTGGCCTGCAAGAGACTGGTTCACAGAGGTCATGGCCTTCGTAGTAGACTTCCCGAGGATGCTTCCAGTAAGGACAGATCTACTCAGACAGCCCCACTTCGAGAGGTACCAACAGAAACCTCCTCTCCGCTCTGAGTCTGACTGCGTTCAGACTATCCAAAAGTTGGCCAGAGCGAGAGGCTTTTATAGGTCAATGGCGAAAGCTATCGCCAGTGCAAGAAGAGCGTCATCCAACGCAGTGTACCAATCGAAGTGGACAGTCTTCAGGAGTTGGTGCAAGAAGAACGGCATTTCCTCCACCACGACCTCTGTGAGCCAGATTGCTGACTTCCTTTTATATCTGAGAAGGGATCTAAAACTTGCAGTCTCTACAATCAAGGGATATAGGAGTTTGCTTTTAGTTGTCTTTAGGCACAGAGGCCTGGACTTGGCGGACAACAGAGACCTTCACGATCTCTTGAGATCTTTCGAAACAATGAAGGTTCAACACCCAATTGTTTGCCGTCTTGGAACTTGGATGTAGTTCTGAAGTTCCTCATGTCCAGTCCATTCGAACCTATGCATGAAGTGCGAGCTTTTATGAATTCTTGTTGGTTCCATAACAATATGTCATAAAGGACATATGAGCTGTCACTTACGGGAGATGCAATTCTGTGTTGACCTCCCATTACACGAAGGATGTCAATTTAACCTACAAGAGATCCATCTCTCTTGGTTATATGTGTCTGCGGATACGTTGCTGGGATAGGGAGCTGACACTGATCCTTAACTAGTGAGTTCATTTTTAGTTTAACTTAGTGATTTTTATTGGGGTTTTTGAAAGGATTTTGGGGATAACTCTTTTCAAATTAAGCGCTAACCCTCGTGTTAGGATCAGGTGATCGGGATCGGTGTTGTGCTCCTTAATTATGCCAATAGGCATAGGTATATGGTCATATAAGTGGATTAGCACCCATTGACAAATGCCAGTTAGGCTCTGCCGAGTAAGTGGATAAGACCCCATCGGCAGACCCACAAAAACTCTTAGCCATAGGTCACATCCTCGCTGAGGCTCTTGAGACGAAGCAGATCCTAAGCAATAGCTAGGAAGTCAACCCTCCGTCTGAAAAGATAGGAACCAAGGTTTATAAGAGGTCCTTCTGATAACTTGTGGTGTTCGGTCAGGAAGCCATGTTTACCAATATCAGAGAATGCTTTGGCTTTTTTCTTGAGGGAAACCATCAAGGAAGCGCATTCATCCTGTCAATACAGTGATATGAAAGTGTTGAAGGTGAATGCGCATGGAGTGAGGGCTATTTCTACGTTGGTAGCCTTCCAAAAGAACATGGCACTCAATGACATCTTGAATGCCACATTTTGGTGTAGTAATTCAGTGTTTGCCTCTCACTACCTTCGGGAGGTGAGGATTACATACGAGAACTGCTACTCTTTGGGCCCATATGTCGCAGCAGACACTGTATTGGGAACAGAGAGTAGCACTCTTCCTATCATTTAGGAAATAATATGTTAGTTTGGACTTTTTAATTTTATTTCTTTTTATTTTTTATTTTTATTATGTTTATGTAGGTGTTTAGTTTTTTGTGGTCTTGGGTAGGCCGCCTTAGGCGGACTTCCCTCCATTAGCCTTGGTTATACAAAGTTTAACCAGATAGGCTAGGTCAGGTGGTAATGTTTTTGCTTCGCCCTCATAGTAGGGTAAAATGTTTTTGTCACAGTGTTGTCACGCCCCCGTTGACAAATCATCTGGAGCGCACCAGCTACATAGGTCACGTCCTTGCTGGCACCTCCAGTGAAGCATTAACAGCATTCGGTGTCTAAACAACACCGATATGATCTGTCACATTGTGGTCACGCTCCCCGTGACAGTTCATTAGAGCGCACCAGCTACACAGGTCACGTCCTTGCTGGCACCTCCAGGAATGCAGTACCCGAAATTGGAGGTCTATAATGTAGGATCTAGTTGCATTGTGGTCAAGCCCCCGTTGACAGATCCTCTAGAACTCAACAGCTTCACAGGTCACTACCGAGCTGGAGTTCTCCTAGTTAAAGCAGAAGCAGACTTGGGTGACGGTACTCACGAAGTCAGCTATGCTAACAGGTAAGGCACCAAAATATCAATCATATATATGAAATTGTTTCCCAAATCCGAGTCTGTCTCCCCCTTCCTCCAAAGGTGGGATTCAGCTATATATATATCTGGCAGGTAAGATTCATGAACAAAATGATGTTTTCATACAATCAACTTACCTGTCAGATATATACATAGCTAAAACTCCGTCGTCCCCGACAGAAATTCAAATTTCGCGGCACACGCTGCAGGTAGGTCAGGTGATCTACCGTCCTGCCCTGGGTGGCAGGATTAGGAACCATTCCCGTTTTCTATTCATATTTTCTCTGTCGCTTGGAATGTAAACAACGTTTGCAGTTCCTCCTGACTTGATTTTTTAATTTCATCGCCATCGATCTTCTGGGCTATCTTTTGCAGGGAAGTACTGGATCTTTGGTTCGGCATACGCATACTAATTTGTTTTAATAACTTTGGCTTCAAAAATTTCGAAGAATTGTTTACGTGTAACTACCGAACTTTTCGGTAGACACTCACATAGTTTGCAAGAAGGAAAATTTTAATATTTATTCATAATAACGTGTAGTAAATGTTAGAATTGATTGAGCTAACTTCCTTCTTGAGGAAGTCAGGAATAGAATTAGTTACGCTTCCTTTAGAAGTTTTTATAGCTCTCGTACTAACGAGCAGTTAGAGCATTAACAATACTAGTAGTGTTGTATCCTCATCTCCTTCTTACTTCACAGAATCTTCAAATTCATATTGCAATTTGAAGACAATGGAATGTAGCTCAAAATACGAGCTATTAAAAGGTAAGAAGTGATTTTAGTGTTCACAGTGCAGTGAGGGTGCGTTCTGATCGGCTCTGTTTCGCTCCCAGGCCTAGACCTCTTCCAAGCTCACATACCCAGAGGAGAAGGAAAGTCGAAAGCCTTACGGAGGTTATGGAGAATCCCCACCGATCAGGCGTCCCCTCGGCAGGATCTGTAGAACGTCCCAGACTGCCAAGTTCGCCATTGGAAAGGCGTCCTAATTAGTAGAGGGTGCGTCCGATCGGCTCTGTCTCGCTCTCAGGCCTAGTCCTCTTCCAAGCTCACAAGCCCAGAGGAGAAGGAAAGTCAAAAGCCTTACAGAGGTTATGGAGAATCCCCACCGATCGGGCGTTCCCTCGGCAGGATCTGTAAAACGTCCCAGACTGCCAGGGATAGCCATTGGAAAGGCATCCTTTAAAAAGTGCATCTCTTCTTCCGTTTCTTCATCTTACATCCGAAAAGACGAAGAATGTACATGTTTGGAGTTCGGACGATCTGGCTCGTTCTCTGAAAACTAAGAGAACACTGAGCGAGAGGCTGAGAGCCAGCCAGCAAGCTAGCACGAGCCACGTTCCAACAGCCAGCAGCGAGCCGCATTCCAACAGACTAGCGCGAGCCGCGTTCCAACAGACTAGCGCGAGCCTCGTTCATACAGATAATCGCGAGCCGCGTTCCAGCAACTGAGCGCGAGCCGCGTTCCAGAACTTTTTTCTTGGCGCAAGGCGCCTTCAAAGAGAAAAAGAGAAAACAGACGGCTAGACTGAGGAGCCTTATAGTAGAGTGTCAATCAGAAGGATGCTTCCATTGAACGTTTACTGGCAAGAGGCTCGTATAAGAAGACTAGAGGCACTCGGAACTATCAGGGCGCACGGGACCTTCCACGCAAGCGGAACGTTTCAGGAGCGAGTCTCTTTTCTAGCGTGCGAACATTTCAGGCACGCGGAACTATCCAGACGCCAGGCACTAGGCGCAAGGATCCAGACGCCAGGCGTCAGAATATTCCAAATTCTTCATTTGAGAGAGAGGTCAGTCACGAGACTCCTCTTTGAGTTTTTTAAGTTGAGCAACTTTCCCCTGGCAAATGTGCAAGATGTCGCACAGGCGGCCGTTGCTTTTGTCAGAAGGATTCTGATACTAAGAGAAGCCCCTTTTCATTATTCAGAAGACTCCTGTGTTAGGCAGTTCCTCTCAATGCGGACTCTCTCCTTCATCCATGCTCTTCCCTCGTTTTGAGGAGGCAAGAGCTTTGGGAGTATTCTTAATAAGAATCTCATCGACGTTTGGGTATGATGGCGGATAGGAAATATCTACTTCCTTCCGTAAACCCTAGTGATGAACAGGAATTCTGTCTCTTCCGCGATTTATGAGGAAATCATGAAGATTTAAAGAGTTCCTGGATTAACTTCCTTCCTTAAGGATATATATATACTCTTTCTATCGTTTTATTAACGAAAAGAACGAAGATAGTAGAAGGTAGTAGAGTATCTGCTGGATGAGAATACGATACGGTCAAATCATAAACACATACCATAGTTACTTCTTTGCTGTGCAACTCAATTACCAGTATCCTTCTACGACTTTCCTAGGAAGGACTACGCTTAAAGGGATTGTTAAGACAACACCTACTTAGCTTCTAGATTTATCGAAGTCTTGTTTCGCTTAAATTTGCTTTAATAAGAACTTCCTGAAGTTTGATAATAATTTTATAAGATTCCTTTATTAAATGGAGTAGCTGGCAACTCTGGAAGAGTAAGGCCAGAGGGCTAACGGAGACTGCTTTCGCTGAGAGCCTGAGACCAACGCAGTACCATGTAGGTGTCAGTCATGAGCGGTCGGGATTATCTCTCTCTCATGCGGGATGGAATAACTATCCGTATCTCTCCCCTACAATCGCGGTCTTAACCTCGGATTGAGGGGATAGTTAAGCTAACATAAAATATTGTATGCCTTTTGCTAAGAAGCTTTCAATAAGAGAGATAGTACAACCTTTCAATGCTGTTTACCGTTGGTAACATTATTAAAGGATTCTATCGCAGCAGAACATTAATAATGCTCTCAGGCTTACGAAAGCATAGCTTATTAGAGTACCTGCTCAGAAGAAGATGGATGAGTCGGATGGGAAACATTCTCTTTGTGGCAGAACTTGTTTCCCTGAATGGACTATACTACGTATATAAAGTTTTTTCCTACTAAGAACGGAATTAACATGTGAAAGGATGTCGGGTACCATAAAGGCACAGGTGTTCTGGCACATAGCGCCAGCCTGGCACATAGCGCTGGAAGCGCCAACCTGGCGCAATGCGCCAGAAGCGCCAGCCTGGCGCAAGCCTGGCGCAGTGAGCCAAGAGCACCATCCAAGATTTTCCCTCGTTTATCGAGTTTATTTAACCTAGAAGAAGGTTCGCCAGTAAGCCTTCCCTCGGACACCAGGCTCGGTAACGGCAAGATTCGTTCCTGATTTCGTTACCCATTTAATCACTTAGGCCAATTCCACGACTCTCTCATATCGCAAAGAGCATCGAGAATCTCTTTTTTCGCTCCTGTTCGCGTTAACAAAGAGAACCTTCTCTATCGACGATAATAACTGTTAACATGTTTAACATTTATTGGAAAGAGTTGTGAGAACCTGCGGAAAGTCTTCTTCATAGATCTCTTAGTAAGGTAGAAGACGAACAGGCTTCCTATAGACTGCTTCCTTTTCCTCGAACCAAGAGAGGTAGCAATATACGCCATCTTTATTTTTTTTTTTAGAAAGGGGAATAAACTTTAGTCTTTTTTCCCCTAAATATAAATTATTTGCAGAATTTAAGATAATACTTTATGCCTCATTTTGGCCTTAGAGAGGTTGGATTCACAGAGGTCACGTTCTTCTCACAGCATGTTTTGGAAGTCTTTTCCAAGACAGTCTGAATATTCTATCAGCATCTATTATAAATGGACCCTAACAACCTCTCCACTCTGAGTCTGTCTGCGTGCAGACTGACCAGAAGTGGACATGAATGAGAGGATTTTTCAAGGTAAATGACAATAGTCATGGACAAGATATAGAATTGCTGCAGATCGTGCTAGAGGGAATGAGGAAACTGCCCTCCTCCGATACCTCTGTGAACCACATAGCGGTTTTTTCTTCCCTTTCAGAGGGAAGAATCACCTTTGTATATATCTGCTATCAAAGAACGCAGTAAAAGGCTATACTCTGTCTCTATAAAGGATTGGAGATAGCAGAGGATTAAGATCTTCGGGATCTTATACGATACCTCAATATGACAAGAGTAGGATATCATGTACTTCTAATGGGATCTTTTTTGTGGCCACAGATTCTATGTTCCGACAAGATGGAACTGCTCCTCATCAAACTTCTTTGAGAAATTTTTATGAGGGAATTCTTTGTTTCTCTTGGTCCCAAACGATCAAGAAGACAAGTGAATTTTTTGAGCATTGGAATCTCACATCAGATTCTATGGAGATTAGGCAATGGGTTCTTGCCAGCATAGTATGTCTGGAAAAAGAACTAAAACCCCCTATTCCTGATTCAGTGTTTTCAGATAGAGGTTTCATTGTCCAGGCAGGGTACTTACGTTTTCATCTACAGTAGAATGGTTAAAACGTTTGCCTACAGAGTCTTTGGAATGCGATGACGGCTCGAAATGCTTCCCAGAAGGTGTTCAGAGGGATACAATAAAGAGCTAGAAATCAGGAGTACTCCCAATTTCAGCTCAGAGTCTCCTTCGACTTCCAAGCTTCTTCCCTTCCTTCGGACAAGGATAGGGAAGATTCTGCAACGAGAAGCCCCTTCAACAGGTAAGAAGAGATCTCGTGAGCAAGGGAAGTACTCAAGAAGGATCCTCCTCGGAGGAAGACTCTTATCTCTCATACTGTTAGATATCCTATCGTATACTGGATGTAGCTGACTACATCACCTCCCCTTGCCGGAGAGGCCAAAGCTCAAAGTGGAAGAATTTCTTCCACCCTTCTCCAGTCTTGTGATTTACTATTGTGGATGTTCAGGACTTTCGGACAATGTAGCGCCAACCAGGAGCCTTATGCTAAAACAGGCGTAAAAAAACGCCAGAGGCAGACAGCCCCAAGAACACTGTCATTGTCTGATGAGGAGTAAGACCGGGCCTACAACCTGACACAGATGCGCTAGATGCGAACATATAGGACAGATAAGAGTGTCCGATGTGGACATTACCAGACATCCTCGAGACTCTACCAAGCTTGAAGCTCCGGCAAGTGGGGAGGAGCCAACCAGGCGCGAGGCGCCAGGCAGGCGCAAGGTACCAGCCAGCCGCGAAGCTCCAGGCAGGCGCAAGGCGCCAGGCAGACACAAAGCGCCAACCTGGCGCGAGGCGCCAGCCAGGCGCGAGGAGCCAGCCAGGCGCGAGGCGCCAAGTCTAGGCGCAAAGCCAGCTAAGGCGCGAGGCGTCAACCAGATGCGAGGCACCAGTCAAGCGAAAGGTACCAGACAAGCGCTAGGCTCCAACCAAGAGCGAAGCACCAGCCAGGAGCGAGGTTCCTGCCAGGCTTCAGGCTTCAGACGGGAGAGATCCATTTCAAGAAAGCCCTGGTCTTCTTTGAAACATGGAGATCTCCTAAGCACTTCATAAGTGACTTGATTCCTTCAAACAGCTGAGAATTAAAAGCGCAGGAATTGCGCGCTTTTGTAAATTCTTGTTCTTTACATAACAATATGTCATATAAGACATATTAGCTGTGTTGTACGGTAGAGGCAACTCTGTGTTGACTTCTCATTACACAAAGGATGTCAAGTTAACCTACGAGAGATCCTTCTCTTTTGGTTTATACGTTTCTGCGGATATGTTACTGGGATAAGGAGCCGACACTGATCCTTAACTTTGAGTTAAAGTTATTTAACTTAGTGAAATTATTGGGGTTTTTGAAAGGAGTGTGGGGATAACTCTTTTCAATTTGAGCGCGAACCCTCGTGTTAGGATCAGGTGATCAGGATCGGTGTTGCGCTCCTTCATAAGGTGTATTGTCATAGAAGTGGTCCAGTACCCATTGACAAAGTCCTTTCAGGCTCTGCCGAGTAAGCGGTTCATACCCCATCGGCAGACCCACAAGAACTCTTAGCCATAGATCACATATCTCGCTAAAGTCTTGAGGTGATGCAGACTACCGGGCAACAGCCACGAAGTCTACCACCTATCAGATAGGAACCAAGGTTTATTTATACCTACAACATATGTTGTTTACCTGTCTATTCCATGTTAGCTGTCTCTTACCCTCCACCAAAGGGTGTCAATCAGCTATGTATATATCTGACAGGTAAGCTGATTGTATGAAAATGATATTGTTATAATACAATAAAGTTTCATACATACTTACCTGGCAGATATATACGATTAATGGCCCACCCAGCCTCCCCGCAGGAGACAGGTGGAAGAGAGAAAATATGAATAGAAAACGGGAATGGTTCCTAATCCTGCCACCCAGGGCAGGACGGTAGATCACCTGACCTACCTGCAGCGTGTGCCGCAAAATTTGAATTTCTGTCGGGGACGACGGAGTCTTAGCTATGTATATATCTGCCAGGTAAGTATGTATGAAACTTTATTGTATTATAACGATATCATTGTTATGATACAATAAAGTTTGTTCATACTTACCTGGCAGATATATATAATCAAAGTGCCCACCCACCTCCCCTCAGGAGACAGTGGCACTAGAAAATCTGACAGAAAATGGGAATGGTTCCTTACGCCCGCCTCCCAGCGGCGGGAATGGGTACTACCACCTGGCCGACCAATGCGTGTGCCGGGAGTGAGTTTTGAAATTCTGTCGGACTTCAGAGAATACAGCTATATATATATCTGCCAGGTAAGTATGAACAAACTTTATTGTATCATAACAACATCATTTTTCCTAACTATACAAACCTGAGGTCCTTTAACAAATATGCCCACCTCATGCCACCCCTCAATCTGAACCTGGGCCGAAAGGCATAGTGGAGTGTTTACATCCGGGCAGGCTAGCCTGCCCCACGCTAGTTACTGCCTAAGCACCTTGTTCAAGATTCAACACCCGTAATTCCAGCTATGCTGGAAGTATATTTCTATTGTTAAAGGACCTCAGGTTTGTATAGTTAGGAAAAATATAATTTTTAACAAATTATTATTTTAATTTACTTGAAAACCTTTTGCTAGAGGTTGTCACTGCAGCTCAGTGGATGTGGAACTCAGATTTTGCCTAGCCTTATTTGCAAAACATGAATTTCATATGAAAATTTTAAAGTCCCTAGTCCTATCAGCTCTGTGTTGATAATTTTCTCCTGGACCAAATTCAAAGGAATCTTCCTTTTTTTCTACCTTTATGTTGTTAGGAAATCCTGGTGCTGAGTTTGGGTAGCACAAAGGTACATATTGGTCTGTAAGGAAGGTACCGAGTGCTTGCTGACCAGTTTATTACTGAGTTAGAACTGATTTATGTACAGAATATTCACAGAGGTTACTGGCTGGTGTGAGTCTCAGTGTAGTTACAAATCTCTGACAAATCGAAATAGATTAGGTCTGGCAGTCTGTGTTTCTTCACAGACATAAACATGCATACTATTTGATACAGAGATTCAGTTGCAGATTACAAGTACATAATTGGAGAGCTGGCATAGCAATGCATACAGTGGTGATCATAAATTAATTGTGACAATAAGAGTTATAGAGAAATATGTATGAGAGGAGGTAGTGCATTTTCCAAGCACGTGTTCCTCTTGTCAGATGAGTCATGGAAGAGAATGTACATCTTGGTTGTTGGTCTGCTGTCTGGCATGCTCATGGCTGGTAGAGGTTTACAGGAGTGTATCTTTGTATTATAGGTAGTCATTGTCTTCAATTTTGGACGGTTGGCTATGGGTTTTCGACACTTGCTGAGGAGTTAATAGTATTCTACTAGATGGGAGTCCTTTTTCTCAGTAAGGATCCTCTGACAGCCTCTCCACGTGACGTTACATCCTGCTGTGGAACGTACCCCCTGTCTAGTGACAGTATATACCAGGAAGGATCACACATCAGGCAGGAATGCTGAGCAACTTTTTCCCTTTTAAAATTTTCCGTGTGTTTGGCTGAGCAGATGTTTCTTTGGCTGCGCTAACCCATCGTTCCTCATTCAATTTGGTTGGCAGCTAACTTTAACAGAAAATGGGATTCTTTCCCAATAATACAAATTTTCTAAAATAATTATTTAGATACTGTTGAAATGAAAACCAGCCGAGTCTCCTCACTTCTTAGTGGGTGGTCAGGAAGAACTCTGACAAAAACATAAATATTCTAATGCCATCAGGTGGGAAATAGGTGATTATAGATAGTCCATCCAGGTCAGCCAATCATTATTATTTTTTTTAAAATCCTGATTGCATGAATGGCAAGATGTAAGCTAACTTTAACAGGAGCAAGTATCCAATTAATTATATCAGATATTTTCATGTTTTTATCTCTGAATGGTGGTCTTGGAGGTTGTAAACACATACTACTGCCTCATTAATCTATTTCTTCAGTAGTTGAAGATTTATAATTTATTTGTTTGGTATTATTAATAGGGGTTAGTTTTTCCAGACCTCTGAGTCTCAAGTAGACTCTTCTCGGGTTGGTTACATTGAAACTACATTTTTGGGTATTTATGATTGATGGTATTGTATGAAAAATATGTTTTATTTTATGAAAACTTAATTTTGTTTTTAAAAAATTACCTTATTTATTTTATTCCAGCACTGTTCTACTTCGGCATGAAAACATTTTGGGCTTCTATGGGTCTGATATGACATCACGTGGGTCCTGTACACAGTTGTGGCTGGTCACCCACTACCATCCACGAGGATCATTGTACGACTACCTTAATAACCATACTCTTGATCATTCAGCTCTGATGTTAATCGCACTATCGACAGTTAATGGGCTACTCCATTTACACACAGAAATATTTGGAACACAAGGGAAACCTGCCATAGCTCACAGGGATATAAAATCAAAGAATATTCTTGTAAAGGTACTTAAGTTATAGTTTCAATTTCAAGTAAAAATATTTGTGTAGAAAGAACATGCTTTATTAAATTTCAGTATCAAACCTCAGTCATGTATAGCCCTTCATTCACTGTCCAAATGTCCCCAGACACCAATTCTGATGTCTTTGTTGACAAAAAACTAGAATAGCCAAGAGTGACATCATGCTATGTTACTGACCCATTTTTAGGTGATTGTTGTCCACCACATTGCCTTTCATTTATGTTTATTGATTACTTTGGTATTTTAAGAGGCACTGCATTTTATTTACTAACCAATGTGGTTTTCAGTAAGTGTACTGTCACTGATGCTATGTTCTTATTTATCTCAAGTTATGTACTATATGGAAGCATTTGCCTCCAAGCACTATCATGTTGTCCTTTTGTTTTTTTTATTCAGAAAACATGTGATGCTGGTTGGAACATCAAATCCTTAAAACTGTATTTGCAATTCTTATTAAGGTATTTGTAAATAGTTTTCCCCGTAAGATTAAAGATACTTTTATTTTTAAAAATTAACTCCTCCAGAGATGCTTGTGATCTTGACGTATTGAAAGTGGGATGGTGCGCGCACATACACAAGGAGGGCCTAGTTGGTTCAGATGTGTGACCAACAGACAATTCATCATTTGCATATCAACATTTTGGAGGTGTGAGCAATACTGCTAGCCCTGCAAGCATTCCAGTAACAGGTGCCAGTTGTGTTGATTAGGAACAACAACCATAGTAGCATACATCAACCAGCAGGGGTGGGGTTAATTTTCTTTACCCTCAGCTTGTTGGTGAGGCAGATGATGATTAGGTAGATCGCTGCACCTGTAAACTATCAGCCAAGTAAATTCTAGGCACGAGGAATGTTGTGGCAGACCAGATTAGTCGCCCAAGGAGCTCAGTTATACATAGTGACAAAGCGGACTGCACATCCTTGCATGGAGGAAAGGCGGTTCCAACTTTGGGGAACACTGGTGATCAGCCTCTTTGCCACTCAGTTAAACAGAGAGCTGCTGGTATTCTATTCTTCCATTCATGGGCTGCGATGGCACGCATTCCAGCACTCATAGGACCACTGAACATGTTCACTTTTTAGCAGTTCAGCTTGATCTAATGGGTGATCAGGCAAGTGCTGAGACCTCCAGGCTCGGGCTCGAGATGACTTGAGTAGCTCCTAAGCTGCAAGTCCCTGTAGGGGAGTAGTGCCATCAGTGCACCTCATTCGGTGCAGTGTAGGCATTACTTAAGGTTTTTTGCACCGTCCCTTCGGCCCCTAGCTGCAACTACTTTCATTCCTTTTACTGTACCTCCTTTCATATTCTCTTTCTTCTATCTTACTGTCCACCCTCTCCTAACAGTTGTTTCATAGTGCCAATGCGAGGTTCTCCTCCTGTAACACCTTTCAAACCTTTTACTGTCAATTTCCGTTTCAGCGCTGAATGGCCTTAGTTGCCCCAGTGCTTGGCATAATGCCAAAAACCTATGTAAATCAAATCAAACTTAAGCTGCAAGCTGAGGTACCACAAATCACCAAGAGAAATGTCTATGGCCTGCTTGTCTTTGCAAGTCCCATCTGCTGAGGTACCCCCAGTCTATAAGTAGCTTCATTTCTTGTAGATGGAGAATATTCAACATTTCTTATCAGAAAAGCTTTTCTCTCAGGTTTGCACAGAACATTGCTCTGTCACCTTTGTTCTGGAGGAACTTTTTGGCTCCACATATTAAAGGCTGGGTTGTTGCAGTGTAATGGGAAATCAAACAATCCAAATTGTACAGTCATAGTCAGTAGGTTGAACTTTTAAATTTGACTTATCTTTTAAGTTGTGCCATGAGTTTTCTTGTCCTTTTTTTATTTTAGAAAACAGTGTGTATGCTAGGCAAATATACTTTATATATTGACTGTGTTATGAGTGTTGTTCTGTTGCAGGTTCTTACCTTTAAAGCTAACACATCTAATTGGGAACCAACATGTGCAAAATAATGAATGCTATGAGAATTATTTTTCAAGAAATTCAAGGACCTAATAGAGAAATTCCAGGTCTAAGTTAATTCATTGTTTGTTCCAATACGTAATACAAACCCTCGGTCCTTTAACAATAGGAAGGTAACTAGCGGCAGCTGGGACGGTAGTAAGCTTCGAACAAGGGGAGAACGGTAGTTAACTGCTTGTCCGATCGTCCGCGCGCCGCGCGCCCGAGCGGTGAAGAATCACTTTTGCTTTCGGCCGTGGTGTGACAGGACGTGCTCGTCATCGCTCTGCCCACTATTTCGTCGTGTGCTTTGGATGTGTTTACAATTTCTTCTGACTGGTTTGTTAGTGGTTGTGAATGAAATTGTAAGTACTCTTTTTTTTCATTTTCATTATTATTGTGAATTGAATTGAATTATGGATCTCGAAGAGCTTTCGCCGCGCCCACCAGTTGCCCGTAGAGTGTGTCCCGGGCTGGAGGGGCGTAAATGCGGCGGATTTCGCTCTTTTTCCTGAAATAGATCCCCATGAATTGTGTTATCGGTGCCGGGGGCGCGAATGTTCCCGGACCGAACCATGCTATTTGTGTAAGAATTGGTCCGAGGCGCAGTGGGTGCTGTACGAGGGTAGGAAGAGGCGTAGATCGACCAAGGAGTCGTCGGAAAGCTCTCCAGCGACTCCTTTGGTGACGGATACCTCGTCATCCTTCCTGCCCCCAGCTCAGCCCCCACGGTTTGCGCCTTCCCCTGCGGGGGGGGTTTCGGAGTCCTTCTCCTCACTCAATCCGTCGAGTGTGGAGGAGGGCGCTCGATACCCGGATGTTCAATTGTATTCGGGGTCTTCCGTCCGCTCTGGGTGGGGTTCATCCTCCCCCAGGCGTGAGGGTGCCCCTCTAACTGACCCGACTGTTCCTCCCTCAGGTGTGCCTTCTGTGAGTGACGACCTTGGGCAGGTGTGGGCGTCGTTGGGACTGCAGGGCGCTCCCAGTATCCAGGACTTAATTCAGCGACTGGCGGGGCCGGCAGTAGTGACTCATGGTGTAGTGACAACGACAACAAATACTGTGTCTACTCCAGCGTACGCCGCCCCTCCTCATGTGGTTTATACGCAACATATTGCGTCTGTAACCCCCACAGCATCAATCCAAATGCCGATTGCTGCCGTACCTAAGAGGGGCGTGCCGCCTCCACCTGGGTTCTATGTGCTGCCGACCCCCGACTTTCGCTGTCCAAAGAGTTCTCCCCTGGACCTGCCGCCCGTCCCGAGGATGAAACTGGCTGAGTTTGAGATGCCTGTGACGCCTGACTATGCTGCCGTACCTGCCGCTAGTGTTGCTGGCCCAGCCGCTCGCGCCGCTCCTACGAGGCGCGCTGTGCGTGACGCGCCTACTGATGTTGCTGGTCCTGCTGGTGCTGGTCCTGCTGGTGCTGGTCCTGCTGGTGCTGTTCCTGCTGGTGCTGGTCCTGCTGGTGCTGTTCCTGCTGTTGATGTTCCTGCCGCTACTGCCGTGCCTGCCCCTGCCCACGTCGCGTCTCGTCATGGAGGTGCTGCCCCGGACTCAGGTCTTTCCGGACAGGTTCAGTCGGGGCGTGTTGCTTCGGCAATTGGCCCGACTTTTCCGTGGATGGAAGACCTGACGTCCGTCCTGAGAGAGCTGACGAAGAAGAGGAAGGTGTCGTCGTCGTCTTCATCGTCTTCTTCGTCGTCTGTTGCCGCCTCTCCCCCTTCGACTTCTAAGGCTTCCAAGCCGAAGAAGAAGAAGGCTGCCTCCTCCCCCCCTAAGAAGGCTCCTTCGGGACCTTCGAAGGGCCCGTCTCACTCCGGTGTGACGGGGGGTGCTTCTGCTGGTCCTCCTGTTCCCTCGGGAACGGGGCCCGTCTCCTCTTCTGAGAAGAAGAAGACGGGGACCAAGGGTGTGCTGGCTATTGCTGGTACATCCTCGCCTGGTCTTGGTAGCGCTGCTGCTAAGCCAGGTACCGGCTCGGCTTCTCGTCCGCGAGAAGTTCCGAGTGTACGGTCTCCTTCGGGTGACCGTGCAGCCAAAGTCAAGACGCCTGAGCTCGCTCAACGTCATGACCGAGGCACGGAGCAGAAGACTGTCGAAAGTCGCGCAGGTGACTCTCGTCAGGCCAGCGGCCGCTCTCGTAGCGACCAGCCGGTACCTCGGGTTGACGTGACGGTCTCTGACCGGCCACGGGTTGAGGCTGGGAAGAGGTCTCCTCGACCGACGGTAACCAGCCAAAATCGGCTGTACCAGCGGTTTGACGTGCCGTGAGGACGCTCACCGGTCTCACCGCGAAAGCGAGCTCTGCAGATCACCTGACCGCCGCTCCCACAGGGACCGGACGGAGACGGTGGCCAGCAGCAGCTCGTCTGACGCACAGGACCGGGGTCGACGTGCTCAGTCGAGCCGCTCGCCACAGGTGAGCGGCACGGCCAGGCCTGCAGATCGATCCCCACCGCGGGTTGGTGATCGGCTGCAGCCCCCCACGTACGCTGGTCCTGGCAGCGAGCGGGGGTGGGAGCGTCAGGTCTGCCTTTCCACTATCTTCAACTTCCTCGGGGTACACCGGGAAGAGCGAGGTAGCTAGGAGTGATCGTGAGAGGTGCGCCGCTCACGATCCCGTCACGATGCCGCACGCGCCAGGTATGGTCTTAGGACCAGCCAGGTCGTACGCGCAAGTGGTTGGAGGCAACCGTCAGGGGTCTGTTGCTGTTCCTCCTTCTGAAGGAGGAGGGTCTCGAGAGCTGCTCTTGTTGGAGGGACTGGACGTCCTACTTCTTCAGGACGCTGTAACTCCCGAGATCCAGAGGAACTTTGCCCAGGTTATTGCGCTGATTCGTCAGCACAACGACCTGGGGGAAGGATCGCCGCTACCACCATCTGAGCCCACGTCCCGGCTCAAGTCATTTTGGGGCCCGAAGAGGGAACCCAAATTGACGGTGGGACTGCCGCGATCGGAGCTTGCAGACTCAGTCCTTGACCAGGTGGAGAATTTCATCTCAGGACGAGAGGATTCGCTAAAGTCAGGACGGTCTTCTAAGCTACTTCCTCCTCCTCTGCAGCGACAGCGGAAGTTCTACGTGCCTTCAGTGGATCCAATACCGCCCAAACAGGTTAACCCGGAGCTAGCTAGGCTAACTCCAGGTGTGTCCCTGCAGCAGCTCCTGTCGGAGAACTTGTGGTTCTCGCAGCAGGAGGCACTGGGCCTGGAAGCTACCGCTATGGCGGCATTCCAGGCAGTCTCTTGGTTGGATCTGTGGTCCCTCACAGTATCCAAGGTCGCGGCCGACTCTGGGGGCGCTGCCCTCGAAGACGACCCCGACTTCAGGAGACTGTGCCGGTTTGGAGGTAGGGCCATCTCCTACCTCGCCCATCAGACGGCAAACCTGTGGGCCAACTTGGTTCTCCGTCGTAGGGACGCTGTCCTTACACGAGTAGCCAAGGGGGCTGGGCGTGAGGCGGTAAATGGACTCCGTAACGGACCTATGAAGAGTTCCTCCGCTCTCTTTCCCGGAGAGATGGTGGACGCTGCGGTGGAGAGACGGCGCACTGATGACAGTGACCATCTGGTTCACCAGGCAGTTGCGAAGGTTTCTGGGCAACCTCGTGCAACTGCGGCTAAGCCTAAGAGTTTAGCTAGCGCTTCCTCGGCTGCTAAGACGGCTGCTCCATCGAAGCCCCGAGGAAAGACTCTTCCTGCTTCAACTTCTGGTAAAGGAGGCCGTAAACCAGCCCTCCTCCCAGCCCTCCTTTACCGGGAGGTGTTGGGAAGAAGTCAAAGCGAGGTGGGAAACGCTAGGGACGGCGTTCCCCCTCACCAGCTGCCGGAGGTGGGGGGGGTGCCTAGCGAGCCATTGGGCAACTTGGCAGCGCTTCGGTGCCGAGACCTGGATAGTAGACGTCCTTCGGGAGGGATATCTGCTACCCTTCGAATCTCAGCCACCCCTCACCTCCAACCCGGTCCATCTTCAGACTTATGTACTAGGATCCTCAAAGGACGACGCTCTTCGGCAGGAGATCAAGACCATGCTGACCAAACGAGCTGTAGAAGTCGTAGTAGATCGGTCACCGGGCTTTTACAGCCGCCTTTTCTTAGTGGAGAAGGCATCGGGGGGCTGGCGCCCGGTGATAGATCTCTCTCCCCTGAACCGATTTGTTCGCCAGACTCGGTTCAAGATGGAGACTGCACGTTCCGTGGTCGACTCCATCAGGGAGAACGATTTCATGCTTTCGGTGGACCTGAAGGATGCGTATTTTCAAATACCCATCCATCAGTCCTCCAGAAAGTACCTCCGCTTCATCTTCGACGGGACGGTGTACCAATTCAGGGCACTTTGCTTCGGTCTCTCAACCGCCCCACAGGTGTTCACGAGTGTTCACTCTGGTGTCTGCTTGGGCCCATTCGCACGGGATACGTCTTCTGAGGTATCTCGACGATTGGCTGGTCCTGGCGAGCTGCCGCTCGCAGTTGCTACAGGACAGGGATCGACTTCTAAAGTTTTGTCGCGATCTGGGGATCGTGATAAACTACGAGAAGTCCGATCTTGAACCCAAGCAGATGATGAAGTACCTGGGTATGCTGATCGATACGGTAGCAGCTCAAGTTCGCCCCGCAGACTTGCGTATCAGCAGATTCAGGGAGGTTCCTGTCTCGGCAGGAACAGGCAGCTCAGCAATGGCAAGTCGTGATCGGCCACCTGTCGTCACTCGAGAAAAGTTAGTTCCTCGACGGGACGTTCCTGTTCACCTGCACGGTCTCTCCAGTGGAGACTAAGGGAGAGTTGGTCACAGGTAAGGATCCACCTTACTTCCCCGTGTCCCTCACGGAGAAGGTGAGGCAGGACCTAGCCTGGTGGCTCGACGACAGGAAAACCTCTTAAGAGGAGTGCTCTACGCACTCTCCCCCCCCCCCACCCCCCCCCCCCCCAGAGATGTTGCTGTTTTCAGACACATCGACCGAGGGATGGGGCGCACACCTGGAGGAGTTGCTGGCTGCAGGTGTGTGGGACCATCACGACAAGCACCTTCACATCAATGTCCTGGAACTCAAGGCAGCGTTCTACGCTCTCCAAGAATTCCAGGACCGCTTGGTGGGGGACACTCAGTGGTGTTGATGTGCGACAACACCACAGTAGTGGCATACGTCAACAAGCAGGGGGGCCTAGTGTCTCTCCGCTACACCAGTTGACTGTGGCAGGTGCACGAGGGGGTCCACAGCTCACTCAATAGAGCTGTCAGCACGCTACATTCCAGGCAAGAGGAATGTAGTAGCAGACAAGCTCAGCCGTCGGGATTAGGTGATAGGGACCGAGTGGTCCCTACACCCAGAAGTGGCAGAAAGGCTCTTCAACCTGTGGGGCGTCCAGTCATAGACCTGTTCGCCACCCGGCACAACAACAAAAAACTTAGGTTTTTTGGTTCAGCCGTGCCGGACCCATGGGCAGCTACAGAGGACGCTCTTCAACACCCCCTGGGACAACCTCTTCGTCTACGCCTTTCCTCCCTTTGTCTGATTCGGAAAGTGATCACCGAGCGCTGGTCACTCCCAATCTCAGGATGATCCTGGTGGCTCCCAAACGACCTCAAGCCGTTTGGTATCCGGACCTGCTGGCTCTTCTTGCGGAAGAACCGAGAGAGATGCCCCACTGGCACAACCTTCTAGCCCAGCCACACGTAGAGCGGTACCACCGAGCAGTCCAGTCCCTACAACTTCACGGCTGGCTGTTATCCACCATCTCTTTGCGAACGAGAGGCTTTTCTCGTAGCGCAGCAACAGAGATGGCTGGACACGTCGACTCGGACCGTCCTCTGCAGCTGTGTACCAGTGGGACGTTTCGCCGTGGGCTTCTGTGGTTTTGGTGTCGTAGACAGGGGTCTATCTCCTCTCAGAGCCACTCTTCAGCAGGTAGCGGATTTCCTCGTGTTTCTTCGCCGAGAGAAGCTCCTCTCAGTACCCACAGTTAAAGGATATAGAGCCGCCCTGGCCCTTGTCCTAAAACTGAGGGGACTGGACATCTCGAACTCGTTCGAGATCTCCTTGCTTATGAGGAGCTTCGAAAGGTCTTGCCCACCCAGGGAACTCAGGCCCCCTGAGTGGGATGTGAAACCTCTCGTCCTTAGGAGTTTGACTCGAAGACCATTCGAGCCACTCCGAGAGTCGTCAGACAGGGATCTGACCCTCAAGACCCTCTTCTTGCTGGCCCTGGCATCGGCAAAAAGAGTAGGGGAACTTCATGGTCTTTCCTTCAATGTTAAAACATTCCAGGGGCTGGGGATCTGTGACGCTCGATTTCGTCCCAAACTTCGTAGCTAAGACTCAGAATCCGTCGATCCCTGACGACAGGTTCGAGTCTTTCACGATCCCCTCCCTAATGGATTTCACCGACAACGATACGGATGAGATGCTGCTTTGTCCAGTGAGGGCGCTACGGCGCTATCTGAAGAGAACTCGACACCTCAGGCCTGAGTGTCGACGCCTCTTCGTTAGCACTGGGGTTACCAAGAAAGAAGTATCCAAGAACACACTTTCTTTCTGGCTGCGTGAGGTGATCAGGAGAGCGTATGAGGCTGATGGTAGTGACGACATCCGTACGCTCCGACTGAGAGCCCACGAAGTCAGAGGTATTGGACCCTCTTTGGCGTTCCGTAAGAACTTCTCCGTGGCGCAGGTCCTGAAGGCAGGTGTCTGGGCCAACCAGACTACCTTCACGTCCTTCTACCTTCGGGATATTGCCCACAAGTCCTTGGATACTTTTTCCTTGGACCTGTGGTGGCTGCTCAACACGTTGTGTAAGCTTACCCAGCACCGAGCAGGCAGAACAGCATCGATTCCTGGTGTGACTGTAGAATGAATGTGAATGAGAGTGCGACTGGCTTCTCTTCTCCATCTTTCTCTCTCTCTACCTGTGGCCAGAGGGTCACGGTCGTCACCATGCTGGAAGGAATTTCGATGCAGGTAAGCTACTCGACCGAGCCCCAATCTATCCCTTTAGTTAGGGATAGAAGCAAATATCCTCCACTCCCTCCAACAAGGGGGAAGGAGTGGATGCCTACTTGAGACAAACCCATAACTTTATGTTGGCTCTTGTAAAGGAGCAAGTTCTTGCTTGCTGGTACAACGAGATACGCTAGCCTCTCTCTTAGTACTTGGCTCAGAGGTCTGACCATTGATCCTGCGGTGCACACCCCGATCAATCGGACAGAGGTTTGGATCCCTCCCTTGCTCTTACGACCAGGGAGGCATTCCAAGGTTGGACGAACACCAGTCTGTTCACCAAAAAGACTCGGATTCCTCCCACCAAGAAGTGAGTCTTCCTATTGTTAAAGGACCGAGGGTTTGTATTACGTATCGGAACAAATGACAATTTGTCGAAAATTGCATTTTTCCTAACTATACAAACCTGAGGTCCTTTACATATAGTCCCACCTCATACCACCCCTCACTCTGCAACTTTTTGCATGGGCCTAAAGCAAAAGTGATTCTTCACCGCTCGCTGCGCGCACAATCGGACAAGCAGTTAACTACCGTTCTCCCCTTGTTCGAAGCTTACGACCGTCCCAGCTGCCGCTAGTTACCTTCCTATTGTTAAAGGACCTCAGGTTTGTATAGTTAGGAAAAATGCAATTTTTGACAAATTGTCATATTTACACAAATCAGAAGACTAATTTGCAAGGAGCCGTGGACACTAAGCTCTTGGCACTTCCAAGTTAATTTAAACCATAACAAAATTAAGAGTGCCATTTAATACAGGGTAAATTAAGATGGCCATATTTGGGAATAACTTGATTGATGGACGTAAGGGCACCATGGATACAGATGGTCTACGGCTCGTCAAACACCCTTTCTGTAATGCAGGAAGAAAAGAAATGCGATCATTAAGCTGAAACACCATATAGCTCTTACTAGGGGATGCTTAAGACTCGAAAGAGGAACATCAAATTTAATCGGTTAAATTGTTCTTTACGCTGATAAGTGATTACTGACAAGTGTTCAGGGTCTAGCACAATGCAAGGGGAAAGGAAAACGAATGACATAAGAGTATAAGATAAAGATGACCAAACACTCTCCACCACACAGTACCTGATTCCTTAAATGAAGACCCATGGATGCAGAATAAATAGCTTTCTGACGAGTGGGGCTATTACATGTGGCAGCATGCAGTAGCACTCGGGATGGCAAGTGAATGGTCAGACCAAAGAGGTGAGCGGGTAGCTCAAGGATAAGGTTCGCTTGGCAGCGTGGTGCCAGGTCAGTGGTCTGTCTGCCTCTGCTGGTTGTTGGTCCGGGGTTGTGCTTATATGACCTCGGTTTTTGCTGGTGTTCATTGCCCTAAGCAATCCAGGTGTCCTGACTGTTGCAGGCGAGTCCTGTAATTCCTGCTGCAGGCCATTTGCATGGGCGTTGTGAAGGTCTTTCAGCCAGTAAAAGTAAAAAAACAGATTAAGGCAAGAGCTTGGAAGAGGCTTAGTGAGGGTATGTACGGACCCTGATGAATTTAGTGAGTAAGACTTAATTAATATGGAACCACTCCATAAAATGCTCCCTGTTTGTGTGTGTGGTTTCTTTACAAGTTAGCATAGAGGCCTGAGAATAGGGGAATAATTCTAACAACTGGAAATAGTTAATATTCAAATAAGATTAAGATTTTTTCTTGTTGATTGAAATATTCTTGGGAGGTGATGTACTGGCAACAAATTATAAATTTCTAAGCTAAAATACACTTTACCCCCATTCTCCCTTCCATATATATTGCAGTTTGTCATCTGTAGCTATTACTTCTTATTGAAACTAGGGTTTTCTCTTAATCTTGTCTTTAGAACCTTGTACTTTTATCTCAATTCATTTTCCAGATATCTATATCTTGCTGTCCATCCACCCCAACTATCTCTTTTTACGCTCTACAGTGCAGATTGAGTAAAGGTGCCCCAGTGCTTGTATTTTATAACCTTTATTCGGGGCTAATATACAGTACTTTTTATTATTAAAGAAAAAATATTTAACCAGATGGAATATGTGTGTTAAACCTTGCAAGGTTCATACAACTTAGCCTAACTTAGCCTTGCTGTTTCATATATTGTTAGTACTATAATTTTCATAAGACTTTTTAAAGTTTTTGTCATTGCTTTTACTCTGTTTTTTTGTTTCTTTCAGACAAATGGTGCATGTGTAATAGCAGATTTTGGTTTAGCTGTAATGCACACGCAAACAACTGGAGAGATTAATCTTGGAAATAACCCAAGAGTTGGAACCAAACGTTATATGAGTCCAGAGGTTCTCAATGAAACGTAAGCGTTGGCTTTTATTCAGTATTGGACTAAATAGTTTGTGCTCATTGTCTACCAACACAGTGCTCTCTCTCTCTCTCTCTCTCTCTCTCTCTCTCTCTCTCTCTCTCTCTCTCTCTCTCTCTCTCTCTCTCTCTCTCTCTCCCCGTATTCACAGAGGATGCATACCTGACACCCCGGCAAATAGTTAGAACCCCTATAAATATGCTTAAAACCTTTTTTGTTAGTTATAACTCAAGAAAAAAACCCAACAAATTTTTATACCTGGTTTTTTAATATTTTTATCACAAAAAGTGCATTTTATGATGAAATTGATACATAAATTTTTTTTCGATATTTCTCATAGAAAAATACCGCAAATAGGCAAATTTCCCGCAAATAATGGGGGAAATGTTCCAGAGAGAAATCCGCAAATCCGGAGAACGCGAGTAGAGGGGTCCACTGTAGTATATGTTTGGCTTGTTTGCATATGTGCATATCTGAAATTTCAGAAGGGAATATTAAGAAAAATTGTTTTTATTTTTTTAATTATTTTTTTTAGTAAGCATTTCATGTTATCAAAATAGATACACTAGAAAACAAACTAGGACTACAAATCCACGTAGGACAGCAGAAAAAACTTTTTATTAATAATTCAGATGTAATTTATAAGAAGGTAAACCAAAAGCAGCTTAGGTGTAGGAGAAAACACTTCATAGTACGTACTGTACTCCTCTCCAGTGACAGTGGCAACATGGAATTTACGATTGCAAATAATGTGGAAACAAAATTGTAGGTTAAATATATATTTTTTTAAAGTTTGTTTGTTAGTATAAGATTTTAAATCATTTTGATTCAAAACTACATACATACACAAAAGTGATTTTTTGTGTCAAGTTGATGAATAAGCCTAGCCTATGGGTAACCTGCATGCGTATACATACACATATACATTACATACTAATTACATATTCCCCCCACCACAATACAGTATTTTTGTTTACAATGGTTCAATGCAGCACAGAATTGTACCTAATACAGTAATATAGTGTTACTTATAAATATTTTTCAATACATGTGCATATGTACAAATATGAATTGCAGTGAGGTTAACAATGCACATATTGTGCATTTGATTTGATTTGATTTGATGTAAGAGTAGTTTGTAGTTCCAGTTTGCTTGTGTCTGCTGTGAAATGCACCAGTGCGTTATGTGTCATCTCTTGTATTGATATGTGGATTTAAGAGCTCTTCACTACTGGTGGAGTTAAATAAGCATAGGATAATGTTAGGAATGATAAAATAATACTGGAAAAGGCATTGTGTATGTATTGATAATGAAGATGAAATGGCAATTCAGGATACATGTATGGCATGCAGCCAGACAACCATTTGGTCCCAAAGGTGCTGGTTATGAGTGATTTTACTTTAATAATACAATGTAATTTAGTTAAGTATATCTTAGTTTTACCAGACCACTGAGCTGATTAACAGCTCTCCTAGGGCTGTCCCAAAGGATTAGATATTTTTGCATGGCTAGGAACCAATTGCTCACCTAGCAACAGAGCCAGTTTATTGTGGGATCCGAACCACATTATATCAAGAAATGAATTTCTATCACCAGAAATAAATTCCTCTGATTCCCCATTGGCCGAGCTGAGAATCAATCTTTGGACCACTAGAAATACAATGTAATAATGCTGGAAAGAATATAAGCGGAGACTTAATGCAATACTCAGGTCAAAACTCTATAAGTGGAGACTTAATGCAATACTCAAGTCAAAACTCAATGCCAGAAATATTATGAAAGCTATAAACACATGGGGAACTGACAGCATAGATCAGAAAACTCAGAAACACATGACAATACACAAAGCTCTACATAACAAAAAGGAAGGAGGGAGAGGGCTACTAATCATAGAGGACTGCGTCAATATGAAGAGCAGAGCACTGGGGCAGTATCTGAAAACCAGTGAAGACGGGTTGCTGAGGAGTGAATGGGAAGATGGCCTGATAAAAGTAGACAAAGACCCAAAAATATATAGGGACAAGAGAAGACAAATAGAATAGAGGAATGGCACAACAAACCAATGCACGGACAGTACATGAGACAGACTAAAGAACTGGCCAGCGATGAAAAATGGCCAATGGCTACAGAGGGGAGAACTCAAGAAGGAAACTGAAAGAATGCTAAATGCAGCACAAGATGAGGCCCTATGAACCAGATATGTCCAAAGAACAATACGTATATAGGAATAACATCTCACCCATATGCAGGAAGTGCAATATAAAAAATGAGACCATAAACCACATAGCAAGCAAATTTACGGCACTTGCACAGAACCAGTAGAAAAAGAGGCATGATTTTGTAGCAAAAACCCTCCACAGGATCCTGGGCAAGGAACACCAGCTACCTTGCAGTAACAAGTGGCATGAACACCAACCTGAGGGAGTGATAGAAAACGATCAAGCAAAGATCCTCTGGGAACTATGGTATCAGAACAGATAGGGTGATACATGCCAATAAATCAGATGTGACGTTGATTAACAAAATCAAGAAGAATGTATCACTCATTGATGCCGTAATACCATGGGACACCAGAGATGAAGAGAGAGTTGAATCCATGCTTATTTCCTTATGCCGTGCTTATTTTCTTACTCAAACCCCTTTTTTCTGTAAAGTAATATTTGCATAGGACTTTTGTGGTTGCTAGATATACGATACTAATTTGCATAGGACTTTTGTGGTTGCTAGATATACGATTCTAGGTAGACATATTGTTTAAACAAACTCTTTACATGTCTTGTTTTTTTTTACACAAGTGACTTTAATTAGAACTCAATTTCCAAAGGCCTAATATACAGACATTTCAGTGTGATTCTCAGTAAGGAGAAAATCATGATGATTGTAAAAAGAAAAGGGTTGTATACATAAAGTAATAGGAAATTCAGATTCCACACATTATTGTTATATAAATTAGAAACCAAAACAATATTCCACTTCTTTAATAACTTATTTACATATTGCAATTGCTACTCCTGCCATTTCCATCAGGTACATAGAAATTTTGTTGGTTTTTCTTCAATTGGCATCAAGGGAAACTATAAATTTACAAGAGAGCAATTGACTTATTGTATTAGTGACATTATTTGTTTACTTCTTAGAGTCATAGGGCGTATAGGTAATTTCTAAAGGGTTCATTTGGTTTGAATAAAAATTGTTGAATGAGTGAATCACTGTTGTCATATCCACTAATGTAAGGTAAGAGTCAGGAAACATAATGTACGTACCTGGAAAATATATACAGTTCTGGTTATGATTGTTAAGAAATTATAAAAAACAAATAACCATATTTACAAACATTATGTAAGTACAAACTATATATTAGAAAACTTAGATCCTAACTTCTTGAAATTCCACTAAGGGATGGTACGAGACTTCTTAAATTGAAATTTACTTAAAAGTTTCTTCAGCAATCATGTTATAAATTAATTATTAATCAGTTATCAATTAAAAAAAGTCTCTACCAGCCATACGAATATGAGCAAAGCAAGGAAATTGTGAACATATGACTCCATAAGTCATACATATTAAGTTGTGCACATATTAGAGTAAAAAGTAGGCTATCATATTATTTCAAAATGGGAAACTTTTCTTCTGTCATATAGACTTTAGTTAGAGATTTGTTATCACATTTTAATATGAATATCTTAGTAGGATGGGTAGGTTATGTTCATGAAATTTAAAAACTTAAGTTTTTCCCTTACATTCAGTTCAGTAAATAATGATCATGATGGAATACATCCCAGCAGCATAGTGTAAAGCCAGGGCCAACTAATATGTTTAATATTTTTTACTCTTGTTTTGTTAATTTATGGTTCAATATGTAACATCTGGTTACAAACAAGGGTTTCTTTGGTTGTATGTTTGATTTATATAAGTTAGTTTAGCAAGACCAGTGAGTCACATTTCAGTAGATTGTCAATGTTATGATAATTTCCCTTTTTTTTTTTTTTTTTATTCCACAGAATCAACATGAGTGTGTTTGAATCCTTCAGGAAAGTTGATATATATGCTTTAGGACTAGTTTTGTGGGAAGTATGTCGACGGTGCGTATCAAATGGTATATGGGATGAATACAAGCCTCCATTTTATGATGCTGTTCCCCATGATCCTAGTTTTGATGATATGAAGAAAGTTGTGTGTATAGACCAGTACCGTCCAACAATTCCAAACAGATGGACAAGTGACCCGGTATGTAAAGAGTCCTTTTTTTTTCTAGCAATTTTCCAGAATACTTTTATCTTTTCAGTTACATACTATGTAATTATCCCTTAAACGCCTATTGGACATATTATACGTCGACAAAAATTGTCGGTGGGTGCTTAATTGACGTATGATACGTTGACGCAAAAAAGTTTTTTTAAATATTCGAGGAAAAATAGTTATAGGCCTACTTGGTGAAAAATTTTGAATCACGCACCTTGAGGGATGCTGGGAGTTCACAGAGCAACCTGTTGTTTTGTTTACGAGCGTTACCCAGGCGCGCATGTGCGAATTGCTTTCTTCTTGCACTAAAAAGCATCAGTGACACATCTCAGAAATTATTTCATCACTTTGACGTAATTTTTGCACCATTTTATATTAGCCGTTACATAGAGTTTTGTTCATGAAACTTACCTGTCAGATATATATATAGCTGTATTTTTCCGAATCCGACAGAAATTTAAACACTTACGACACACGCAGTGGGAGTCAGGTGGTTAGTACCCATTCCCGCCGCTGGGAGGCGGGTATCAGGAATCATTCCCATTTTCTATGCATAATTTTTCTGTCGCCGGTGCTGAAAACACCTGTTTTCAGTACCTCCGTCTTAGGATTTTGGAAACTTCATTGCCGCTAAGTATCCTAATTGTCTTTTGATTTATTCACTTGGATTTGTGGCTAGGCATACGAAATTGATTTGAATTTGATTCATTTTTGCATAAAATATCTGAATCTAGTTAGGCTAGTTTCAGACGGGGTTGTCTGCAAAGATAGGGTGTGGCTACCGAAAGCTTCGGTAGATTCGCACTTGGTTGGTATGTTACGAGGGGTATGGGTCTTGCTTCTTTGTTGAGATTTGTCATGTAAGGAGTGTGAGACTTTGTCTATTCCGTAAGGAAGACGTATGATTCGTATGTACGCAATTAATCAGTAAACATGTCTAATTCCGTAAGGAAGACGTATGATTCGTATGTACGCAATAATCAGTAACAAAAGTCAGGGTAGTGAACCTGCTAACCTTCCTGTAGACTTTATTTTTGCATAACCCTGTAGTAATGGCCTACGGGCTATGTATATGTCTACGAGAGGTGCTCGCTCTCCTTCATTGCTGTGAAGTGCTACTTCTGTAATTGTTACTCCTAACCCTGCAGTGTTGCCTTCGGGCCCTAAGCAGTGTCTGTAGAGAAATTGCCCTTTCTCTGATACTCCTTCGATTCGTAACTTAGAATCGAAAGTGCTTGCTTTAGAGAGTAAAAGTGAAGTGCAGAAGTGCAGTGATACCCCTTGTGTAGTGGAGGGTGCGTCAGATCGGCCTCGTTTCGCCTCTAGGCCGGGACCTCTGCTTGACTCCCAGAACCAGGGAGAGAGCATGTCGAAAGCCGAAGGAGGGTTACGAGGAACCTCCACCGATCTGGCGTGCCTTCGGCAGTTTCTGATGAAAATCCCCAGACTGCCTAAGTGCGTGCACGTGCACGAATCCTGAAGGATTGCTTCTCGTCCTCCTCGCGCAGGGGTTGGAGCTTTCGGATGGACTCGCGCCCTCTAAATAGAAGCTTTATAGAAGAGGACGCTTCACGTCCTCTCTCTCTCTCTCTCTCTCGTTATGCGTTTCAGTGAGAAGTAAGAAGGCGAACGTCGCCTGAACTCGTGTCCGTCTTTCCACCGAGAAATACGTAAAAGAAGTCATAGTAGCAGTAAGCTTTTGAGAGCGGACGCCCAAGCCAGGGGCGCGCGGGTGCACGCCAAGCGCGCGCCAGTGGACGCCGAGCGTGCGCGCCAGTGGACGCCGAGCGCGCTCCAATGGACGCCGAGCGCGCTCCAGTGGACGCCGAGCGCGCTCCAGTGGACGCCGAGCGTGCAACAGCGCACGCCAGGTGTGTCGCCTGGCTGAACGTTTCTGTTGAACTCTTCAAGCTCTTGTTTCAGATTTGGGCTTAAAGAATTTTTACCTCTACCTTCGATGATACCTTCTACCTCACCTGCAAAGAATGTGAAGTAGGCAGTGCTTCGGAGTAAGCTTAAAGTGAACAGACAACTTTTTCTTCGAAACCCAGCAAGACATCGGGTTTCGTGAATTCAAGAGGTCTCTGTCAATTAATATTGCTTTTCGCATAGGTGGATGGAGTTAAGGAAAGCTCAAGGGAAGTTCTCGTTTGCTCTACCGCAAGCTTTGCCATTCTGCCAATAAATTTAAGTTGCCACTACCGCAGTCAAGACTTTGCGATAAGGCAGTTACGGGTTATAAAGGCTCGATGTCCTGCACGTCAGGACTCTCGGCAACGTTCAGTAGGATTCTTGCAAAGGCACTCATCAAAAGTACGCTCTTCAGGAAAGCGCAAGACAGGACTGCCTTTGCCATACTGCCAATAAATCAATAAATTTTAAGCTTTAGCAGGCATTAGTTGTGATACGGGAGAGGAAGCTGGTTGGAGAGTTTCTTCCTCTTCCCAGGATAATTTTGCCAGCTTTTTAGCCCATCTGAAAGGGCTTTTCAGATGATAGATTTTGTTAGTTCCTAGTCGGGACTACGCTGCCGAATTGAACATCGTCGTTCTACCTGACGTAAGCCCAGTCTCTTAACAGGATTCTTGCCCCTTCCTCGTTTGAGACGGGAATCGGAAAATAAAATGCTCGACTTCCTGGATTACGTTTTGTCAATTCAGTGACTTTCCCCCATTGACAATATACTATCGTTTTGTCAAGTAAGTGGGTATCCCCTCATTGACAAAATATCTTTGTCCCGTAAATGGGTTAGTTCTCATTGACAAACATCTCATTAACTTGATATTGCGTAAGCGAATAAGCTCTTATTGACAAGATTCGGAAGAGAGCTCATTCGTCATTCGCAGACTCGTACAAGAAATAGACTTGTAGACTACGTCAATGAACGCTTATGTCCAATAACATAAGAAGCTTGAGCTGACTGCTTCGATTCTCCTAAGTTTTGTTCATGAAACTTGCCTGTCAGATATGTATGTAGCTGTATTTCCGAATTCAGCTATATATATGTCTGCCAGGTAAGTATGAACAAACTTTATTGTGATATAATTTCATATTTTGCCTTGCGTTATTTTATTTCTGGTTGGTTCAAGTCATATACGCTTGCTGTAGTTACCTCTTCGGATGGCAAAACCGAGAGGTCTATGGTCCATTTTAAAGGCCATTTAATCGTTACTCCCTGCAGCCTTCCAGGAGTTTCCGATTTATCTTTTACCGTTGTATGGTAGTGTTCTGACGACACAAACGCATCTATATATTTAGCGTTTTCTGTTTCGCTTAAATATACCAGCTTGAGAGTCTCTTTATGCTAAAAATAACGGACCTTTTTCTTCATAGAATAGGGTAGCTGGCAACCCAGGCATAAAGTTAAGAGACGACGATGACGGACGATCGTAAGCTGCTGCTGTCACTGTCCTCTGACTCCTCTCCTCCAGTCCAAACGAGCCAGTACCAACTCGTTCGCTGTCATGCGCTGTAGGTTAAGTCTCTCTCTCCTGCGGGATTGACTGACTAACCGTATCTCTGTGCTGGCAGTTACGTCTCTCTCTCTCCTGCGGGATTGACTGACGAACTGTATCTCTGCCCTACAATCACGGACTTTAGCCTAAGATTGAGGGGATTTCTTACTGAATGAATAAACATTGCATTTGTTTGGCCTTAATATGTTCTACAGAGATATCTTACTCCTTTCGGTGCTCGTTACCGCACGAGGTTAAAGAGGACTACGAGTCTTACCACAACATTGCACTATTATATGCTCTCTTGCTTAGGCAAAGCGCAGCCTTATTAGGGAAGTAAACATACTGTGTGAGGGAATGGATGAGCTTGCTGGGACCATTTCCTTCCTAAAGAAGTTTTGTTTCCCTGAATAGACTGCAATTCAGACCTCTACAGTTTTTTCCCTACCGGGAAACTGAAATTTTATTAAAGATCTAGGAATGATTCTGAACATCTCTCGGTGCGTTAAGTATCTCTTGAGGTGATAGAAAGAAGGTGCCGGACATCTGGAGAGGGTTTCAGATGTCCTGGATCATAATCTGAAAGAAGTGGAAGCAATTCAGTCGTCCCTCCAGTCCTCGAAACGAGTTTTTGGAACCATGGTCCATATCAACTCTGATCTTCCACAGCTCTCTCATATCTTAGGAAGTATCTTCTGCTTCGGTCCCGGTTCGGGTTTACGAGAAAGAGCCTATTATAACAACAGGCGTAGAATGGAACGATCCTCTAGAGGTTCGTTACAGGATTGCAAAAGTCCGTTCGAATTCGGTCTCGATCGAAGGCAGCAACTACTGACTTCCGAGTGGAATCTTTCTTTAGAAGTATGTTGAGAGTTGTGGAGACTTTAGGGACGTCCTTTCATTCATCTCTTCGCTAGGTTGAGGACGAAGAGGCTTCTTCTTCTCTGCTCCCTTTTTCTCGATCCGGGAGCGGTAACATTAAACGCCATCCTATGATATTGAACGGGGATGGATGTTTAGTCTCTTTTCCCCTTTTTCAATCACTTAGGAAATGTAATAAGATGATTTATATCATCACAGGGAGCGACAATGACGCTAATCGCCCCATGTTGGCCTTCAAGACCCTAGATTCACAGAGGTCACGTCCTTCCAAGGACCTTTTCCGAGAGAGTCGGTCTCCTTTAACACGAAAGGTACCTATAACCTCTCCGCTCTGAGTCTGACTACGTTCAGACTATCGAGATGTTGACAGCATAAGATTGCAGTCTTCCCTTTCCGTTTGAAAGAATGGGATAAGCTGGCAGTCACAACTATTAAAGAATACGCAAATATGTTGTTGACGGCCTTTGGGCTCAGAGATTTGCTTCTGTCAAACAACAAAGCCCTTCACGATCTTTGAGTTCTGTGAAATCTCGAAACTCGCTCACCATCTACTTTTTGTCTCACCTGTTTTCTCGGAGTCAGACACTCGTGCGAGATCAGGAGACATATAGTAGCCCTGAGTTTCTTGTTGACGAAGTCGGTTGCGTTTATACACCCCCGATGATCGTTTAACATGAGACCAGGTTGGACTGTCAGGCATTCGTCCTTCGGGACTGAATCGCCTTTTTGCTCCTCGCTCCTTTCTCCTGGCACCAGAAGCTCGAGTCAGGAGTGGCTCAGGAGTTGATTCGCTAACGACGTTGGGTTGCATTGATACACCCCCCAAGGTTTGCTTAGCTTGAATCGCCCAGGCAGTCCAAACACTCATCCTTCAGCGAAGAATAGTGCCCTTATGGTCTTCAGGGTACAGCCTTGCTGTCCTTGATTCGTCTGACTGGTCAACTGGTCGGTCACCTGACGTTAGTACAGACGGACTGACTGTGCATGTCCAGATCGAAGCTTTCAATATGGAACTTAGACATAGTCTGAAGTTCTTGATGTCAAAGCATTCGAACATCTCCTACCTGTTAACTTCTTGTATGTGATCAGGAAGGCATTTTTCTAACCACCCTAGATAACGACAAAGAGGGTTAGTGAGATTTTAAGCCATCGTCACAAGTTTTGGCTTTAGACACAAGGCGGTGTGCTCTCTAAGCTTTTCGTTATGGCCTAAGAATGGAAACCCGTTTTGTCCTTGGGCCAGGAGCTTGGAAGCAAGGATGGCACAAGTTAGTGGGCAGGAGCCAGAGAGAGTCCTGTGCCCTGTCAGGTCTCTCAAGTTTTATCTACATAAAACTCAAGAAAGTCGAAGTCGTACGGACAATCTGCAGTGTTCCGAAAAGACCAGACTTGCCCATATCGAAGAACACCCTGGCTTTATTGTTAAGGAGGTCTTTCAAAAAAGCTCCTTCTTTGTGTTTGCACAAAGATTTGAAATCTTTTGATTTGAATGCTCACGAGGTGAGGGCGCGGCCTCGGAAGCATTTCAACAGAGCATGGCACTCAGCAACATCCTGAGTACCATGTTTTAGCGAAGCAACTCTGTGTTCAATTCACACTCCCTGCGAGATGTGAAGATGGCATATGAGATCTGCTGCTCGCTAGGGCCATACGTGTCTGCAGACACAATCTTGGGGGCAAGAAGTACCACTCATCCTATCCTGTAGAAAATGGTTAGGAAGAGCTCTTAATTTAGTAGTTGAGTCGCCGACAACGGTGACTTCTTAACTCTTAAGCCTTAGTTAACACACCTTAACTTTGGCTAGGTGGGTCAGGTGGTGATATATATTTTTATATATATATTTATTTTACTTCTTAGCCCTCATGGTATGGTCAATATGGTCTAGTCACGTCGTGGTCTCGCCCCTGTTGACAGATCATCTGGAGTGCACCAGCTATATAGGTCTCTACCTCGCTGGCAACTATAGTAGCACAAGCAGACTTACGCGGCAGTAACCACGAAGTCAGCTATGCTAACAGGTAAGGAATCAAGATGGATTCAGCTATATATATATCTGACAGGTAAGTTTCATGAACAAAATGATATTGTAATGATACAATTAAGTTTGTTCATACTTACCTGGCAGATATATATATAGCTGTATTTTTCCGAATCCGACAGAAATTTAAACACTTACGACACACGCAGTGGGAGTCAGGTGGTTAGTACCCATTCCCGCCGCTGGGAGGCGGGTATCAGGAATCATTCCCATTTTCTATTCATAATTTTTATTTCCACTGTCTCCTGAGGGGAGGTGGGTGGGTACTTGATTATATATATCTGCCAGGTAAGTATGAACAAACTTAATTGTATCATTACAATATCATTTTATATATGAAAATGTGCGCAATTTTATGTAGAATACAACCAAAAACAACCCATGGTTGTAGATTTTATCAGTTTTGAAAAATTTTCATATAAATAACGTTGTGCCAAAATATCAACTTTCGGTCAACTTTGACTCGACCGTAATGGTAAAAAAAAAACAATTGTATGCTAAAACCCTTACATTCTAGTAATATTCAATCATTTACCTTTATTTGGCAACAAATTGAAAGTCTCTAGCACAATATTTCGATTTATGGTGAATTTTTGAAAAAACGTTTTCCTTATGTCCGTGTGGTAACTGCCGAAAAAATCTGAAAGTCTTTCGTCCGATTGTCGTAATGTTGGCACCGTTTTATATTGGCCGTTGCATAAAGTTTTTTATATGAAAATGTATGTAATTTCATGTAAAATACAACCAAAAACAACCCATGGTTGTAGCTTTTATCAGTTTTGAAATATTTTCATATAAATAACAATAAGTGCCAAAATCTCAACCTTCGTTCAACTTTGACTTGACCGAAATGGTCGAAAAATGCAATTGTAAGCTAAAACTCTTACATTCTTGTAATATTCAATTACGTACCTTCATTTTGCAACAAATTGGAAGTCTCAAGCACAATATTTCGATTTATGGTGAATTAAAAAAAAAATTTTCCCTACATCCGCGCGGTAACTCTGCTGAAAAAATCGGAATGTCTTTCGTCCGATTGTGTTAATGTTGGCACTGTTTTATATTAGCCGTTACATGAAGTTTTATATATGAAAATGTGTGCAATTTTATGTAGAGTGTGCAATTTCATGTAGAATACAAAAAAAATAACTCATTGTTGTAGCTTTTATCAGTTTTGAAATATTTTCATATAAATCACGATAAATAGAAAAAATTCGACCTTCGGTCAAATTTAACTCAACTGAAATGGTCGAACATTGCAATTGTAAGCTACAACACTTACAGTCTTGTAATATTCAATCAATTATCTTCATTTTGCAACAAATTGGAAGTCTCTAGCACAATATTTTGATTTTGGTGAATTTTTGAAAACATTTTTTTTTTTTTACATCCGCGCGTTACCAATTCATGTGTCATATTGTGATAATATTTTCTCTGTGTTGCTTTGATTGTTTTACAATTTGTTATATACCAAAATCATTGCAATTTAGTGTACAATACAACGAAAAAAAAATTAAATCATTAGCTTTAACCGTTTTGTACATGCAACTTCCCCGGCAGATATATACTTAGCTATAGTCTCCGACGTCCCGACAGAATTCAAAACTCACGGCACACGCGACAGGTAGTTCAGGTGATCAGCCCATTCCCGCCGCTGGGTGGCGGGACTAGGAACCATTCCCGTTTTCAGTCAGATTTTCTCTGTCGCCGGGAACGACAACAACGTTGTTGTTTCCTCCTGCTTAGAATTCTTTTCTCGTTTGCTGAGGATTATCGTAGATTGACCTTTGGTGACGTATTGATCTTTGGCTTTGGCATACGCTTATCGTGGACCGTTTTTTGGATTTTGGATTAGATTTCTCTTTAAAATGTCTGACGTGGTACCAGTATTTAGAGTCTGTGCGAAAGAAGAATGTAAGATGAGGCTACCGAAGGCTTCGGTGGATCCTCACACGGTCTGTTGTAAATGTAGGGGGAATGAGTGTTCTGCAACTACTACCTGTATTGAGTGTAAAAGTTTAACTGAGGTTGAATGGAAGAACTTGGCTTCTTATATAAGAAAACTAGAGAAGGATAGGGTTAGGAAAGCTTCCTTCAGAAGCTCGAGTAGATCCTGTTCTATTGAGCAAGAGGTAGTTCCTAACCCTTCTGTTAATTCTCCTGCTCATAGTTTGGTTTCAGCCCCTTCTCCCCGCAGCGAACCCGTGGATACGTCTACGGAAATGGCTGCAATGAGAGCCTCTATTATCAGCTTGCAATCGCAACTGCAAGCGATGAAGGATACAGGTAAGCGCAGTGACGTGTGCAGTGATTTGTGCAGTGTCCCCAGTGAAGTGGAGGGGGCGCCTGATCGATCCCACATTGCTCCTAGGCCTAGACCGCTTCCAAACTCCCGTGCCCAGTGGAGGAGGAATGTCGACAGCCGCAAGGGGGATGTGGGATACTCCCAACGGTTAGGCGTCCCTTCGGCAGATCCTGTAGGCGCTTCCCAGGCTGCCAAGGACAGCTATTGCAAAAGCGTCCTGAGGAAGTGCTTTTCTGATTCTGATTCGTCTTCTCCGAGAAGAGGATGGAGTTCATCTTCTAAGTCGCGCCCTCTCAAGAGAGCCTGGAAGCCGCCCGCAAGCGACACTGCATTCCAGTCCTGAGCCTTTTCCGGATTATTCTCCTGATCGTAAGAAGAGAGCGCCTAGATCGCCTGACTCCTCTCCGGAAGGTTTTGCGTCGAAGACGAAGGAAGTTCTAGTATGCCTCCAGGAGCAATTGTCCGCCTTAGTAGGAGTACTTTCGAAAGGCTCTTCTCGGAGGAAAGACTTATCCCTTCCCGTCAAGAGCTCGGATAGGAGAGCCTCGGGAAGTAGGTGCTCTGGCGCCAGCAGACGCAACTCGCCTGAAAGGTTTTCGTCCCCAGCGAAGCCTTCTTCGTTCGCTTGCGAATTTAGACACTCCTCTCCAACTCAGCGTTCGGATTGGAAGCACTCTTCAGACAAGAGATCTCCTAGGAGTTCTGATTCTGATTAGTCTTCTCTGAGAAGAGGATGGAGTTCGTCTTCTAAGTCGCGCCCTCTCAAGAGAGCCTGGAAGCTGCCCGCAAGCGACACTTTGCATTGCAGTCCTGAGCCTTTTCCGGATTATTCTCCTGATCGTAAGAAGAGAGCGCCTAGATCGCCTTACTCCTCTCCGGAAGGTTTTGCGTCGAAGACGAAGGAAGTTCTAGTAGGCCTCCAGGAGCAGTTGTCCGCCTTAGTAGGAGTACTTTCGAAAGGCTCTTCTCGGAGGAAAGACTTATCCCTTCCCGTCAAGAGCTCGGATAGGAGAGCCTCGGGAAGTAGGTGCTCTGGCGCCAGCAGACGCAACTCGCCTGAAAGGTTTTCGTCCCCAGCGAAGCCTTCTTCGTTCGCTTGCGAATTTAGACACTCCTCTCCAACTCAGCGTTCGGATCGGAAGCACTCTGGGGATTCGGATGGATTCTTGGGGTTTTCATGCGTTTCCGTCACAGGAAAGACAAAACCGCTGCTTGGAGAAAGTAGCAACCTTCCTAGAGAAAGAACAATGTTCCGCGAGGGAATGGATGAGTCTTCTGGGGACTCTTTCCTCGTTGGAACAGTTCATTTCTCTAGGAAGGCTTCATCTAAGGCCTCTACAATTCTACCTCAAAGATCATTGGGATCAGAAGTCCCAAAATCTGTCAGATTCCTTTCTGATTTCGAGGAGGATAAAGGAAGACCTTCGTTGGTGGATAAAGCCGGACAGACTCAACGAAGGAGTATCTCTGCACGTGCCGAGCCCTCAGCTAGTGTTATTTTCCGACGCCTCAGTCGGGGTGGGGAGCCACTCTGGGTACGAGAGAAGTGTCAGGCACCTGGAGAGGAGAACAGGTGTCCTGGCACATCAACTTAAAGGAATTGGCGGCGATTCACCTGTCTCATACACTTCGAGGCTCAGATATCAGGCGCAGTCCTGCTGGTCAATTCGGACAACACGACGGCCTTAGCTTATATCACTCTTTCTTTCTTTATGAGAAGGCAAGAGAATTACTGCTTTGGGCAGAAGAGCGAAAGATCACTCTCCTCTTTATGAGAAGGCAAGAGAATTACTGCTTTGGGCAGAAGAGCGAAAGATCACTCTCCTCACAAGATTTATACAAGGAGAGAAGAACGTGAGGGCCGACCTTCTGAGCAGGAAGGATCAAGTGCTGCCTACAGAGGGGACATTACATCCAGAGGTCTGCAACAGACTTTGGAACCTCTGGGGGAGACCAAATATAGATCTGTTCGCCACTCATTGGAACAACAGGCTGGAAAATTACTGCTCCCCAATCTTCGATCCAAGGGCGGTTTCGGTGGACGGTCTCCTTCTCAATTGGTCCGGAATAGACGGTTATGCCTTCCCGCCATTCAAGATCATCTCAGAAGTAGTGAGAAAGTTTGCAGCAGCAGAGAGAGCCAAACTGACCCTCATCGCCCCGTTCTGGCCGGCGCAAAACTGGTACATAGAGGTACTGGGATGGATCGTAGACTTTCCGAGATCGCTTCTAATCAGGAGCGATCTTCTCAAACAACCCCACTTCGACAGATATCACAAAAACCTCCCCGCTCTCGCTCTGACTGCCTTCAGACTATCGAAGGACTTGTCAGAGCGAGAGGTTTTTCTCGAGGAGTTGCGAAAGCTATCGCAAGTGCAAGGAGACCATCTACTATTCGAGTCTACCAGTCGAAGTGGGAGGTGTTTCGCAGATGGAGAAGAGCCCAGAAAATATCCTCTTCCAGTACCTCTGTGACTGATATAGCCGATTTCCTCCTTTACTTGAAGGAGAAAGCTAATCTAGCAGTTTCCACGATTAAAGGCTATAAGAGTATGCTTTCTTCAGTCTTCAGACATAGAGGCCTTAACATCGCAGAAGACAAAGATCTTCATGATTTGATTAGATCTTTTGAGACGGCAAAGACGAAGAACATTAGAGCACCAAGCTGGAACCTAGATGTGGTTCTTAAGTTCTTGATGACCCCCAAATTTGAACCTCCACGTAATGCTACGTTTAGAGACTTAACTAGGAAGTCATTATTCTTGGTTGCTTTAGCCTCAACCAAGAGGGTAAGCGAGCTACAAGCATTGGAACATAATGTTGGCTTTAGAAATGACTCAGCTTTCTGTTCTTTTAAACCTCTCTTTCTGGCGAAGAACGAGAACCCTTCAAAACCTTGGCCAAGGACCTTCGAGGTTAAAGGACTTTTGTCTCTAACGGGAACAGAACAAGAAAGGGCTCTTTGTCCAGTTAGAAGCCTTAAATTTTATTTGGAGAGGAAGAACAAACTAAAAGGTAATAAGGAAAGCTTATTGTGCTCAGTTAAGAGATCCTAAAAGACAAATCTCTAAAAATGCTCAGGCGTTCTTCATTAAAGACGTAATCAAGGAAGCCCATTTAACATGTAAAGAAGAACACCTGGACCTCCTTAGAGTTAAGGCTCACGAGGTAAGAGCCGTGGCTACCTCGTTAGTATTCCATAAAAACTTGTCTATACAGACTCGTCGAATCGACATTTTGGAGATGCAATTTGGTCTTTGCGTCTCACTACTTGAGAGACATTCAAGTTACGTACAACAAATGCTTTACTCTAGGAGCTTACGTATCTGCGGATTCGTTGCTGGGACAGGGAGCTGAACCCAAATCTTTTTAGTATAGTTAGGTTAGGTTTTTTATTGGTTTTTTGGTGTGCTTATTAGGTCGATTGGGAGAGGGTTCAAGAGGTGAACCCCTTTCAAGTCGTAGGTCTAACATTTTAGTGTGGTCAGGTGATCGGGATTGGTTGTTGTGCTCCTTGTAGTGTCTTAGTTGCCTAAAGCTCTATCATGTAAGAGGGTTAGCCCCCGTTGATAAGATACAGGTGAAGGCTCTGCCATGTAAGTGGGTCAGCCCCCATTGGTACGATCCAGGACAAGGCTCTGCCAAGTAAGCGGGTAAGCCCCATTGGCATGATCCGAAAGGGTTGTCAGTCATAGGTCTCATCCTCTCTGAAACTCTTGTGGCAAGCAGATTCATAGACAGTATCAATGAAGTCTTCTGCCATATCAGGTAGGAACCAAGGTTGTTTTTTAATTTACCTACAACGTATGTTGTTTTCTCCGTTTTTAGATTGAAAACTATTTTGTTATGTAGCTGTCTCTTGCCCTCCTCCAAGGATGCCAATCAGCTAAGTATATATCTGCCGGGGAAGTTGCATGTACAAAAATGATATTGTTATAATACAATAAAGTTTTGTACATACCTACCCGGCAGATATATACGATTAATGGCCCGCCCAGCCTCCCCTGAGGAGACAGGTGGAAGAGAAAATCTGACTGAAAACGGGAATGGTTCCTAGTCCCGCCACCCAGCGGCGGGAATGGGCTGATCACCTGACCTACCTGTCACGTGTGCCGCGAGTTTTGAATTTTGTCGGGACGTCGGAGACTATAGCTAAGTATATATCTGCCGGGTAAGTATGTACAAAACTTTATTGTATTATAACAATATCATTTTTGCTCACAGCGCGATTTGTGTACAATTATATATGAAATTTTTTTTTGCGCTGTCATATAATCCAGTATTTATATATGATAATGATATTTTTTTTCATTTCTGATGGTTGCATAGTAAAGTTCAGGCAATGACAAAAAAAGGAGCCAAAAATGAACTCTTAATCTTGAAAACTAAGCGTGCTATGATTTTTTGAAAAAAACTTTTTTTCCGCTTGGCGCTCACTCCCGAATGCCGCCGGCATACGGGAGACGATTTCTGAAATACCGCTTAGGCGTTTAAGGGTTAAAGCTGCTGATCTTCCCCCTCCTTAGTTACATTTGTTTAATTGATGTGTAATTGTAATGCAATGTTTGAGTGCTTGGTAATATCAGGCATCACACTATACTCTTTTTTTCCATCTGTCCATCCGCCTGTGGTGTTTGCGCATGGTAACGCTGCGTCCCAGGCTTTAAATAGTTACGGAATGTGTAAGTTTTAGGTATAAATAAAAGGATATCTGGGTGTACATTTGCAACTGAAAAGTGTTTAAATAATATACTGCATTGAAATTACACCGTTAATATTCAAAATAGGATATTGTTATTATTGTTGACTTTAAGCTGCCTTTTCGGGGTGACGAATGGAACGGCCAGACGCAAATTCCATCAAACAGATGCTAAACAAGTTACATCATATTGTATCTGGCTAAAATGCACTTTATAAAAATTAAAAGTATATACTGATATACTTACGTGTAATGAAGTAACATGTAGCTCAGTAGCAGAGTAGGTGTGGTCCAATACAGTTGACATCTTGCCATAGTGAACAGTGAGAGAAGCAATTTTCCTGCCACTGTGTCTGGCTGTTCCATTCGCCACCCCAAAAAGGCAGCTTGTATTCAACAATAATAACAAATATCCTATTTCGAATATTAACGGTGTAATTTGCATACAGTAAATTATTAAATCACTTTTCAGTTGCAAATGTACACCCATATATCCTTTTATTTACGTAAAACTTATGCATAGCGTAACTATTTAAAGCCCGGGACGCAGTGTTACCATGCGCAAACACCACAGGCAGATGGACAGATGAAAAAAAAACAGATTATAGTTACCTCACCCGAGAGGAAGTTATCATTTAGACAGAATTCTGAAACCTTTTGGGGTGTGCTGTAGCTTTTGGGCCATGAACTTTCTGGGTTTTTTTGCGTAGAATTTATTGCTTGTTGGTAAACTCAGTATTGCATTTGTGAGGTTATTTATATTCTTATTCTTTATTCATTGGTGTTTGTATTCAATTGTCTACTAATTTGTAGTGTCATCATACAGTATATATTTCTGCAAATGTTTGTAATTATTAATAATAAAATTATATTTTCATAAAATAAAAGTCAGGTCTGGCTTGGTTTTGCTTGGTGGCATAATGTTCTGTGGAGATCACTATGCAATTTTATTGCCATTTAGTGCCTTCCATTATTGTTTATTATAAATAAAAGTAAGGTGATGCCTTACATGAATTGCTTAAAGTTTTAGATATGCTTTTCTGATGGAAAAAAAGGAATTTTTGTTGTTATTAGGATCACTACTGATTTTTTTAAACTGGTCATTTATTTGAATTTTATGCAATAATTTAACTCATATAATACTACCATACTGTGATCATTCTTATGACTTATGTCCCCTTTGGAGTTGGAAGAGTTTGTTAAATAGATTATTGGCTATATTGTACAGCTTTATAATTACTTTTTTCATGCTCATTTACTTAAGGAATGGAATGGAATATGAAGTTTAGGCTTGAAGCCAAGCACTGGAATCTATAGGGATTATTCAGCGCTTTAATGAAACTGGTTTGACATGAATATTTGTTGATGATTTTATAAACTAAATAAATACAGGCGATTTTAAAATTATGATAAAAACGGATATCCGTCAATAAAAATTATAACTTCGCATTTCGTGAATGCAAACAAGAGTAAAAAACTTATATATACATGTACCATACACATACTCAGAATTCAATATAATGTATGCTTATATAAACAACTTTAGTGTATCACTAACACTTTGCAACGTACTGGGCGGTCAATATTAAATTTCATTAAAAGATTAATGTCTCTAAGGAATCCAACAATTCTATTAACAGCTACATCCGGACCAAGCAGTTCTACTATATCCCTGCCCACTAACCCATGTCTCTGTCGTGCCGCAGAATACTTATGGCAATGGCATATAATGTGTTCCACAGTAAGAGGAGAGTCACACTGCATACAGACTGGTGCTGGTACCCCCTCCAATTCTTAGACGACATAATACAGTTTCTACCCTACGATTTTGTTGGAAACCAGAGGGCCAATGTTCAATACTTTGTCGGATCTTCTTGTACTTTTTATTGTTGGTCAGATAGGGAGATGACCAACGTGCTTGCCATTTATTTTTAACATATGAACGAATAGTCCATTTCATGTCAGTGGAAGGAATATGGTGGAAGAGAATGCCTTCTTTATTAATGACATCCTCTCTCTTGCTTCATGGTCAGCAAGTTCATTACCAGCAATACCCACATGGGAAGGAACCCAGCAAAACTGGACAGATTTGAATTTGGAGGCAAGCCTATATAACCATTCTTGAATACGTTGAACAATTGGATGTTTAGGGTTATACTGCTGAATGGCCATGAGTGCACTATAAGAATCTGATAAATGGTGAAATTATTACCTGTAGAGTAGAAGCAATCTCCAGAGATTTGGCTAATGCAGTCAATTCAGCTGTAAAAATGGATGCATTATTTGAAAGTCTGCCCACATACGAGTTATTACTATGAACAACCAGCACAACCAACAGCCAACTTGATGTCTTTGATCCATCAGTGAAAAGTTTAACAGAACCCGAATGCTTTCGGTCATGATCAAGAAAACAAGCCTTCACTTCTTGGACATTAACAGATTTTTTAACAACAGTTTTTTTACAGACCGATGGTTCTGGGGTCAACCAAGGAGGCAGCTTAGAGCAATGTATTGCCTTAATTTTTTGGTCTTTTAATAGGCACACTGTCAGCTGCAGCATTAATTCTCACATGAAAAGGCTTGGATGCTCTAGCATTTGCAAACTGCTGTGAATCGTTTTGGTTAAGGTATATGAGGCTGCCGGTTTTTCTGGGGAACCTCTTAGTTTGAACATATACCGCAGTCCCAGTTCCTCTCGACGTAAGTCTAGAGGGAGCTCTTCTGTGTCGGTATATAAGCTTTCAACTGGAGATGTTTTGAATGCTCCAGAACATATTCTCAGACCAGCATGATGAACTACATCCAACTCCTTAAGCTTGCTTGCACTTGCTGAAGAGTAGACTTGGCAACCATACTCAAGCTTTGATTTACATAAAGAGTCATATAACCAGTAAAGTGGACCTCTATTATCAGCCACCCCAATTAAAACCTGAAACTACTTTTAAAATGTTAAGGGACTTCTTCACCTTAATTTTCAAAGAGTCAATATGACTACCCCATGTTAGTTTCTTATCAAAAATCATTCCTAAAAACTTCACCTCCTCCTCATATGGTATTAGTGTGTCTTTCAACCTAATATTTGGGATGGTTTCCTTTCGGGTACACCTAGTAAAACGAACTGCCACAGTTTTACTAGGGGAGAATCGAAAGCCATTGTCATCAGCCCAATTGCTGATTGCATTAACTGACTTTTGCAGAAAATTACAAGCTGCAATAGCATCATAACTAGTGACATAAATAGCAAGGTCATCCACAAACAAAGATGTCTTTACTGGAGGAGACACATTCAACAATGCTATTTATAGCCACAGCAAATAAAGTGACACTCAACACACTGCCTTGTGGGACACCCTCCTCTAGCTCAAAAGCATTAGACAAGGTGTTTCCAATTCTTACTTTAATGAGTCTTTCACTTAGAAATGACCTGATGAAATTTAACATATTACCTCGTATTCCCATGTCATGAAGCTGCTTAATTATACCAAAACGCCAATAGTGTCAATAAGCTTTTTCAAGGTCGAAGAAGACTCCATAGTCTGACAGCGTTTTGAGAAACCTGCTGAATTTGGGTTGATAATCTTATTAGTGGGTCCACAGTGGAACGATTTCTCCTGAATCCAAATTGGACAGATGATAACAAACCATTTTTTTCTAGATGCCACATCAATCTAGAATTCACCATTTTCTCAAACAATTTGCATACACAACTTGTAAGAGATATTGGCCGATAGCTTGTAGAAGATGAGGATCTTTCAATGGTTTCTTTATGGGAACAATGATTGCAATCTTCCAAGATGGGGGGAGAGTACCAGTTTCCCATATTTTGTTAAAAATTTTAAGAAGATAAGATTTAGCCGATTCTGGGAGATTTTTCAGCATGCTGTAAAGAATGTTATCATTCCCAGGGGATGCTGATACAGATGATGACAGGGCATCCCTTAATTCCCTCAAAGTTAATTTGGAATTATAAGATTCACCATTTCCAGAATTTAAATTAAGGGAAATGGCTGAATTCCTAATATTCTGGAACCGAGTTGAATAGTTCCTGGAACTCGATACTTTGGAGAAATGCTCACCCAGTTTTTCAGCAACTTCATTAGGCTTGGTGACAAGGTCTCCATTGATTTTCAAACAGGGTGTTGGTGTTGGAACATACTTGCCACTTAGCTTTCTAATCTTTTTCCAGATCAATCTGGTTGGGGTCTTGGAATTTATGCCATTTATATAAAAAAGCCAGGATTCTCTTTTTACTTTTTTAAAATATTTTCGTTGTTTTGCCATAGCTCGTTGGTAAATAGATTTTGCTGTTGCAGACTGACTGGATTTATAACGCCTGTAACTTTCCTGGTAATTTTCCTCAATTTACCACAGGTTTTATCCCACCAAGGGACAGCAGGTCTGTGTGGTTTCCCTTTGGTTTTAGGTATTGAATTTTAAGCACTATTCAATATTTCGGAGGCAAAGTACTCATAAGCCTTTATATGGCATTTGAAGGATTCAAATTCCTGGGATAGGTTAATGCCTTCTTGAAATTTTACCCAATCTGCTTCCTTTTCCTTCCATTTGATAGGACAAATCGAGGGGGCATTTCTCACAAACTTAAGATGAATGGGAAAGTGATCACTGTCATGTAGATACTCATCTACAGACCAATTAAAATCAAGATAGAGAGAAGAAGAGCAAATACTTAAGTCTATAGCAGATGAACCACCTGTGTAGAGATTATGGTATGTCATAGTACCATCATTAAAAAGTGTAAGATCATTATTATTAACAATGTCATCAATGATCCTACCCTCTGTGTCTAAAAAATCTCCACCCCAAAGTGGATTATGAGAATTAAAATCACCAAGTAGTAAAAAAGGAGGAGGTAGTTGATTGATTAATCCTTGAATGTCCCCAAGAGTGAACCTACATCTTGGGGAAGGTAAAGAGAGCAGATTGTGATTTCACGGTCAAAAGTAGCCCGGATAGCAATTGCTTGAAGCTGGGTGTTCAGGGGAACCATAAAATGTTGCAATGCTTTAGTAATAATTATTGCAACACCTCCATGGGCGCGATCCCCATCAGTGGGGTTCATTTTGTAGATTTCATAATTTACACCTGGATTGTATACTGAATCCCCCAATTTAGTTTCTTGAAGACATACAACCCCTGGGTTATGCTCACTCAGTAATACCTTTAATATTTCTGAACGAGTCCTTAGTCCTTTACAGTTCCATTGTAAAATGTCCAGATTGAATTTTAGTGCTAGGATCTACCAAGGGAAATTCTATATTGATCTATACTAGTTTTTTTTGTTATTTTCCTTATGGGACTTTATAAGAGTTTCTTTAGATAGTCTTGAGATATGTGGCTTATGATTATGTTTTTTATTAGTTTTTTGATATGGAGGAGAGTGGACTTCCACTACTATTTTCTTTTTATCCAAGGAACTTGATTCCTTGGTTGTTTCAGGGCAGGAGCATCTTCATTTTTGTTATATTTTTTATGGGGTTTGGATATCTCCACCTTTTGAGCAGGTGGAGGAGAGGATGAAGGAGTTCTCTCTCTCTTTGGTCTTCTAGTTTTTTCTTGTTCCATTACATCATGGGTTTCTTGCTGAAGAGATGGAATAGACACAGGGAGGATTTCATCATCTGGAGAGGAGTCTATAACAGCAGGCACATCTTTCTTGGATAGGGGTGCTTCAACCCTAGCCGGCCTGTCATCTAGATCAGATGACTGGGTTTCAATAGTTCTAGGTTTTACTGCAGGTAGAGGTGCTTTAGTTTTCATGGGGGCTACAGAATTTAGAGCCATAGCATAGGTCTTTGTCTGACCAATTAACTTCCTGGCGTAACTAATACTTATATGTTCAGCATTAGCTTTACATATAGCTGCCTCTTCATGTTTATATTGGCTGCACTTTTTATTGAATGGGGTATGATTCTCTTCACAGTTAATACATTTTGGATGTTTCGAACAAGGACCATGTTCAGGAGCCGAGCAATTATTACAAACTTATCGTTTTTACAGAATCTGGATGGATGGCCATATTGAAAACAGTTGTAGCACTGCAGAGGTTTGGATAAAAATGGTTTGACTTTGACCCTTTCGTTTCCAAAATTGATTGTAAGATGGTACATCAGAGTCCTCAAATGTTAAAATAACCATATTTGCCTTTGGAACCTTTTTTATCTTCCATACAGAAGTTGGACTGATTTCTAATATTTCTCTTTCTGTCAGTTCACAAAGGTCTCTATCAAATACCTTTACATCCTTTACCATAACTAAAATTCATGTGTGGTCTAATTTCTTTTATCATATCATCTTTCTCGAAATTCTTCATTGTCAGCATGTATGACTGTGTCTTTGATTTAGCATGAATTAGGACACTGCCTTTGCCAAACCTTGAGATGTTCCCCATGTCAATACAGCCAACCTTTTTTTGGATGTATCTGCCAAATTTGTAGTAATTATAATTTTCTTCCCTAGCAGTTACTACCAACCACATTGGAGGTTTTGGTGTTCTTTTTTCAAAAGTGTTGTCGTCATTCAAATTTGGCTGAGCCACTTGTACCCATTGTGATGGTCTGTAAATATCCATATTTTTAGGGGCCCTGTCAGTCAGTGCTCCCTTGACAAATCTTTTTACAAATTGTTATGTTATTGATACTGCTGCTGGCTTTGAGTGCAGCTTCATGTTTTTCAAAAGTCAGCCATGCCTCCCATTTTTTTTCACTTTCATCGTAGTTCATCCTCAATTCTTCTATTTTGCCATAACTACCAAACGAAGCAGAGAGCGTCTCATAGTCACATTCCAAGGGAATGTGCTTTACTGCACCCTCAAACTATCCACTGTGTTCCCACAATGGTTTCTTTTCAATTTGTGATGACTACCCTGAGAGGTAGTACCACCACTGAGCATTCCATATCCACGGTCAAGTTCATGTCACGGGTCGTCATCAGTGCCAAATCATCATCAAAAGGACCAGGGGTACTAGAATCCTTGTGGTTACTAGTCATAAAAGCTTTATTTTAAAAAAAAAGAGAAAAATTAAACCTGAAAATATTAAAAAAATATCATCAGCCTTTCATAAAGTTTATTCTTCCACCAATGGCACAAGTGAGAGCCGACTCCCAAATGTCCGCGTCCCTACCCTACCCCACTGGGGATGGCACAACATGGTTAGAGTGGCGCAAGTGTAAGCCAAACCCGCTTGCTAGGACTGAGAATATTACAAGAATACAATCATCCCCACCCTAACCATGTTATGGGCAAACCGGAAAGAATGCCGAGAGTCCTATCCCCTGGACTAGACCCCCCTGGAATCCGTGGTCCAGCCCTGAAGAATAGTTCCGCCCTTGAGTTATCAATCTGATATCTCTCAGGTCCGAACATTATTGGGTAGTTGATGATCCTACCACAGCTCCCACTATTTAGCTTCAGATATAAACCCAATCCCAGCTATGATATCTTTTCCCATTCGTCAGGTCCAATAAATTTTACTGAAGGTGGAAAATTCCACAATATTACTCCAAATGAAAATATACAAAAAAATATGAGACTCTTGGACTCAAACCCAGGAACTAATTCCTGGGGTTCAAGAGCCCCCTCACCACGTCAAGGTGGTCCCATATCGAGGGGGCATTTACTTAAGGAAGGTTATTCGCTTGTGTTTGTTTGTTGACCTGCCCTAAAGGTACTTCAAAAAGTTATAGATGAATTCAAAAATTTATTTTTATTTTGGATGTAATCCAAGGAAATTCAATAACAGAGCTCTGAGAAAAGATCCAGATGTACTATATATGTCAGTTCAAACCATACATGTAAACCCCAATTGTAGATTGTTCCTACATGATAAACAAACCCACGGTCCCTTACAATAGGAGTTACTTTAGGCAAAGCTTGGACATGACTGCTGAACTTTCAAACAAGGTGGTTCAGTAGTTAACTACCGGTCCGGTAGTCAGGGAGTCCCTCTTGACCAGACGTAAACATTCCGAGCTTTTTTCATTTCTACCTCACAGTGGGATCTCTCTGTTCTTGTTTATGTGAATATATGCTAATTGATTGTGTTTGAATATACATCTTGCAAACCCACGAATCAATGTGCTTAAGAAAGCCGCCTTCTCCCAGCGGGTGTGCGCCAGAGTTGGTGGTAAGAGATGTGGGAACTTCTGTTTCTTAATTGATATGGACCCTCACACCCTTTGTGCTTATTGTTGAGGGTGTGAGTGTAATAGAGATAATACTTGTGTCAAGTTTTGTGACTGGTTGCCTGAGCAGTTGGGGGGTTGTTTGATGGGAGGAAGAGATACTGGAGGAAGGCTTCCAAGGCTTTGTTTGGGAGTAACACGTCCTTGACAACATCCTTGGTTGCTGACCCTTCTTCATCATAACTCTCCTGGTGAGCTTCCCGTACTCAGTTTCTCCCTTGGGAGGAATCTCACCTTCATCTTCCTCACCGGAGAAGGAGGAATGCGGGGGGAGGGAGCTGGTGGCCAGGACAGTCCTCTCCCTGGGGTCTCCTCTTGCTCTGAAGGAGAATTATCCCCTTCGGGGTGACTCCTCCCCCCTAACCCAAAGGTGTAGTCAGGGCTGGCGCAGGCGTGGACTTCCATAGGGCTAAAAAGCTCCTGCTTCGGTGAGTGTATTAGCCCACCTGAATATGCCCCCTGTGGTGACCCAGTCAGTGGTAATGATAACTACTGCCACTGTGCCTCAACACAGGTTTGCTACAGTGCCAACAATGGTGTTTGCCCATCACTAATACGACTCCTTCGGTGTTAATGGCCACTCACCCCATCTGCTAGCTCCTGTCACCTCTGTGGCATCTCTGCCTACTCCTACTGTGGCACTATCCCCACTGATAGTGTGAGGTTAAGCATTTGCTGCCGAACACTGCTGTTACTGGACCTGCCGCTGCTCCCGCCCAGTCGACTGCAACTCCGTGGATGGGGGACCTGACCGCCATCCTGAGAAAGCCAACAAAGAAGGCGAAGACAAGGTCTTGTCAGGTGTCATCATCTTCTGCCACCTCCTAACCTCCTTAGGTCCAGGTCTTTTGCTGCAGCACCTCCCTGCAGAGAGTGTCACTCTCGCGGAGCAGAAAGTAGCGAACCTGGAGGCTATGGCCATGGCAGCTCTCCAGGGCAGTCTTCTGGCAAGATCTGTGGTCCTTAGAAGTATCTAAGGTTGCTGCCTCCTGAAGGGCCTTTGTCCCTGGGGAGGACTCAGCCTTTGGGAGACTGCCAGTCTGGAGGTAGGGCTATTTCCTACCTCACCCAGCTAATCTGGTGTTGAAGAGAACAGACGCCATCCTTTCTTGGATCACCAGGTCTGTAGGTCCAAGTTGGTTCTACCTTCCCGAACAGACCGTTGCTGGGTTCTACCTCACTCTATAGAGCAGGTAGATACTTTGTTGGACAAGCGTCAAGCAGAGGAAAGTGATCGCCTTGTTTACCACGACTTCAGGATATTGCCCACAGGTCCTTAAGACACTTTTTCCTTGGGACTGGTGGTGGCTGTTCAACAAGTTATGTGCATAGTTTACCAGCTCCTGTAATAGGAAAAGGTTGCATCTCAGCTTTGCTGTATGGTATGAATGTGTATGACTGCAGGAGTAACTGGCTCTCCATCCTACTCTCTTCCTTTGGACAGAGTACATGGGTTGTTACATGCTGGACCTACAGGTAAGACACTTCTTAAAATTACCAATCTATTTTCTTTGACTAGATTATAGAAGCAAATATCCTCTCCTTCCCCTAGCAAAGAGGGGAAGGAGACATTGACATAAGACAAACCCAATGATTGCAATTGCCTTATTGTCTCTTGACATTATGGTTCTTTGCTCTTCTCATATGGATGCCTCATCCTTCTCCATATGAGATAACCCAGAAAGCTGACTTTAGATCTTGCAGTTCAAAACTCTGATCAAATGTCAGTGGCTGGATTTCCTTCATTGCTTTTACGACCAGGAAGGAAATCTCAGGTGTGCTGAACTGCAGTCGGTTCATAGAGGATCACTCAGAGTTCCCCCCCCCCCCCCCCCACACACACACACACACACACACACACACACACACACACACACACACACACAAAATCGGCGAGTCTTTCTGTTGTAAAGGACAGAGGCTTTGTATATCTTGTAGGAACAAATCAGTTATTGAAAGTATATTTTTACTAACTAAACAAACCTGAGATCCTTTACACTCCTGCCACCCCGCAATTGCTACCTGGGCCTAAAGCAAATTGGGATGTTTACATCCGGTTGGGACTCCCGACTACCAGACCGGTAGTTAACTACTGAACTACCTTGTTTGAAAATTCATGGCTGTGCCCAGGCTTCTCCTTGAGTAATTTCTATAGTAAAGGACCTTGGGTTTTTATAGTTAGGAAAAATACAATCTACTTTTAAAAACTCTAATTTTAATAGCAAAATTTAATGATACAGTACCCATCAAGTTCACTTAAATTAGAAATTTTCTTATCTGTCAATTATGTAATTCAAAACACCAAACTGATGATAAAAATGTGTTCTGATTTCATTGTTTTTTGATAACTTAATAACTAGTGAGCTGTTGAGAAATTGTTTTGAGAGAGTAACATTTTATGTTTCATCTTTTTAGGTGCTGGCAGGAATGTCAAAAATAATCCGGGAGTGCTGGCATCAGAATGCAAGTGTACGTCTCACAGTCTTAAGAGTGAAAAAGTCTCTTGTGAAATTAGCCCAAGAGGAAACCAAGGTCAAGCTGGATTTTGACTTTTGACCAAGAAATTTATGTCAAGTACAAAGAGATTTATTTTGTAATTACATATTTTATATGTAATGTTGCCACTACTACTACTGTTTATGTTAGTGCAAGGACTTGAGGGAGTGTTCGTGTTGAGATAATAAGATTTGTTTTGTATATAGATGCTGAGCATTGAACTCTTGTGTGTGATACAGGGTGTAGTCTTGTAATACTTCGTTTGTGATGTCCAAGAGTTTATTTCTGTGGCCTTCTTACAATAAAGTAGAGATTTGTTTATATGGCAGCAAAATGCAATTATTTTCTTTTTAAAAAACTGGTTCTCTTTAACTGCTTGTGTAATACTGTCCCTTACACAAGTTCCATAAGTTAAACAAATAATAATTAAATAAAAATGGTACTGTGCAATGTACATAATAATTATGTAAGCATGCACTACTGCATTGTTGTTGCAGTATAGCAGTATTAATGCACTCCAGCTTTATTAAAAAGTTCTCATGCAAAGCTATGGCAATCTTTAGTATATGGAAATTTATATTTTGGGATTAATTCTTTTACTAGGATTGCTGTAAATGTGTTTTGATAAATCTTGGCAGTATATTCAGTCATTGTAATATGTGAAACCCTGTACCATTAGTATGGTCAAATACAGCATTACTTTTGATTTTCACATATGCTACTGTGTGCTGTCTAGTATGTGGTGCAGTCTGATCTCATAAGATGGTTTAATTTGATATTAAGAGTATGTTAACAGGATCATTTAACAGTAATCCAGAAGAATTTTATCCATAGTATATTTTTGTACCAAAGTACTCTACAGTATATTGCAGTGTACAATGTGAAGTTTGCACTGTGCATTTAAAAATGCTTTACTGTATTGCCTTTGAAGGATGGGTTTTCCTCATTCTTCTTCTCGTTTTTTACTTAATTTTTGATACAGCCGAAGGTATCAAAAGTGCTTTTTCTTACTTGATATTTTTTTGTGCAGTGAAGGATTTTAAATTTGGTCATGCTATTATTGCATGAAACAGTAAAACAATAGAAAAATAGATTTTTAGTAACTATGATACGTATAGGGGAAATAATACAGTAATAATAAATGTAGCGCCCCTAAACTTGTCCATGGTGTTTGGAAAGTATAGACATCGTGTTTTCACTGTTTATATTGAGTTCAATGGACTGTTTAGATATTCACCAGTACTTAATCTACTTTTGGTTTACATTGTAATTTCTGTTGCTCATGTTCTTTTAAAGAACACTATGAAGTATTTGCTTTAAAAATAATGTGTGAATCTCACTGCTTTTAGCCGCTGGGTTTAGACATAACTGCTGTCTTCATGTGTTCAGCCAATTTTAATATTGATGTGGTCTTTCAAAGTACACTTAGTTTTGTTGATCACAGTTGAAGGGTTACTATAAACCTGTATTAAAAATACATAATGAATTCTGGAATTGTTAACTCTGTCATTCATAAATATCCCATGGTGTTTAAAAGATATTTATGCAATGTGAAAGATGTGTATTTTGTCTATACATATTGATATATGAATTATCATTTGTACTACTGTACGGAGATAATCATAAAACTTAATTTTGTAAGAGGTGTTTTATTTTTATTATATATATATAAAAATGCCATTGAATAAATTTTGTGATTTGCTGTCATTTTAATTGGTTATTGTGAACTAATTTTTTGTTATTACAATTGAAATTTATTAATTATTGTGAAGTAATTTTTTTGTTATTACAATTGAAATTTATTAATTACTTTAACAGCTTAGACTATTAATTGACAGCTTTCTCACATAAATGTTGATAATGTTTTTTGTACAACTGTCTTATGCTTTTCATTGCAGAGAATGTTACTTTAATCCACCTATCATCTATAAGTTTTTAGTATACCCTTACACATGTCTGGCTGCCTATCCTATATCTGTCATATCAGTCTCAATTTTTGTTAATCTTTTGTTAGTTTAATTAGAACTCAATATATCATAACATGTTTTATTACTCATCCTCTTACTTTTGAACAATTTCATGACTGGGGGTTTGACCAAAAAATTCCTTGCAAAAGGTCAGTAATAGTGAAGGTAAAGATGTGGTAATGATTCAGGTTTGTGAGTAAATAAATCAGCTTAGTGAACTGGATAAATTAATTAATAATAATAACAATCTTATGATACAGTATGATTTACAACTATACAAGATTTTGACATGGAATATTTGTGAGGAATATTCCAAAGTTGTAAAACTTTGACACTGCAAAGGTGGTGTTACAGCAGTTTTTTATAAAGTTTTCTTCAGCTATTTTTTGTATTTAAAATCGGAGTTAAAAAAAAAGTCCACCAAAACTCAATAAAATTAACCATCCACCAACCAAAATTTGGAGCCAGTTTCTCTTTGAAATGCTAGCACTGAAATAAACTTCAAGGAAGGCTCTCCTAAAGCCTGTCCAGACCATTAGGCATGCCCTTCATGGGGAATGGTTATGTGGGCAAATTCTACCAGGCTTACCTGCGAGTGTTGTCCACATGGCAGAGTTGACGAATGGGCAGGCAATGCTGCTCAGAAAATGAAACTGTGCGGCGTAATAATTTGCGTGTAGAGAAAAAGAAGAGTTGTTCCTACACAATATACAAACCCTCAGTCCTTTACATAAGGAATTACTTTCGGCGTAGTTGGAATTACGGCCGTTCAATTCTTGAACAAGGTGGTTAGGCAGTAACTATGGTGTGGCAGGCGGGTAAGCCAGCCTGCCCGGAATGTAAACACTCCACTTTGTCTTTGGCCATCTTCCGATGAAGACGTGTTTGTGAGCTCTTGCTGACTGGCCGTTGATCATTTTCCCGGTGGTTTCTTTCTATTTGTTTTTTAAATATGTATATACGGTGTTTAATATTAATATTATATTCAATTAATATGCAAACCCACTTTTTGTGATAGCCATTATAACCGCCTTCTACTTTGTGTTAAGAGTCGGTGGCAAAGGTATGCCAACATCTTTATTATGTAGTACATACTTTCGCCCTTTAATGTGAGGATGAGACATGTATTTAACGTGAGTGATATTGATCGTATAATGAGACATGTATTCATCCAAAATTTACACTTAAGCTCTGGGAATTACCGATGGGAACTTCAGTGGTTAGTCCTTTGTTTTGTTTTTTCTGGTAATTTCTCTTCTCCTTCATCTTTCACTTACTATCGGACGAAGGTAGAAGAGGGGGCATGTGGTGTTGGAGTTTGGGGGATCTTCTCTCACTTCAGAGGCCGGTGCCCTTGGATGCGAGAGGAATATCCTTATTACTTTAAATAATTTTTTCTTTATTTTACAGACTAACAGTGGTGATTGTGTTTACAGCAGTATTGGTTGGATAGCTCTTTGTATTGGTTATCCTAACCTTGGAATTGTACCTGTGACACGTAGCAAGTTGTGATACTGATCCTTGAGTGTGTGTACTGATCCCCTGCTGGTAATCATATTCATTTACCACTACTACCTTGGAGTTACGTCACTGGACGAAGCTTTCGCTGCTGCCCTGTGATGTTCAACTTTTCCTGATGGTAGAAGTCTCACAGAAGAGAGCTCTTCAAGTGTTGTCATCCTCCTCTTCGAGATCATCATATTTTCATCAGTCTCCACCCCTTCAACTCGTAAGACTCTTTGCCGTAGAAGGAGAAGGTTGTCTCCCCTCCCTAAGAAGTCTCGTCATGGGACTTCAAAGGGTCTGTCTCCTCAACTGAGGAGACGATTGGGTCTTCCACTGGCTGTCACGCTGTCCCCAGGGCCTGGCATGTCGGGAGCCGTAGGAGTGTTAATTTCGGTTTGCACTTTTGCTGCTGGTCCTAAAGGTTCTGGCCCTAAGACTAGTTCCGTGTCAGGCGCTCGTTCGTGAGTCCCTGAGTGCATGTAATCTTTGGATTCGCGTGCATCCACAGTTGTTGATGCTGATCCACTCAGTCATGACTCGGGCACGGGGTGGAAGAAAGGAGCTAGTCACTCAGGTGACTCGCACCTTGCCAGTGATCACTATCGCAGTGATTAGTCTGTTCCAAGAGTTGACGTGACAGTCCCGCGGGACCGTCCATGCAGAGACCCGTGGAGGCTCCCCATCCAGTCCTCTTAAGAGGTTTAGGCCTCGAAGAGGACAGTATCGGCTCTCTCCAGTCAGGTGCGCGCTCGGCTCCACCCAGATGATGGTCACGTTCACGCGACTGACCAGTCTTGGTGGTGGCAGACACTTTGCCTGCCATACGAGAGTTTCATAACCCTCCTCAGGAAGTGTTCTCTCCACTGCTGCTCTATCACGTCCTCCTCCCCAGGTTGCGCTGGGGCCTGCTGCTTCGGCAGCCGCCACAGCCCCTTCCTGGATTGGAGAACCTTCTGCCGTCCTGAGGAAGGTGTCGTCACCGTCTTCGTCGTCGTCTTCTGCCGCCTCTTCCCCTTCGACTTCCAAGGACCCGCAACCGAGGAAGAAGAAGGTGGCCTCGCACCCCCCCAAGAAGTCTCACACAGGGACTTCTAAGGGTCTGTCTCGCTCCGGTGAGACAGGTGGGTCTTCCGCTGGTCCTCCCATTCCTCCGGGAATGGGGCCCATCTCTCCTTCCTCAGAGAAGAAGACAGGGACCGTGGAGGTACCTCCGCTCCTGGCGCCAGAAGTTTCACCTCCAGACCGGGAACCATCTCGGCTGTGCAGCCAAGGTCCAGACGGCTGAGTACACTCACCGTCAGGAACCAGACATGGAGCGGAAGGATGGTAAGATCGTTTGGTATCCAGGGTTGACTTGACGGTCCCACCAGACCGTTCACGTGGCGAGGCTGGGAAGAGGTCCCCCTGGTTCCCAGGAACATCTTCGGCTGCTTCTGGGACTGTGACGCTTCGTGAGGATGGTGCTCGCTCTCACCGCATTAGTGGACGCTATCAGGCGATCGCCTGCAGTTCTCCCAGCCTACCGGTTCTGGTGGTAGGCAGGGTAGGAGTGTTGAAACACCACTAGTCACCCGACCATCGCTTCCATTACGACCAGATGGCTTGCACGGCTGGTAACTGCTCCCCTGATGGACGAGACCGACATTACCGTCCTCGGTGCAGCGCTTTTCCGCAAGGAGACCGCTAGTCCAGACCTGTAGCTCAATCGCCACCACAGGTTCGCAATCGGCTGCAGTCCTCCCAGCCTACCGGTTTTGCTGGAAGGCAGGGTAGGAGCGTCAGGTCTCCTTCACCTGTCCATTCAACATCCTCCGGCTACACCGGGAGGAGAGAGGCAAACAGGAGTGAGCGTGAGGAGTGCAGTCCTTACAGTCCAGCCATGAGAGCCTATGAGCCTGGTTCGGTCATGGGACCGAACAGATCATACGCCCAAGTGGTTGGAGATCATGGGGGGTTGGGGCGGCTGGCGAGGATGATGATGCTTTCCTAGACTCGCGGAGTGACCATCTCCGCTGTTCACGTGACGGTCCCGCTCACACAGAGACTGGTGTGGGCTCCCCCTTCGGTCCTCTTGAGAGGTTTCGGCCTCGACGAGGACGGTATCGGCCCAGACGATGGTCACGGTGGCGGCAGACCTTTCCCCTACAGTACGAGTTTTGTAACCCTCCTCGGGAAAACGTTTTCTGCAGATGGTAACGTTTTCCTAGACTCTCAGAGCGGCCATCACCGCAGGTTGATGGCTGCTAGTTCCGCTGGCAAGGCGAGTGAGAGCGTCCAGTCTTCCTCCCCCATTCCCTCTTTTCCTATGGCTACGCCGGGAGGGCCGAGGTGAATGGGAGGTATCCTGCAGAGCACTCTCCGTAGGATTCAGCGGCGGGGGACTGCGTTCCTGGAGGGACCTTTGGGTCCTACCGGATGTACATCCATGTTGTTGAGGAAGGATCTTGCCCATTCCTCCTTGATTTCTACGGGAATCGAGGAAGACCACCACCTGATGATCGTCTGATGAAATTCGAGGGGTTTCGCCCAACCACTTAAAATTCTTTGGAATTCCTAGCAGTCTCCAAGTGTTTTTGTCTTCTACGATCTGCAAACACTTGGGCGAGACCACGGTCCAGAGTGGGCGAGACAAGAATTCCTGATAACTGTTACTACGATAATCGGGAATCTCGTTGAATGCTTGGAGAAAATCATGGAAGGGGCCTGGTGAGGACAATGACGCTTTCTTAGACTCGCAGAGTGACCATCACCGCTGTTCACGCGACGGTTCCACTTGACCGCACACCCAGAGACCGATGTGGGGTCCTTCGGTCCTCTTGAGGGGTTTTGGCCACGATGAGGACTGGGATGTGTCGGAGAACAGTATTGGCTCTCTCCTGTCAGGTGCACGCTCAGCCCCACCCAGATGACGGTCACAGTGGCGGCAGACGTTTCCCCTACAGTACGGTTTTTGTAACCCTCCTCGGGAAAACGTTTGCTCCAGACAGTAACATTTTCCTAAACTCTCGGAGAGCAGCCATCACTGCAGGTTGATGGCTACCCATGACTCGCTTCTCCAGCTGCTAGTTCCGCTGGCAAGGCAAGCGAGAGCGTCCAGTCTTCCTCCTGCATTCCCTCTCTTCTATGGCTACGCTGGGATGGGCGAGGTGAATGGGAGGGGTCATGCAGAGCTCTCTCCGTAGGATTCAGCGTCGGGGGACTGCGTTTCTGGAGGGACCTTCCAGTCTTACCGGATGTAAGTCCAGGTCATTGAGGAAGGATCTTGTCCGTTCCTCCTCGATTTCTACGGGAATCGAAGACCACCACCCGATGATCGTTTGACGAAATTTGGGGGTTTTTGCCGAGCGCTTAAAATTCTTAGGAATTTCTAGCACTCTCCGAGTGTTTTTGTCTTCTATGATCTGCAAACACTTTGGCAAGACCACGGTCCAGAGTGCGCGAGACGAGAATTCCTGATAATTGTTACTACGATAACCTGGAATCTTGCCGAATGCTTGAATTCCTTGGAATTTCTGGCGTCTCAAAAGTGTTTTGGTTTTCCTGTAATTTCCAAACACACTGTCGAGACAGACATTCCCAGTAATTGTTATTACGAACTTGGGAGTCTTGCTAAGCCATTAAATTCCCGGAATTTCTAGCGTTCAAAGGAAGTGCTGCTGCTGAAGGAAGAATATCTTGGGAGGGGCTCGGCCTGGATGGACCTGACGGTCCGTCGCCTCAGTAAGCAGTTACCCCTAGGATACAGAGAAGAACGGGCAATAACAGTCAATCCTCCTCTCTTTTTTCCCTTTTCTTCTTGGTTATACCAGAACGACACAAGGAAATAAGAGGAATTCAGTGGAGTTTGTATGGATAGCACTGAGAGTTTGAATGCCTCTCTAGTGCTACTGTTTGTTCCGATACGTAATACAAACCATCGGTCCTTTTACAATAGGAAGGTAACAAGCGGCAGCTGGAACGGTCGTAAGCTTCGAACAAGGGAGTTCAGTAGTTAACTGCTTGTCCGACAGTGCGCACGCCGCGCGACTGGGAGGTAAAGAATCACTTTTGCTTTCGGCCGTGTGGATGGAGGACGTGTTCGTCATCGCTCTCTGCCCGCTTCATTGTCGTATGCTTTGGTTGTGTTTTGAATTCTTCAACTTGGTTTGTCAGTGTGTGAAAGTGAATTGTAAGTACGTACTGTCTTTTTTCCTTTTTATTGCATTGATTTATGGATCCTCGGACAATGGAGCTATCCCTGCACCCCCCAATCAGCCATAGAGTGTGCCCGGGGGTGGAGGGCCGCAAGTGTGGGGTCTTCCACTCCTTTCCGGAAATTGATCCTCATGTCCTTTGCGCTTGGTGCCGAGGGCATGAATGCTCTCGGGCCAAGCCATGTAATATTTGCTGTAATTGGTTGGAGGTGCAGTGGATGCTGTACGAGGGTAGGAAGAAGTGTAGACCTGCCAAGGAGTCGTCGGAAAGCTCTCCAGTGACTCCCTTGGTTACGGACACTTCGTCTTCTTTCCTACCCCCAGCTCAGCTCCCGCGTATGGCACCTTCCCCTTCGGGGGGGGGGGTTTCAAGGTCCTTCTCTTCGCCTGATCCGTCGAGCGTAGAAGAGGGCGCTCATTACCCCGACGTTCAGTTGTATTCGGGATCTTCCGTTCGCTCGGGGTGGGGTTCGCCAGCTCGCCCCCGCGCAAGGGGGAACCCCTCTTAACTACCCGACTGCTGCTTCCTCAGGTGCTCCTGCTGCGGGCGACGACCTTGGCCAGGTGTGGGTGCGCTGGGACTTCAGGGCACGCCAAGCGTCCAGGGGCTGCTCCAGCATCTGGCGGGGGCTGTGCCAGTCACCCATGGAGCGGGGACCACCACTACTACCACTATCTTGACTCCAGGGTAAGCGAGAAGTACCGAGTGTACGGTCGCCCGCGGGCGGCTGTGCAGCCAAGGCCCAGACGCCTGAGTTCGCTCGGCGCCAGGACCAAGGGACGGAGCAGAAGGCTGGCGAGAGCCGCTCAGGTGACTCTCGCCAGGCCAGCGGCCGCTCTCGCAGAGACCAGCCGGTTACCAGGGTTGACGTGACGGTCCCAGACCGGCCACGGGTTGAGGCTGGTAAGAGGTCCCCTCGATCGCAGGAACCAGCCCCGGTGTGAAGGTCCCCTGACCGCTGCTCCCACCGGGACCGGACGGATAGGGGAACCAGCAGCAGCAGCTCCTCTGACGCACGGGACCGGGGCCGCTGTTCTTGGTCCAGCCGCTCGCCCCAGGGGAGCAGCGCGACCAGGCCTGCAGCCCCCCAAGCACACCAGTTTTGCCGGTGAGCGAGGGGGGAGCATCAGGTCTTCCTCCCCTGTACCTTCAACTTCCTCGGGTTACGCCAGGAAGGGCGAGGCTACAAGGAGCCACGATCCCACCACGACGCCCTACGTGCCAGGCACGGTCTTAGGATCGACCAGGTCGTATGCACAAGTGGCAGGAGGAGATCGAGAGGGGTCTGTCGCTGTTCCTCCTTCTGAAGGAGGAGGGTCTCGGGAGTCGTTCTTGCTGGAGGGGCTTGACGGTCCTACTCCTCAAGATGCGGTCACGGCAGGAGACGGGGCAGCAGCCAGTGACATCCTGGGTACCGGCGGCAGGTCCAGGTGCGAGCTCTTCGGGCATTGGAAGTCTGGGGCTGGCAGCACGAAGAACCCAGGAGTGGGAGGCACGCCTCTCCTCGGCACGGCAGCAATCGGGGCCTGCACAGCGGTCGTAGGAGTCACCGTCATCACATGAGGAGTGTAGACCAGGTGAGGAGGGGCGGCGTACCCTGGGGTCGAGACAGTGGTGGTGGTAGTGGTCACCGCTCCATGGGTGACGGAACAGCACCCGCCAGATGATGAAGCAGCCCCTGGACGCTCGGCGTGCCCTGGAGCCCCAGCGAGAACCACACCTGGCCGAGGTCGTCGCCTGCAGCAGGAGCACCTGAGGAAGCAACAGTCAGGTTATTAGGAGGGGTTCCCCCTCGCGCGGGGGGTTGGGGGCGAGCCCACCCCGAGCGAATGGAAGACCCCGAATACAATTGCACTTCGGGGTATCTCGCCTCCTCCTCTACGCTCGACAGATCGGGCAAAGAGAAGGACTGAGAAACCACCCCCAAAGGGGAAGGAGCCATACGCGGGAGCTGAGCCGGGGGCAGGAAGGAAGACGACATGTCTGTGACCAAGGGAGTCGCTGGAGAGCTCACCGACGACTCCTTGGCAGGGTTACGCTTCTTCCTCCTACCCTCGTACAGTACCCACTGCACCTCCGACCAATTGGCACAAACATTACAGGGCTTGGCTCGAGAGCATTCACGCCCCCGGCACCGAGCACAATACACATGGGGATCGACCTTGAAAAAGGAGCGAAAGACCCCGCACTTACGGCCCTCCACATCAGGGCAAACTCTGCGGCTGTTGGGGGGCACGGGGACAGCTCCAACTCACGAGATTCACTCATAAATCAATAATAATACAGAAAGTCACACATACTTACAGTAAACTTTCACTACACAAACAAACCAAGTTGAAGAAACACAACAAAAGCATACGATGAAGAAGCGGGCAGAGAGCGATGACGAACACTTCCTCCACCAACACGGCCGAAAGCAAAAGTGATTCTTCACCTCCCAGTCGCGCGGCGCGCGCGCTGTCGGACAGCCAGTTAACTACCGAACTCACTTGTTCGAAGCTTAAGACCGTTTCAGCTGCCGCTAGTTACCTTCCTATTGTAAAGGACCGAGGGTTTGTATTACGTACCGGAACAACTAGCAAGCAAGAACTTGTTCCTATAGCAAGAGGCAATATGAAGTCATGGGTTTGTCTCTTGTTGGCTTCCACTTTCCCCCCCTTGTTGGGGGAAGTGGTGGATAATCGCTCCTATCCCTAATGAAAGGGATAGGATGGGGCTCGGTCGAGTGGCTTACCTGCATCGCTTCCTGTTCCAGCGTAGTGATTACCGCGTCCCTCTGCCCACAGGTAGAGGAGGAGAAAAAGATGGGGAAGAGAAGCCAGTCACACTCTCATTCACTCATCCATTCATGCAGTCACACAAGGATGCGATGCTGTTTTGTCCGCTCGGGTGCTGGGTAAGCTACACAACGTGTTGAGCAGCCACCACGGGTCCTAAGGAAAAAGTGTCCAAGGACCTGTGGGCTATATCCCGAAGGTAGAAGGAAGTGAAGGTGATCTGGTTGGACCAGACCCTTGCCTTCAGGACCTGCGCCACGAGAAGTTCTTGCGGAACGCAAGGGAAGGACCAATACCTCTGACTTCGTGGGCTCTCGGATGAAGGGTACAGATGTCGTCACTACCATCAGCTTCGTACTCCCTCCTGATCACCTCAAGCAGCCAGAAAGAAAGTGTTTTCTTGGATACTTCTTTCTTGGTCACCCCGGTGCTAACGAAGAGGCGTCGACACTCAGGCCTGAGGTGCCGAGTTCTTTTCAGATAGTGCCTTCACAGGACAAAGCAGCATCTCATCCGCATTGTTGTTGGTGAAGTCCATTAGGGAGGGGATTGTAAAAGATTCGAACTGGTCGTCAGGGACCGAAGGATTCTGAGTCTTCGCTACGAAGTTCGGGACGAAATCGAGCGTCACAGATCCCCATCCCCTGGAGTGCTTGACGTTGAAGGAAAGACCATGCAGTTCCCCTACTCTCTTCGCCGACCAGGGCCAGCAAGAAGAGGGTCTTGAGGGTCAGATCCCTGTCTGACGACTCTCGGAGTGGCTCGAAGGGACTTCGAGTCAGACTCCTAAGGACGAGAGTCACGTCCCACCCCTGGGGCCAGAGTTCCCTGGGTGGGCAAGACCTCTCAAAGCTCCTCCTAAGCAGGGAGATCTCGAACGAATTCGAGATATCCACTCCCCTCAGTTTCAGGACTAGGGCCAGAGCGGCTCTGTATCCTTTGACTGTGGGGACAGAGAGGAGCTTGTCTCGGCGAAGAAATATGAGGAAATCCGCTACCTGCTGAGGAGTGGCTCTAAGAGGAGATAGACCCCGTCTACGACACCAACCACAGAAGACGGCCCACTTTCCCTGGTACACAGCTGCAGAGGACTATCTAACATACCCAGCCATCTCTGTTGCTGCTCGGCAAGAAAAGCCTCTTGCTCGCAACAGATGGTGGATAACAGCCAGCCGTGAAGATGTAGAGGCTGGACTGTCTGGTGGTACCGTTCCACATGTGGCTGGACGAGAAGGTTGTGCCAAGGGGAATCTCTCTCGGTGCTTCTGCAAGCAGAGCCAGCAGGTCTGTGTACCGGCCATTTGGGAGCCACCAGGATCATCTGGAGATTCGGGGTGACCAGCACTCGGGTGATCACCTTGCGAATCAGGCAGAACGGGGGAAAGGAGTACGTAAAGAGGTTGTCCCAAGGTTGTTGAAGAGCGTCCTCTGCAGCTGCCCATGGGTCCGGCACGGCTGAGAAGAAAACCTGAAGTTTTCTGTTGTGCCGGGTGCCGAACAGATCCACTACTGGACGCCCCCACAGGTTGAAGAGCCTTTCTGCCACGTCCTGGTGTAGAGACCTTTTGGTCCCTATCACCTGATCGCGATGGCTGAGCTTGTCTGCTACTACATTCCTCTTGCCTGGAATGTAGCGGGCTGACAGCTCTACTGAGTGGGCCACGGCCCACTTGTGCACCTGCAAAATCAACTGGTAAAACGGGCCTAGTGACGTATGCCACTACTGTAGTGTTGTCGCACATCAACACCACCAAGTGTCCCATCAAGTGGTCGTGGAACTCTTGGAGAGCGAGGAACGCGGCCTTGAGCTCCAGGACGTTGATGTGAAGGTGCTTGTCGTGACGATCCCACACTCCTGCAGCCAGCAACTCCTCCAGGTGTGCGCCCCAGCCCTCGGTTGATGCGTCCAAAAGCATCAACATCCTGGGGGGGGGGGGGGGTTTAGTGTGAAGAGACCGCAGGTGAAGACGCCTGTGAGGGACTAACTTCTCGAGTGACGACAGGTGGCCGATCACAATTTGCCACTACTGAGCTGACTGTTCTTGCCGAGACAGGGACTGGTAGGGTGCCTCCCTGAATCTGCTGATCCGCGAGTCTGCGGGGAAGACTTGCCCTGCTACCATGTCGATCAGCATACCCAGGTACTTCATCCTCAGCTTGGGCTCGAGATCAGACTTCTCGAAGTTCACCACGATCCCCAGATTGCGGTAGAACTCGAGGAGTTGGTCCCTGTCCTGTGGCAACTGTGAACTGGAGCTCGCCAGGACCAACCAGTCGTCGAGATACCTCAGAAGACTTATTCCTATCGAGTGGCCCCAGCAGACACCAGAGTGAACACTCGCGTGAACGCCTGTGGGGCGGTTGAGAGACCGAAGCAAAGTGCTCTGAATTGGTACACCATCCCGTCGAGGATGAAGCAGAGGTACTTCCTGAAGGATTGATGGACGGGTATCTGGAAATACGCGTCCTTCAAGTCCACCAAAAGCATGAGGTCGTTCTCCCTGATGGAGTCGAGCTTGGAATGTGCTATCTCCATGAACCGAGACTGACGAACGAATCGGTTCAGGGGAGAGAGATCTATCACCGGGCGCCAGCCCCCCGAAGACTTCTCCACCAGGAAAAGACAGCTGTAGAAGCCCTGTGAACGATCCCTGACGATCTCCACAGCTCCCTTGCTCAGCATGGCTTGGACTTCCTGCCTAAGGGCTACGTCCTTTGATGTTCCAGGTACGTAAGTCTGAAGATGGACCGGGTTGGAGGTGAGGGGTGACCGAGACTCGAAGGGTAGTAGATACCCCTCCCAAAGGACGTCTATGATCCAGGTCTCCGCTCCGTAGTGCTGCCATGTTGCCCAATGGCTCGCCAGGCACCCCCCAATTTCCGGCAGCAGGTGAGGCGGAACGCAGTCCCTAGTGTTTCCTGCCTCTCTTCGACTTCTTCCCCGCTCCCCCCTTGAGGGAAAGAGGGCTGGGAGGAGGGCTGAGGACGACCGCCCCTGGAAGAAGTCGAAGGCAGAGTCTTTCCTTTGGGCTTCGACGATGCAATCGTCTTGGCCACAGAGGAAGCGCTAACCAAGCTCTTGGGCTTGGCCGCATTCGTTCGAGGCTGCCCAGACGCCTTCGAGACTGCCTGGTGTACTAGGCGGTCACTGTCATCAGTGCACCGTCGTTCCACCGCAGCGTCCACCATCTCTCCTGGGAAGAGAGAGGAGGAACTCCTCACCGGTCCGTTGCGAAGACCCAGTGGCGCCTCATGCCCAGCTGCCCTGGTCACTCTCGGGTGAGGGCTGCGTCCCTACGCCGAAGTACCAGGTTGGCCCACAGGTATGCCGTCTGGTGGGCGAGGTAGGAGATGGCTCTACCTTCAGACTGACACAGCCTCCCGAAAGCCGGGTCCCCCTCGGGAGTAATATCTCCTGCGATGGCCACGACCTTAGACACTGTGAGGGACTACAGGTCTAACCAGGAGACTGCTTGGAATGCCGCCACGGCGGTGGATTCCAGTGCAAGTGCCTCCTGCTGCGAGAACCACAAGTTCTCCGACAGGAGCTGCTGTAGAGACACCTCTCGAGTTAGCCTAGCTAGCTCCGAGTTAACCTGTTTGGGCGGCATAGGATCTTCTGAAGGCACGTAGAATCTCCTCTGTCGCAGTAGAGGCAGGGGAAGTAGCTTGGAAGACCTGCCGGCCTTCCGCGAACCTTCCTGTCCGGAGACAAGCGAGTCCACCTAGCCCAGCACCGAGTCAGCCAGAGCTGATCGCGGCAGACCCACCGTCGTCTTGGGTTCCTTCTTAGGACCCCAGAATGACTCGAGCCGGTATGTGGGCTCAGAGGGTGGGAGCGGCGATCCTTCCCCGAGGTCGTTGTGCTGACTAATCAGTGCAATAACCTCTGCAAACGACCTCTGGATCTCGGGAGTGACCGCGTCTTGTGGAGTAGGACCGTCCAGTCCCTCAAACAAGAACGCCTCTCGAGACCCTCCTCCTTCGGAAGGAGGAACAGTGACAGACCCCTCCTGGTCTCCTCCTGCCACTTGCGCATACGACCTGGTCGGTCCTAAGACCATGCCTGGTTCGTAGGGCCTCGTTGTGGGACCGTGAAGAGCGCGCTCCTCACGATCACTCCGGATCGCCTCACTCTTCCCAGCGTAACCAGAAGAAGTTGAAGGGATCGGAGAGGAAGACCTGATGCTTCCCCCTCGCTCACCGGTAGAACCGGTGTGCTTGTGGGGCTGCAAGCGATCGCCAACCCGCAGTGGCAATCGAGCTGCAGCCCTGGTCGCGCGGCTCTCCTGGGGAGAGCAGCTGGTCCAAGAACAGCGGCTCCAGTCCCATGCATCCTGGGGCTTTACTGAAACCTCTCAGTTCTACTGAGGCTTCTCTGAAAGCTTTCAGTTCTCCTGGGCCTTCTCTGAATCCTTTCAGTTCTCCTGAGGCTTCTCTGAATCCTTTCAGTTCTCCTGAGGCTTCTCTGAATCCTTTCAGTTCTCCTGAGGCTTCTCTGAATCCTTTCAGTTTTCCTGAGGCTTCTCGGAATCCTTTCAGTTCTACTGGGGCTTCTCTGAATCCTTTCAGTTTTCCTAAGGCTTCTCTGAATCCTTGGGCTTCTCTGAATCCTTTCAGTTCTCTTGGGGCTTCTCTGAATCCTTTCAGTTCTCCTAGGGAATCTCTGATTCCATTTAAGGTTCCTTTCCTAGGCATTCTCTGATCAATTAAGTTCTCCTGGAGCTTCTCTGAAATGCCTTTCAGTTATTTCCTGAGGGGCCATTAACTCCTGAAGAATCCTTTCATTGTTCCTCCAGGGCTTCTCTGAATACCTTTTTCAAGTTTCTCCTTGAAGGGGACTTCTTAGAAATCCTTTCAGTTTATCCTGGGCTTCTTTCTGTTAATCCTTTACAGTTTCTTCCTGGGGCTTCTTTCTATTCCTGAATCCCGAAGTTTCTCCTGGGGCTTTATTTCTGAATCCTTTCAGCTTCTCCTTGGAGGGCTTCTCTGAATCCTTTTTCAAGTTTCCAGGGGGCTTCTTTGAATCCTTTTGCAGTTCACCTTGGGGCTTCTCGGAATCCTTTCAGTTTCTCCTTGGGGCCTTCTCTTAAGAATCCTTTCAGTTCTCCCTGGGGGCAGGCTTTCTCTGAATCCTTTCGTTCTCTTGAGGCTTCTCTGAATCTTTCAGGTTGTCCTCGGGGCTTCTCTGAATCCTTTTCAGTTCTCTGAGGCTTCTCTTGAATACCTTTCAATTCTCCGGTACTTCTCTGAATCTTTTGCAGTTCCCTGAAGGCTTCTCTGAATATTCCTTTCAGTTCCCCTTGGGCTTCTCTGAATCCTTCTAGTTTTCTCCTAAGGGCCTTCATCTGTATCCTTTCAGTTCTCCTGAGGGTTTCTCTGAATCCTTTCAGTTCTCCTTGCAGGGTTTCTATGATCTTTCAGTTTCTGAGGGGCTTGCTCTGAATCCTTTCAGTTCGTCCTTAGGCTTCAAGAATCCCTTCAGTTCTCCTGAGGGCTTTTTTTGAATCCTTTCATTTCTCACTTAGAGCTTTCTTCTGAATCCTTTCAGTTCTCACGTGAGGGCTTCTGAATCCTTTCAGTTCTCCTTAGGCTTCTCTTGAACCCTTTCAGTACCTCCTGGGGCTTCTCTAATCCTATTTCAGTTTCTCTTGGGGCTTCTCTCGATCCTTTCATTCTCCTGAGGCTTCTCTGTGAAATCCTTTCAGTTCTCCAGGGGACTTCTCTGAAATCCTTTCAGTTGTTCTGTGGCTTCTCATGAATCCTTTCAGTTCTCCTGAGGTGCTTCTGCTGAATTCTTTCAGGTTCTCCTGAGAGCTTCTCTGAATCTTTCAGTTCTCCTGAGGGCTTCTTTGAATCTTTCAGTTCTCCGGGGTTCTCTGAATCCTTTCCAGTACGTCCTAGGGCTTCTCTAAATCCTTTCAGTCTTCCTGGGTTCATCCTGATCCTTTCAGTTCTCTCGGGCTTTTTGATCCTTTTCAGTTTCTCTGGGGGCTTCTAAACGGGAATTCCTTTCAGTACTCCCTCGGCTTTCTCTCAATCCTTTCAGTCTTCCGGGGCTTTTTCTAACACCCTTTCAGTTTTCCTGGCGGCTTCTCTAAATCCTTTCAGTTCTTCCTGGAGCTTCTCCTGATCCTTTCAGTTCTCCTGGGGCTTCTCTGAATTTCCTTTCAGTTTTCTGAGGCTTTCTCTGATCCTCCAGTTCTCTGAGGCGTTCTCTGAAATCCTTCAGTTGTTCCTGGGGCTTCTCTTGAATCCTTTCAGTTCTTCTGGGGCTTCTCTGAATCCTTTCCAGTTTCTTCTTTAGGCTGTCTCTAATTCCTTTCAGTTCCTCCTGGGGCTTCTCTGGAATCCTTTCAGTTCTCCGTCGAGGCTTCTCGAATCCTTTCAGTTTCTCCTGAGGCTTCTCTGAATCCTTTCATTTCTCCCTGAGCTTCTCTGAATCCTTTCAGTTCTCCTTAGGCTTCTCTGAATCTTTCAGTTCTCCTGGGGCTTCTCTGAATCCTTCAATTCTTCTGGGTCTTCTCTGAAATCCTTTCAGTTTGTCTGGGGATTCTCTTGATCCTTTCAGTTCCTCGGGGAGGCTTCTCTGAATCCTTTCATTCCTTTCCTGAAGGCTTCTCTGAATCCTTTCATTTCTCCTGGGCTTCTTCTTGAAATCCTTTTCAGTTCTCCTGAGGTCTCTGAATCCTTTCAGTTCTTCCTGAGGCTTCTCTGAATTTCCTTTCAGTTCTCCTGGCTTCTGCAATCTTCTCTTCTATGAATCCTTTCATTGTCCTGGGGCTTCTCTGAATCCTTTCAGTTCTCCTGAGGCTTCTCTGAATCCTTTCAGTTCTCCTGAGGCTTCTCTGAATCCTTTCAGTTCTCCTGAGGCTTCTCTGAATCCTTTCAGTTCTCCTGGGGCTTCTCTGAATCCTTTCAATTCTTCTGGGGCTTCTCTGAATCCTTTCAGTTGTCCTGGGGATTCTCTGAATCCTTTCAGTTCTCCTGAGGCTTCTCTGAATCCTTTCAGTTCTCCTGAGGCTTCTCTGAATCCTTTCAGTTCTCCTGAGGCTTCTCTGAATCCTTTCAGTTCTCCTGAGGCTTCTCTGAATCCTTTCAGTTCTCCTGGGGCTTCTCTGAATCCTTTCAATTCTTCTGGGGCTTCTCTGAATCCTTTCAGTTGTCCTGGGGATTCTCTGAATCCTTTCAGTTCTCCTGAGGCTTCTCTGAATCCTTCAGTTCTCCTGGGGCTTCTCTGAATCCTTTCAATTCTTCTGGGGCTTCTCTGAATCCTTTCAGTTGTCCTGGGGATTCTCTGAATCCTTTCAGTTCTTATGGGGCTTCTTCTGAATCCTTCAGTTCTTTCCTGGAGGGGCTTCTCTGAATCCTTTCCAGTTCTCCGGGAAGCTTTCTCTGGGGAATCTTTCAATTTTCTTGGGGCTTCTCGAATCCTTTCACCCGTTGGTACCCTGGGGATTCTCTGGAATCACCTGTTTCAGTTCTCCTGAAGGATTCTCTGAATCCTTTCAGTTCTCCTGAGGCTTTTCTGAATCCTTTTCAGTTATCTGAGGCTTTCTCTGATCCTTACCAAGGTTTTTTTTTTTTTTTTCTTTCCTGGGGCTTCTCTGAATCCATTTCAATTCTTCTGGTGGGGGCTTCTCTGGAATCCTTTCAGTTGTCCACGGGGAGTTACTCTGAATCCTTTTCAGTTCTCCTGAGCTTTCTCGGAATCCTTTTCAGTTCTCCTGAGGCCTTCTCTGAATTCCTTTCCAGTTATTCCCTCGGGGCTTTTCTGAATCCTTTCAATTCTTTTCAGGGGCTTCTCTGAATCCTTTCAGTTCTCCTGAGGCTTCCTCGAATTCATTTCAGTTTTCCTCCATGAGGCGTTTCTATTGAATCCTTTCAGTTTTCCTGAGGTATTCTCTGAATCCTTTTAGTTATCCTGATGCTTCTCTGAATCCATTTCAGTTTCTCCTGAAGACTTCTCTGAAAATCCTTTCAGTTATCCTGGCGCTCTCTGGAATCCTTTCAGTTGGTCCTGGGGGCTTCTCTGAATCCTTTTCAGTTCTCTGAGGCTCCCCTGATAATCCTTTCAGTTATTTTCCTGAGGCTTCTCTGAACCTTTCAGTTCTCCTTGAGGCTTCTTGGAACTCCTTTCAGTTATCTGGGCTTCTCTGAATCCTTCTCAATTCTCCTAGGCTTCTCTGAATCCTATCAATTCTCCTAAGGGCTTCTCTGAATCCTTTCAGTTCTTTTGGGGCTTCTCTGAATCCTTTCAGTTCTCCTGGGGCTTCTCTGAATCCTTTCAGTTCTCCTGTTGCTTCTCTGAATCCTTTCAGTTCTTCTGGGGCTTCTCTGAATCCTTTCAGTTTTCCAGGGGCTTCTCTGAATCCTTTCAGTTCTCCTGATGCTTCTCTGAATCCTTTCAGTTCTTCTGAGGGCTTCTCAGAATCCTTTCAGTTCTCCTAAGGCTTCTCTGAATCCTTTCAGTTCTCCTGGGGCTTCACTAAATCCTTTCAGTTCTTATGGGGCTTCTCTGAATCCTTTCAGTTCTTCTGGGGCTTCTCAGAATCCTTTCAGTTCTCCTGGGGCTTCTCTGAATACTTTCAATTCTCTTGAAGGCGTCTCTGAATCCTTTAAGTTCTCCCGAGGGCTTCTCTGAATCCTTTCAGTTCTTCTGGGGCTTCTCTGAATCCTTTCAATTCTTCTGGTGCTTCTCTGAATCCTTTCAGTTCTCTGAGGCTTCTGACTCCTTTCATTTCTCTGAGGCTTCTCGAATCCTCATTTGCTCTCCTGGGGCTTCTCTGAATCCTTTCAGTTCTCTTGAGGCTTCTCTGAATCCTTTCAATTCTCCTGGGGCTTCTCTGAATCCTTTCAGTTCTCCTGAGGCTTCTCTGAATCCTTTCAGTTCTCCTGGGGCTTCTCTGAATCCTTTAAGTTCTCCTGGGGCTTCTCTGAAATCTTTAAGTTTTCCGGGTGAGGGGCTTTCTCTGAATCCGTTCAGTTCTCCGGGGCTTCCCTAAATCCTTTCAATTCTTGGGGCTTCTCTGAATCCTTTCAGTTCTTCCCTGAACCTTTGTGGGCTTCTCGAATCTTGGGCGCAGTTCCCTGCTTTCTATGAATCCTTTAGTTCTTCGGGGTTTCTTCTGAAATCCTTTAAATTTCTTCTGGTGGCTCCTGAATCCTCAGTTCTAGCTTTCTCGAATTCCTTTTCAGTTCTCCTGAGGCTTCTCTGAATCCTTTCAGCTCCTCTTCTCTGAATCCTTTCAGTTCTTCCTGGGGTCTTCTCTGAATCCTGTCAGTTCCCTTTGGAATCCTGGGGCTTCTCTGATTCTTTTCAATTCTTCTGGGGCTTCTCTGAATCCTTTCAGTTGTCCTGGGGATTCAATGAATCCTTTCAGTTCTCCTGGTGCTTCTTTGAATCCTTTCAGCTGTCCTGGGGCTTCTCTGAATCCTTTCAATTCTTCTGGGGCTTCTCTGAATCCTTTCAGTTGTCCTGGGGATTCTCTGAATCCTTTCAGTTCTCCTAAGGGCTTCTCTGTATCCTTTCAGTTCTCCTGGGGCTTCTCTGAATCTTTTCAGTTCTCCTTAGGCTTCTCTAAATCCTTTCAGTTCTCATGAGGACTTCTCTGAATCCTTTCAGTTTTTTTGGCGCTTCTCTGAATCCTTTCAGTTCTCCTGAGGGCTTCCCTGATTGATTGATTGATTTATTAAAGATTATTTGGCATCACAACTGCTTATGGTTATTGACGCCACTACAATGGAATATATAATGCATATTTAAGAAAGGAAAATCCCCATGATAAAAAAAAAATATATATATGAATAAAAATTAATAATTGTAAAACCTATAAACTTACAAAATTAATAGTGTAAATTAAATTTTATTTAAAATACCAATGGCATTAATAAAATTAAACGGCGCTTTCAATAAAATCCATCCCTAAAATTTTGGTAAGGGAAAAACCACCTTCAGTTCCCCTGTAACGTGGAGGAAAGTACCTTTCTCTCTCATCTGAAAGACTGGGGCACTCAACTATCAGGTGTCTGGGGCTTCTCTGAAACCTTTCAGCTGTCCTGGGGTTTTCCTGAATCCTTTCAGTTCTCCTTAGGCTTCTCCAAATCCTTTCAATTCTCCTGACACTTCTCTGAATCCTTTCAGTTCTCCTGGGGCTTCTCTGAATCCTTTCAGTTCTCCTTAGGCTTCTCTGAATCCTTTCAGTTCTCCTTAGTCTTCCCTGAATCCTTTGAGTTCTCCTGGGGCTTCACTGAATCCTTTCAGTTTTCCTGAGGCTTCTCTGAATTCTTTCACTTCTTTTGAGGGCTTCTCTGAATCCTTTCATTTCTCTTGAGGGCTTCTCTGAATCCTTTCAGATCTCCTGGGGCTTTTCTGAATCGTTTCAGTTCTTCTGAGGCTTCTCTGAATCCTTTCAGTTCTCCTGAGGCTTCTCTGAATCCTATCCATTCTCCTGAGGCTTCTCTGAATCCTTACAGTTCTCCTGGGGCTTCTCTGAATCCTTTCAGTTCTCCTTAGGCTTCTCTGAATATTTTCAGTTTGCCTGATACTTCTCTGAATAATTTCATTTCTCCTTTGGCTTCTCTGAATCCTTTCAGTTGTCTTTCGGCTTCTCTGAATCCTTTCAGTTGTCCTGGGGCTTCTCTGAATCCTTTCAGTTGTCCTGAGGCTTCTTTGAATCCTTTCAGTTGTCCATTGGGCTCTCTGAATCCTTTTCAGTTCTCCTGATGGGCTTCTCTGATCCCTGTCCATTTCTCTGTTGCTTCTCTGAATTCTTTCAGTTTATCCTGCTTCTCCTTTAAATCCGGGGTTCTAGTTTTCCTGGGCTGGGGTTCTCTAAATCGTTCTAGTTTTCCTGGGGCTTCTCTAAATCCTTTCACTTATCCTGAGGGCTTCTAAGAATCCTTTCAGTTATCCTGGTGATTCTCTGAATTCTTTCAGTTGTCCTGGGGCTTCTCTGAATCCTTTCAGTTCTCCTGGGGCTTCTCTGAATCCTTTCAGTTCTTTTGGGGCTTATCTCAATCCTTTCAGTTTCCCCTGAGGGCTTCTCTGAATTCTTTCACTTCTTCTGAGGGCTTGTCTGAATCCTTTCAGTTCTCCTTGGGCCTCTCAGAATCCTTTCATTTTCCTGGGGCTTCTCTGAATCCTTTCAGTTCTCCTGAGGGCTTCTCTGAATCCTTTCAGTTCTCCTGAGGCTTCTCAGAATCCTTTCAGTTTTCCTGGGGCGTCTCTGAATCCTTACAGTTCTCCTGAGGGCTTCTCTGAATCCTTTCAGATCTTCTGGGTCTTTTCTGAATCCTATCAGTTCTTTTGTGGCTCCGCCGAATCCTTTCAGTTCTCCTGGGGCTTCTCTGAATCCTTTCCGTTCTCCTGAGGCTTCTCTGAATCCTTACAGTTCTCCTTGGGCTTCTCTGAATCCTTTCAGTTCTCCTTAGGCTTCTCTGAATCTTTTCAGTTCTCATGACGCTTCTCTGTATACTTTAATTTCTCCTTTGGCTTCTCTGAATCTTTCCAGTTTTCCTAAGGCTTCTCTGAATCCTTTCTGTTGTCCTGGGGCTTCTCTGAAGCCTTTCAGTTCTCCTGAGTTTTCTCTGAACCCTTCAAGTTCTCCTGATGCCCCTCTGAATCCTTTCAGTTCTCCGGGGGCTTCTCTGAATCCTTTCAGTACTCCTGAGGCTTCTCTGAATCGTTTCAGTTGTCCTCATGCTACTCTGAATCCTTTCAGTTTTCCTGGGGCTTCTCTGAATCCTTTCAGTTCTCCTGAGGCTTCTCTGAATCCTTTCAGTTCTCCTTGTGCTTATCTGAATCCTTTTAGTTCTCCTGAGGCATTTGCTGGAATTACTTTCAGTTTGGTCCTGAGGGGCTTCTCTGAATTTTTTTCCTTTAGTTCTCCTGAGGGGATTCTCAAGAATCCCTTTTTTTCAGATATTTCTGGTGCTTTTCTGAATCCTTTTATTTCTCCTGGGGCTTCTCTGAATCCTTTCAGTTCTTCTGGGGCTTCTCTGAATCCATTCAGTTCTCCTGAGGCTTCACAGAATCCTTTCAGTTCTCCTGAGGGCTTCTTTAATTCCTTTCAGTTGTCCTGGGGCTTCTCTGAATCCTTTCAGTTCTCCTTGGGCTTCTATGAATCCTTTTACTTCTGGGGCTTCTCTGAATCCTTTCAGTTCTCCTTGGCCTTCTATGAATCCTTTCACTTCTTGGGCTTCTTTGAATCCTTTCAGTTCTCCTGGGGCTTCTCTGAATCCTTTCAGTTCTCCTGGGGCTTCTTTGAATCCTGTCAGTTCTCCTGTGCTTCTCTGTAATTTGTCAGTTCTCTTAAGCTTCTCTGAATCTTTTCAGTTGTCCTGGGGCTTCTCTGAATCCTTTCAGTTGTCTTAGGGCTTCTCTGAATCCTTTCAGTTCTCCTGGGGCTTCTCTGAATCCTTTCAGTTCTCCTGAGACTTCTCTGAATCCTTTCAGTTCTCCTGGAGCTTCTCTGAATACTTTCATTTCTCCTAGGGCTTCTCTGAATCCTTTCAGTTTTCCTGGTGCTTATCTGAATCCTTTCAGTTATCTTGGGGCTTCTCTGAATCCTTTCAGTTCTCTTGCGGCTTCTCTGAATCCTCTCAGTTCTCCTGGGGCTTCTCTGAATCCTTTTAGTTCTCCTGAGGCTTCTTGGAATCCTTTCAGTTCTCCTGAGGCTTCTCTGAATCCTTTCAGTTCTCTTGAGGCTTATCTGAATCCTTTCAGTTCTCCTGGGGCTTCTATGAATCCTTTCAGTTCTCCTTGGGCTTCTCTGAATCTTTTCAGTTATCCTGGGTCTTCTCTAAATCCTTTCGGTTCTTCTGGGGCTTCTCTGAATCCTTTCGTTGTCCTGGGGCTTCTCTGAATCCTTTCAGTTCTCCTGGGGGCGTTCTCCTGAATAACTTTTTGTTCTCCAGGGGCTTTCTCCTTAAGGCCTTTCAATTCTCCGAAGGGGCCCTTTTCGGAATCCTTTCAATTTTTTCCTGATGGCTTCTATTGAATCCTTTCAGTTCAAGTTTCCTTTTACAGGGACTTACAGGGCTTTTCTTGAAACTTTTCCTTTTAAGTTCCTCCTTTTGAGGGCTTCTTTTTTTCTGAATCCTTTTCCAGTTTATTCCTGGGGCTTCCTCTGAATCCTTTCCAATTCTTCCCGAGGCTTCTCCTTGAATCCCGGGGCCAGTTCTCCTTAGTAATCCTTTCGGAATCCGTTCCGTTGTTCCTAGGGGCTTTCACCTGAATACTTTCAAGTTCTTTCCCTGGGGCTGCTTACTGCAATGTAGCCTTTGTCAATTCTTCCTGGGATTCTGCTGAATCCTTTTCCAAGTTTTTCCTGGGCCTTAGGCTTCCTGAATCCTTTCAGTTCTCCTGAGGGGGCCCTTCTCTTGAATCCTTTCAGTTTTCCTGGCGTCTTCTCTTGTTAGGGCATTCTCCTGGAGGCTTTCTCTGAATTTCCTTTTTAGTTCTTATTCCTTAAACTTCTCTGAATCCTTTCAGTTGCAACCTGGGGCTTCCTTTTCGAATCCTTGCAGTTCTTCCTGAGGGGCTGTTCTCTGAATCCTACTTCAGTTCTCCATGATGGGGCGTTCTCTGAAACCTTTCAGTTCCTTTTCCTGGAAGCCAACAACCACAACGGGCTTCTTTTTCTGAATCCTTTTCAAAGTTTTTCCTTCGAGGGCTTTCTCTGAATCCTTTCCTTTCCTTTCCAGGGGCTTTTCTTCTGAATCCTTTCAGGGGTTCTTTTCCTTGGGCTTATCCTTTTGATTCCCTTTCAAGTCTTCCTGGGGCCCTTTTATGAATCCTTTCAAGTTGTCCTGGGCTTCTTTTCTGAATTCCTTTTTTTCAGTTCTCCTGGGGTCTTCTCTGGAAATTCCTTATTTCAAGTTCCCATCCCGAACGGCTTCTCTCGAATCCTTTTCAGTTCTCCTTCAGGACTTCCTCTGAATCCTTTCAGTTTGCCCTTGGGGCTTCCTCGAAGGCCTTTCAGTTCGCCTGAACTTCCTTTCTGAATCCTTTCAGTTCTCCCATGATGCTTCTTCTGAATCCCTTTCAGTTATCCTGGGGGCTTCTCAGAATTTCCTTTCAGTTCTCCTGGGACAAGCTTCTCTGAATCCTTTCAGTTTCTTCGCTTAGGGCTTCTCTGAAATCCTTCAGTTCTCAAGTTGCTTTTCCTGAATCCGGGCATTTCTCCTTGGGCTTCCATTTCAGAATTCTTTCCAGGGTTCTTCCTGTGCTTTTATGAATTCCTTTCAGTTCTCCTGAGGGCTTTCTCTGAAATTCCTTTTTCAGTTCTCCGTTAGGGGCTTTTCAGGGAATCCTTTCAATTCTCCCTGAGGCTTCTCTGAATCCGCTTTCAGTTCTCCTTGGCCTGGGCTTCTTCTGAATCCTTTTAAGTGTGCCTTTTTCCTGAAATGGCTTCTCCTGAAGGCCTTTTTAGTTGATTCTTGGGCTTCCTTTCAGAATTCTTTCAATTCTCCTGATGGCTTCTTCCTTTGAATCCTTTTCAGTTATTTCCTGAGGCTTTCTCTGAATCCTTTCAGTTTCTTCCCCGGGGCGGGCTTCTTTGAAATCCTTTGCATGTTTCTTGCTGAGGGCTTGGGGCTTTTCTGACTCCTTTCAGTTCTCTGGGAACTTTATTTCCTGATTCCTTTCCAAGGTTCTTCCTTTGGGCCTTCTTCTTTGAATTTCTTTCAAGTTCTCCTTTTGGGGCCTTTTATGAATCCTTTCAGGGGTTTGTCCTGAGGCTTCTCCTGATCCTGTTTCAGTTCTCCTGGGGCTTTTCTGAATTTCATTTTCAATTCTTCTTGAGGGCTTCTCTGATTTCCTTCTCAGTTTCTTCCCTGGGGCCGGGTTTCTCTGAATTCCTTTAGTTCCTCCTAAGATGGCTTCTCTGAATCCTTTTAAGTTTATTCCTTGGGCTTCTCTGATCTTTTCATTCTCCCTTGGGGCTTTCTGAATTCCCTTTAGTTTCCTTTTGAGGCTTCTCTGATTCCTTCAGTTCCTTTTCCCGGGGCTTTCTCTAAATCCTTTTTAAATTCCTTCTTTGGGCTTCTCTGAATCCTTTCAGTTATTCTGGGGTTTCTCTGAATCCTTTCAGTTGTCCTGGGGCTTCTCTGAATCCTTTCAGTTGTCCTGTGGCTTCTCTGAATACTTTCAGTTCTCCTGGGGCTTCTCTGAATCCTTTCAATTCTCCTGGGGCTTCTCTGAATCCTTTCAGTTTTCCTGAGGCTTCTCTGAATCCTTTCAGTTCTCCAGGGGCTTCTCTGTATCCTTTAAGTTCTCCTGAGGCTTCTCTGAATCTTTTCAGTTCTCCTGGGGCTTCTGTGAATTCTTTCAGTTTTCCTGAGTTTTCTCTGAATCCTTTCAATTATCCTGAGGCTTCTCTGAATCCTCTCATTTCTCCTGAGGCTTCTCTGAATCCTTTCAGTTCTCCTAAGGCTTCTCTGAATCCTTTCAGTTCTCCTGTGCTTCTCTGAATCTTTTCAGTTCTCCTGATCGCTTCTCTGGCTCCTTTCAGTTTTCCAGGGGGTTCTCTGAATCCTTTCAGTTCTCCGGACGCTTCTCTGAATCCTTTCAGTTCTCCTAGGGCTTCTCTGAATCCTTTCAGTTCTCCTGAGGCTTCTCTGAATCCTTTCAGTTGTCCTGGGGCTTCTCTGAATCCTTTCAGTTCTCCTAAGGGCTTCTCTGAATCCTTTCAGTTGACTTCGGGCTTCTCTGAATCCTTTCAGTTCTCCTGAGGGCTTCTCTGGATCTTTTCCGTTCTCCCGAGGCTTCTCTGAATCTTAACAGTTCTCCTGGGGCTTCTCTGAATCCTTTCAGTTCTCCTTAGGCTTTTCTGAATCTTTTCAGTTCTCCTGATGCTTCTCTGAATACTTTAATTTCTCTTTTGGCTTCTCTGAATCCTTTCAATTGTCCTTAGGCTTCTCTGAATCCTTTCAGTTGTCCTAGGGCTTCTCTGAATCCTTTCAGTTGTCCTTGGGCTTCTCTGAATCCTTTCAGTGGTCCTGGGGCTTCTCTGAAGCCTTTCAGTTCTCCTGAGGTTTCTCTGAATCCTTTAAGTTCTCCTGATGCTTCTCTGAATCCTTTCAGTTCTCAATGGGCTTCTCTGAATCCTTTCAGTTCTCCTTAGGCTTCTCTGAATCCTTTCAGTTGTCCTGATGCTACTCTGGATCCCTTAAGTTTTCCAGGGGCTTCCCTGAATCCTTTCAGTTCTCCTGGTGCTTATCTTAATCATTTTAGTTCTCCTGAGGCTTCTCTGAATACTTTCAGTTGTCTTGAGGCTTTTCTGAATCCTTTCAGTTCTTCTGAGGGCTTCTCAGAATCCTTTCAGTTCTTCTGGTGCTTTTCTGAATCCTTTCATTTCTCCTGGGGCTTCTTTAAATCCTTTAAGTTCTTCTGGGGCTTCTCTGAATCCTTTCAGTTCTCCTGAGGCTTCACAGAATCCTTTCAGTTCTCCTAAGGGCTTATTTAATTCCTCTCAGTTTTCCTGGGGCTTCTCTGAATCCTTTCAGTTCTCCTTTGGCTTCTATGAATACTTTTTCTTGTGGGGCTTTTTTGAATCTTTCCAGTTTTCCTTGTCCTTCTCTGAATCCTTTCAGTTCTCCTGGGGCTTCTTTGAATCCTGTCAGTTTTCCTGTGCTTCTCTGTAGTTTGTCAGTTCTCTTGAGCTTCTCTGAATCCTTTCAGTTGTCCTGGGGCTTCTCTGAATCCTTTCATTTGTCTTAGGGCTTCTCTGAATCCTTTCAGTTCTCCTGGGTCTTCTCTGAATCCTTTCAGTTCTCCTGAGACTTCTGTGAATCTCTGAATCCTTTCAGTTCTCCTGAGGCTTCTCTGTATCCTTTCAGTTCTCCTGGTGCTTCTCTAAATCCTTTCAGTTCTCTTGGGGCTTCTCTGAATCCTTTCAGTTCTTCTGAGGCTTCTCTAAATCCTCTTAGTTCTCCTGGGGCTTCTCTGAATCCTTTTAGTTTTCGTGAGTCTTCTCTGAATCCTTTTAGATCTCCTGAGGCTTCTCTGAATCCTTTAAGTTCTCCTGAGGTTTCTCTGAATCCTTTCAGTTCTCGTGAGGCTTCTCTGAATCCTTTCAGTTCTCCTGGGGCTTCTCTGAATACTTTCAGTTCTCCTTGGGCTTCTCTGAATCCTTTCAGTTCTCCTGGGGCTTCTCTAAATCCTTTCGGTTCTTCTGGGGCTTCTTTGAATCCTTTCGTTGTCCTGGGGCTTCTCTGAATCCTTTTAGTTCTCCTGAGAGTTTCTCTGAATCCTTTCAGTTCTCCTGGGGCTTCTTTGAATCCTTTCAGTTTTCCTTAGGCTTCTCTGAATCCTTTCAGTTCTCCTGATGCTTCTCTGAGTCCTTTCAGTTCTTCTTGGGCTTCTCTGAATCCTTTCAGTTATTCTAGGGCTTCTCTGAATCCTTTCAATTCTCCTGGGGCTTCTCTGAATCCTTTCAGTTTTCCTGAGGCTTCTCTGAATACTTTCAGTTCTCCTGGGGCCTCTCTGAATCCATTCAGTTCTCCTGAGGGCTTCTCTGAATCATTTCAGCTATTCTGGGGCTTCTCTGAATCCTTTCAATTCTCCTGGGGCTTCTCTGAATCCTTTCAGTTTTCCAAAGGCTTCTCTGAATAATTTCAGTTCTCCTGGGGCCTCTCTGAATCCTTTCAGTTCTCCTGAGGGCTTCTCTAAATCATTTCAGTTATTCTGGGGCTTCTCTGAATCCTTTCAATTCTCCTGGGGCTTCTCTGAATCCTTTCAGTTTTCCTGAGGCTTCTCTGAATACTTTCAGTTCTCCTGGGGTCCTCTAAATCTTAGCCTAGTTCACTGAGGGCTTCTCTGAATCCTTTCAGTAATTCTGGGGCTTCTTTGAATCCTTTCAGTTGTCCTGGGCTTCTTTGAATCCTTTCAGTTGTCCTTGGGCTTCTCTGAATACTTTCAGTTCTCCTGGGGCCTCTCTGAATCCTTTCAATTCTCCTGGGGCTTTTCTGAATCCTTTCAGTTTTCCTGAGGCTTCTCTGAATCCTTTCAGTTCTCCAGGGGCTTTTCTGTATCCTTTTAGTTCTCCTGAGGCTTCTCTGAATCCTTTCAGTTCTCCTGAGTCTCCTCTGAATCCTTTCAGTTGTCCTGAGGCTTTTCTAAATCCTTTCAGTTCTCCTGTGCTTCTCTGTATCCTGTCAGTTCCTGGTATTCTCTGAATCCTTTCAGTTCTCCTTAGGCTTCTCTTAATCCTTTTAGTTCTCCTGATACTTTTCTGAATACTTTCATTTCTCCTTTGGCTTCTCTGAAGAATCCTTTTAGTTCTCCTGGGGCTTCCTTGAATCTTTTCAGTTCTCCTCATGCTTTTCTGAATCCTTTCAGTTCTCCTTGGCTTCTCCTTTTTTTTTTTTTTTTTATTTTTTTTTGAATCCTTTCAGTTCTCCTGAGGCTTCTCTGAATCCTTTCAGTTCTCCAGGGGCTTCTCTGAATCCTTTCAGTTCTCCTGATGCTTTTCTGAATCCTTTCAGTTCTCCTTGGGCTTCTCTGAATCCTTTCAGTTCTCCTGAGGCTTCTCTGAATCCTTTTAGTTGTCCTGAGGCTTCTCTGAATCCTTTCAGTTCTCCTAAGAGCTTCTCTGAATCCTTTCAGTTCTCCTGGGGCTTCTGTTAATCCTTTCAGTTCACCTGAGGGCTCCTCTGAATCCTTTCAGTTGTCCTGGGGCTTCTCTGAATCCTTTCAGTTCTCCTGTGTCTTCTCTAATTCCTTTCAGTTTTGCTGAGGGCTTCTCTGAATCCTTTTAGTTCTCCTGAGGGCTTCTCTGAATCCTTTCAGTTTTCCTGAGGTCTTTTATGAATCCTTTCAGTTCTCCAGGGGCTTCTCTGAATCCTTTCAGTTCTCCTAAGGCTTCTCTGAATCCATTCAGTTCTCCTGATGCTTCTCTGAATCCTTTCAGTTTTCCTGGGACTTCTCTGAATCTTTTGAGTTCTCTTGAGACTTCTCTGAATCCTTTCAGTTCTCCTGTGGCTTCTCTGAATCCTTTCAGTTCTCCTGTGGCTTCTCTGAATCCTTTCAGTTGTCCTGGGGCTTCTCTGAATCCTTTCAGTTCTCCTGAGGGCTTCTCAGAATACTTCCAGTTCTCCTGGGGCTTTTCTGAATCCTTTCAGTTCTTCTCGGGCTTCTCTAAATCCTTTCAGTTCTCCTGGGGCTTTTCTGAATCCTTTCAGTTCTTCTGGGGCTTCTCTGAATCCTTTCTTTTCTTCTGGGACTTCTCTGAATCCTTTCAGTTCTCCTCAGGCTTCTCTGAATCCTTTCTATTGTCCTGGGGCTTCTCTGAATCCTTTCAGTTCTCTTGAGGCTTCTCTGAATCCTTTCAGTTCTCCTGGGGCTTCTCTGAATCCTTTCAGTTCTCCTAGGGCTTCTCTGAATCCTTTCAGTTCTCCTGAGGCTTCTTTGAATCCTTTCAGTTGTCCTTGGGCTTCTCTGAACCCTTTTAGTTCTCCTGAGGCTTCTCTGAATCCTTTCAGTTGTCTTGGGGTTTCTCTGAATCCTTTCAGTTCTCCTGAGGCTTCTCGGAATCCTTTCAGTTCTCCTAAGGGCTTCTCTGAATCTTTTCAGTTCTCCTGAGGCTTCTCTGAATCTTTTCAGTTTTTCTGGGGCTTTCCTGAATCCTTTCAGTTCTCCTGGGGCTTCTCTAAATCCTTTCGGTTCTTCTGGGGCTTCTTTGAATCCTTTCGTTGTCCTGGGGCTTCTCTGAATCCTTTTAGTTCTCCTGAGGGTTTCTCTGAATCCTTTCAGTTCTCCTGGGGCTTCTTTGAATCCTTTCAGTTTTCCTTAGGCTTCTCTGAATCCTTTCAGTTCTCCTGATGCTTCTCTGAGTCCTTTCAGTTCTTCTTGGGCTTCTCTGAATCCTTTCAGTTATTCTGGGGCTTCTCTGAATCCTTTCAATTCTCCTGGGGCTTCTCTGAATTCTTTCAGTTTTCCACAAGATTCTCTGAATACTTTCAGTTCTCCTGGGGCCTCTCTGAATCCATTCAGTTCTCCTGAGGGCTTCTCTGAATCATTTCAGTTATTCTGGGGCTTCTCTGAATCCTTTCAATTCTCCTGGGGCTTCTCTGAATTCTTTCAGTTTTCCACAAGATTCTCTGAATAATTTCAGTTCTCCTGGGGCCTCTCTGAATCCTTACAGTTCTCCTGAGGACTTCTCTAAATCATTTCAGCTATTCTGGGGCTTCTCTGAATCCTTTCAATTCTCCTGGGGCTTCTCTGAATCCTTTCAGTTTTCCTGAGGCTTCTCTGAATACTTTCAGTTCTCCTTGGGCCTCTCTAAATCCTTTCAGTTCTCCTGAGGGCTTCTCTGAATCCTTTCAGTTATTCTGGGGCTTCTTTGAATCCTTTCAGTTGTCCTGGGCTTCTTTGAATCCTTTCAGTTGTCCTGGGGCTTCTCTGAATACTTTCAGTTCTCCTGGGGCCTCTCTGAATCCTTTCAATTCTCCTGGGGCTTTTCTGAATCCTTTCAGTTTTCCTGAGGCTTTTCTGAATCCTTTCAGTTCTCCAGGGGCTTTTCTTTATCCTTTTAGTTCTCCTGAGGCTTCTCTGAATCCTTTCAGTTCTCCTGAGTCTCCTCTGAATCCTTTCAGTTATCCTTAGGCTTCTTTGAATCCTTACAGTTCTCCTGGGGCTTCTCTGAATCCTTTCAGTTCTCCTGAGGCTTCTCTGAATCGTTTCAGTTCTCCTGAGGTTTCTCTGAATCCTTTCAGTTCTCCTGAGGTTTCTCTGAATCCTTTCAGTTCTCCTGAGGCTACTCTGAATCCTTTCAGTTCTCCTGAGGTTTCTCTGAATCGTTTCAGTTCTCCTGAGGCTTATCTGAATCCTTTCAGTTCTCCTGGGGCTTCTCTGAATCCTTTCAGTTCTCCTGGGGCTTCTCTGAATCCTTTCAGTTCTCCTGAGGCTTCTTTGAATCCTTTCAGTTCTAATGGGGCTTCTCTGTATCCTTTCTGTTCTCCTGAGGGCTTCTCTGAATCCTTTCAATTTTTCTGGGGCTTCTCTGAATCCTTTCAGTTCTTCTGCGCCATCACTGAATCCTTTCAGTTTTTCTGAGGCTTCTCTGAATCCTTACAGTTCTCCTAGGGCTTCTCTGAATCCTCTCAGTTCTCCTGAGGCTTCTCTGAATCGTTTCAGTTCTCCTGAGGCTTTTCTGAATCCTTTCAGTTTTCCTGGGGCTTCTCTGAATCCTTTCAGTTGTCCTGGGGCTCCGCTGAATGCTTTCAGTTCTCCTGGGCTTCTCTGAATCCTTTCAGTTCTCGTGAGGGTTTCTCTGAATTCTTTCAGCTGTCCTGGGGCTTCTCTGAATCCTTTCAGTTCTCCTTAGGCTTCTCTGAATCTTTTCAGTTCTCCTGATGCTTCTCTGAATCCTTTCAGTTTTCCTGGGGCTTCTCTGAATCCTTTCAGTTCTCTCGGGGCTTCTCTGAATCCTTCCAGTTCTCCTGAGGGCTTCTCTGAATCTTTTCAGTTCTCCTCGGGCTTCTCTGAATCCTTCCAGTTCTTCTGATGCTTCTCTAAATCCTTTCAGTTCTCCTGGGGTTTCTCTGAATCCTTCCAGTTTCTCCTGAGGGCTTCTCTGAATCCTTTCAGTTCTCCTGGGGCTTCTCTGAGTCCTTTTAGCTGTCTTGGGGCTTCTCTGAATCCTTTCAGTTGTCTTGGGGCTTCTTTGAATCTTTTCAGTTCTCCTGGGGCTTCTCTGAATCCTTTAAGTTCTCCTGGGGCTTTTCTGAATCCTTTCAGTTCTTCTGAGGCTTCTCTGAATCCTTTCATTACTCCTGGGGCTTCTCTGAATCCTTTCAGTTTTCCTGGGTATTCTCTGAATCTTTTCAGTTTTCCTGAGGGCTTTTATGAATCCTTTCAGTTCTCTTGGGGCTTCTCTGAATCCTTTCAGTTCTCCTTAGGGCTTCTCTGAATCCTTTTAGTTCTCCTGGAGCTTTTCTGAATCGTTTCAGTTCTCCTGGGGCTTCTCTGAATCCTTTCAGTTCTCCTAAGGCTTCTCTGAATCCTTTCAGTTCTCCTGGGGCTTCTCTGAATCCTTTCAGTTCTCCTGGGGTTTTTCTGAATCCTTTCTGTTCTCCTGAGGCTTCTCTGAATCCTTTCAGTTCTCCTAGGTATTCTCTGAATCCTTTCAGTTTTCCTGATGGCTTTTATGAATCCTTCCAGTTCTCCTGACGGCTTCTCTGAATCCTTTCAGTTGTTCTGGTGCTTCTCTGAATCCTTTCAGTTCTCATGGGTCTTCTCTGATTCCTTTCAGTTCTCCTGAGTTCTTCTCTGAATCCTTTCAGTTCTCCTGGGGTTTCTCCGAATCCTTTTAGTTCTCCTGGGGCTTCTCTGAATCCTTTCAGTTCTCCTGGGGCTTCTCTGAATCCTTTCAGTTCTCCTAAGGCTTGTCTAATCCTTTCAGTTCTCCTAAGGCTTGTCTATTCCTTTCAGTTCTCCTAATGCTTTTCTGAATCCTTTCAGTTCTCTTGGGGCTTCTCTGAATCCTTTCAGTTCTCCTAAGGCTTCTCTGAATACTTTCAGTTGTCCTGGGACTTCTCTGAATTCTTTCAGTTCTCCCGATGCTTCTCTGAATACTTTCAGTTGTCCTGGGACTTCTCTGAATTCTTTCAGTTCTCCCGATGCTTCTCTGAATCATTTCAGTTCTCCTTGGGCTTCTCCGAATTCTTTCAGTTCTCCTCAGTTCTTCTCTGAATCCTTTCAGTTCTCCTGAGGCTTCTCTTAATCCTTTAGGTATCATGGGGCTTCTCTGAATCCTTTCAGTTGTCCTGGGACTTCTCGAATCTTTTCAGTTCTCCTGATCTTCTCTAATCCGTTTCAGTTGTCCTGGGTTCTCTGACTCCTTTCAGTTCTTCCTGGCCTTTAATTCGAATCCTTTTAGGTTTCCTGGAGGGCTTTTTTCCCCTGAATTTCGTTTTTCGTTTCTCCTGGGGCTTCTCTTTTTTTTGAAATCCTCTTGGGGTTCTCCTTTAAGGTCTTCTGAATCCTTTTCAGTTCTCCTGGGGCTCCTCTTTAAATTCCTTTCAGGGGTGCTTTCCTTTGGGGTTTTCTGAATCCTCTGTTACCTGAAGGGGCTTCTCTGAATCCTTTCAGTTCTTTCTAGGGTTTTATTTCCTCGAGAATCCTTTTCAGTTTTCCTTCCTTGGGGCTGACCTCCAGGGTTCTCTGACCGCCTCTTTCTGAATCCTTTCAGTTTCTGGGTTCTCTGATCCTTTCAAGTTCTCAATGGGGTCGTCTCTGAATCCCTTTCAGTTTCCTTTTTCTTGAGTTCTTCTCTGAATCCTTTCAGTTCTCCTGGTTTTCTCGAAATCCTTTTAGTCTGGATGGGGCTTCCTGAATCCTTTCATTTCTCCTGGGGCTTTCCTGAATCCTTTCAGTTCTCTAAGGCTTTGTTTCTATCCTTTCAGTTTCTTCCTACGGCTGTTCATTCTTTCAAGTTTTTCTTTTCTCCTGCTTTTCGAATTTCCTCCGTTTATCTTGGGGCTTTCTCCGAAACCTTTCCTCAGTTCCTCCTTTAGGTCCTTCTTTTCTGAATTTTACTTTTCAAGTTGTCCTTTGGGACTTCTCGGAAATTCCTTTCAAGTTCTTTCCAAATCGATGGGATTCTTCTGAACTCATCAGTTCTCTTGGGCTTTCTCCGGGACCAATTCTTTCAGTTTCTCCAGTTCTTCTCTGAAATCCTTTCAGTTCTCCTTGAGGTTCTCTTAATCCTTTAGGTATCATGGGGCTTCTCTGAATCCTTTCAGTTGTCCCTGGGACTTCTCAAATGAAATCTTTCAGTTTCTCCTGATGCTTCTTTCTGAATCCTCCTTTCCAGGTTTGTCCCATGGGTTTTTTCTCTGAAATTCCTTTCAGTTTTCTATTGGGGCTTCTCTGAAATCCCTTTCAGTTTGTCCATAAGGCCTTCTATGAATCCTTTCAGTTCTCCTGGGGGCTTCTCGGAAATCCTTTCAGTTCTCTTGAGGCTTCTCTGGAATCCTTTAGCAGTTGTATTGGCGCTTCTCTTAATCCTTTCAGTATTCCTGGGGCTTCTCTGAATCCTTTCAATTGTCCTTGGGCTTCTCTGAATCCTTTCAGTTATCTTGAGGCTTCTCCGAATCCTTTCAGTTTCTCCTTGGTTTTCTTTTCTTGAATCCTTTCAGTTCTCTTGGGGCTCTCTGGAATCCTTTCAGTTTAGTCCTAAGGATTCTCTGAATCCTTTCATTCTCCCTCGGGCTATTCCGGAATACCTTTCAGTTCTCTTGAGATTTCTCTGAATCCGTTTCAGTTGTCTTGGCGCTTCTCTTAATCCTTTCAGTATTCCTGGGGCTTCTTTCTGAATCCTTTTAGTTGTCCAGTGAGGCTTTTCGGAAAAGTCACCTTTCAGTTTGTTCCTGGGGCTTCTCTAAATCCTTTTCCAAATTCGCCTGACAAACGCTTCATCCCGAATTACCTTTCAGTTCACCCAGGGGATTCTCTGAAATCCATTTCAGTTCTTCCTATGAGGCTCTTTCTTGGATCTTTTTTCAGTCTTTTCTTGGGGCTTCTTTGAATCCTTTTCAGTTCTCCTGGGGCTTCTCTGAATCCTATCAATTGTCTTGAGGCTTCTCTGAATCCTTTCAGTTCTCTTGAGGCTTCTCTGAATCCTTTCAGTTCTTCTTTTGGGGCTTCTATGAATCCTTTTAGTTGTCCCAAGGCTTCTCTGAATCCTTTCAGTTTTCCTGAATCTTCTCTAAATCCTTTCAGTTCTCCTGAGGCTTCTCTGAATTGTTTCAGTTATATTGAGGCTTCTCTGAATCCTTTCAGTTCTCCTGAGGCTTCTCTGAATCCTTTCAGTTCTCCTGAGGGCTTCTCTGAATTCTTTCAGGTATCCTGAGACTTCTCTGAATCCTTTCAATTGTCCTGAGACTTTCTGAATCCTTTCAGTTTTCCTGAATCTTCACTGAATCCTTTCAGTTCTCCTGGAGCTTCTCTAAATCCTTTCAGTTCTCCTGGGGCTTCTCTGAATCCTTTTAGTTGTCCTTAGGCTTCTCTGAATCCTTTCAGTTCACCTGGGGCTTCTCTGAATCCTTTCAGTTCTCCTGGTGCTTTTCTGAATCCTTTCAGTTCTCCTGGGGCTTCTCAGAATCCTTTCAGTTCTCCTGGGGCTTCTCGGAATCCTTTCAGTTCTCCTGGGGCTTCTCAGAATCCTTTCAGTTCTCCTGAGGCTTCTCTGAATCCTTTCAGTTCTCCTGAGGCTTCTTTGAATCCTTTCAGTTCTCCTGGGGCTTCTCTGAATCCATTCAGTTCTCCTGGGGCTTGTCTATTCCTTTCAGTTTTCCTGGGGCTTCTCTGAATCCTTTGAGTTCTCCTGAAGCTTCTCGGAATCTTTTCAGTTCTCCTAAGGGCTTCTCTAAATCCTTTCAGTTCTCCTGAGGCTTCTCTGAATCTTTTCAGTTTTCCTGGGGCTTTCCTGAATCCTTTCAGTTCTCCTCGGGCTTCTCTAAATCCTTTCAGTTCTTCTGGGGCTTCTTTGAATCCTTTCGTTGTCCTGGGGCTTCTCTGAATCCTTTTAGTTCTCCTGAGGGTTTCTCTGAATCCTTTTCAGTTTCTCCTTTTTCTTCTTTGGGGAATCGTTTCAGTTTTCCCTTAGGCTTCTCTGAATCCTTTCAGTTCTCCTGATGCTTCCCTGAGTCCTTTCAGTTCTTCTTGGGCTTCTCTGAATCCTTTCAATTCACCTGGGGCTTCTCTGAATCCTTTCAGTTTTCCTGAGGCTTCTCTGAATACTTTCAGTTCGCCTGGGGTCTCTCTGAATCCATTCAGTCCTCCTGAGGGCTTCTCTGAATTATTCCAGTTATTCTGGGGCTTCTCTGAATCCTTTCAATTCTCCTCGGGCTTCTCTGAATCCTTTCAGTTTTCCAGAGGATTCTCTGAATAATTTCAGTTCTCCTGGGGCCTCTCTGAATCCTTTCAGTTCTCCTGAGGGCTTCTCTAAATCATTTCAGTTATTCTGGGGCTTCTCTGAATCCTTTCAATTCTCCTGGGGCTTCTCTGAATCCTTTCAATTTTCCTGAGGCTTCTCTGAATACTTTCAGTTCTCCTGGGGCCTCTCTAAATCCTTTCAGTTCTCCTGGGGCTTCTCTGAATCCTTTCAGTTATTCTGGGGCTTCTTTGAATCCTTTCAGTTGTCCTGGGCTTCTTTGAATCCTTTCAGTTGTCCTGGGGCTTCTCTGAATACTTTCAGTTCTCCTGGGGCCTCTCTGAATCCTTTCAATTCTCCTGGGGCTTTTCTGAATCCTTTCAGATTTCCTGAGGCTTTTCTGAATCCTTTCAGTTCTCTAGGGGCTTTTCTGTATCCTTTTAGTTCTCCTGAGGCTTCTCTGAATCCTTTCAGTTCTCCTGAGTCTTCTCTCAATCATTTCAGTTGTCCTGAGGCTTCTGTAAATCCTTTCAGTTCTCCTGTGCTTCTCTGTATCCTGTCAGTTCTCCTGATATTCTCTGAATCCTTTCAGTTCTCCTTAGGCTTCTCTAAATCCTTTCAGTTCTCCTGATACTTTTCTGAATACTTTCATTTCTCCTTTGGCTTCTCTGAATCCTTTCAGTTCTCCTGGGGCTTCTCTGAATCTTTTCAGTTCTCCTGATCGCTTCTCTGAATCCTTTCAGTTCTCCAGGGGCTTCTCTGAATCCTTTCAGTTCTCCTGATGCTTCTCTGAATCCTTTCAGTTCTCCTTGGGCTTCTCTGAATCCTTTCAGTTCTCCTGAGGTTCTTCTAAATCCAATCCTTTTAGTTGTCCTGAGGCTTCTCTGAATCCTTTCAGTTCTCCTAAGAGCTTCTCTGAATCCTTTCAGTTGACTTGGGGCTTCTGTGAATCCTTTCAGTTCACCTGAGGGCTTCTCTGAATCCTTTCAGTTGTCCTGGGGCTTCTCTGAATCCTTTCAGTTCTCCTGTGTCTTCTCTAATTCCTTTCAGTTTTGCTGAGGGCTTCTCTGAATCCTTTTAGTTCTCCTGAGGGCTTCTCTGAATCCTTTCAGTTTTCCTGAGGTCTTTTATGAATCCTTTCAGTTCTCCAGGGGCTTCTCTGAATCCTTTCAGTTCTCCTAAGGCTTCTCTGAATCCACTCAATTCTCCTGATGCTTCTCTGAGTCCTTTCAGTTTTCCTGGGACTTCTCTGAATCTTTTGAGTTCTCCTGAGGCTTCTCTGAATCCTTTCAGTTCTCCTGTGGCTTCTCTGAATCCTTTCAGTTCTCCTGTGGCTTCTCTGAATCCTTTCAGTTCTCCTGAGGCTTCTCTGAATCCTTTCAGTTCTCCTGAGGGCTTCTCAGAATACTTCCGGTTCTCCTGGGGCTTTTCTGAATCCTTTCAGTTCTTCTCGGGCTTCTCTGAATCCTTTCAGTTCTCCTGGGGCTTTTCTGAATCCTTTCAGTTCTTCTGGGGCTTCTCTGAATCCTTTCTGTTCTTCTGGGACTTCTCTGAATCCTTACAGTTCTCCTCAGGCTTCTCTGAATCCTTTCTGTTGTCCTGGGTCTTCTCTGAATCCTTTCAGTTCTCTTGAGGCTTCTCTGAATCGTTTCAGTTCTCCTGGGGCTTCTCTGAATTCTTTCAATTCTCCTGGGGCTTCTCTGAATCCTTTCAGTTCTCCTGAGGCTTCTTTGAATCCTTTCAGTTCTCCTCGGGCTTCTCTGAACCCCTTTAGTTCTTCTGAGGCTTCTCGAATCCTTTCAGTTGTCTTGTGGTTTCTCTGAATCCTTTCAGTTCTCCTGAGGCTTCTCGGAATCCTTTCAGTTCTCCTAAGGGCTTCTCTGAATCCTTTCAGTTCTCCTGAGGCTTCTCTGAATATTTTCAGTATTCCAGGGGCTTTCCTGAATCATTTCAGTTCTCCTTAGGCTTCTCTGAATCCTTCCAGTTCTCCTGGGGCTTCTCTGAATCCTTTCAGTTCTTCTAAGGCTTCTCTGAATCCTTTCAGTTCTCTTGAGGCTTCTTTGAAATCTTTCAGTTATCCTGGTGCTTTTCTGAATCCTTTCAGTTCTCCTGGGGCCTCTCTGAATCCTGTCAGTTCTCCTGAGACTTCTTTAAATCCTTTCAGTTCTCCTGGGGTTTCTCTGAATCCTTTCAGTTTTCCTAGGGCTTCTCTGAATCCTTTCAGTTCTCCTGAGGCTTCTCTGAATCCTTTCAGTTCTTTTGGGGTTTCTTTGAATCCTTTCAGTTCTCCTGGGGATTCTCTGAATCCTTTCAGTTCTTCTGTGGCTTATCTGAATCTGATGGCTTCTCTGAATACTTTCAGTTCTCCTGGGGCTTCTCTGAATCCTTTCAGTTCTCCTAAGAACTTCTCTGAATCCTTTCAGCTTTCCTGGGGCTTCTCTGAATTCTTTCAGTTCTCCTGGGGATTCTCTGAATCCTTTCAGTTCTTCTGTGGCTTATCTGAATCTGATGGCTTCTCTGAATACTTTCAGTTCTCCTGGGGCTTCTCTGAATCCTTTCAGTTCTCCTAATGGCTTCTCTGAATCCTTTCAGCTTTCCTGGGGCTTCTCTGAATTCTTTCAGTTCTCCTGGGGCTTCTCTGAATCCTTTCAGTTCTCCTCATGCTTCTCTGAATCTTTTCAGTTATTCTAGGGCTTCTCTGAATCCTTTCAGTTCTTCTGCGCCTTCACTGAATCCTTTCAGTCATCCTTAGGCTTCTCTGAATCCTTTCAGTTATTCTGGGACTTTTCTGAATCCTTTCAGTTTTTCGGCGCCTTCACTGAATCCTTTCAGTTATCCTTAGGCTTTTCTGAATTCTTACAGATCTCCTGGGGCTTCTCTGAATCCTTTCAGTTCTCCTGAGGCTTCTCTGTAATTTCCGTTGTCAAGGTTCTCTTGATGTTTCTCTGAATCGTTTCAGTTCTCCTGGAGATCCTGAGGTTTCTCTGAATCGTTTCAGTTCTCCTGAGGTTTCTCTGAATCGTTTCAGTTCTCCTGAGGCTACTCTGAATCCTTTCAGTTCTCCTGAGGTTTCTCTGAATCGTTTCAGTTCTCCTAAGGCTTCTCTGAATCCTTTCAGTTCTCCTGGGGCTTCTCTGAATCCTTTCAGTTGTCCTGGGGCTTCTCTGAATCCTTTCAGTTCTCCTGAGGCTTCTTTGAATCCTTTCAGTTCTAATGGGGCTTCTCTGTATCCTTTCTGTTCTCCTGAGGGCTTCTCTGAATCCTTTCAATTTTTCTGGGGCTTCTCTGAATCCTTTCAGTTCTTCTGCGCCATCACTGAATCCTTTCAGTTTTCCTGAGGCTTCTCTGAATCCTTACAGTTCTCCTAGGGCTTCTCTGAATCCTCTCAGTTCTCCTGAGGCTTCTCTGAATTGTTTCAGTTCTATTGAGGCTTTTCTGAATCCTTTCAGTTTTCCTGGGGCTTCTCTGAATCCTTTCAGTTGTCCTGGGGCTCCGCAGAATCCTTTCAGTTCTCCTGAGGCTTCTCTGAATCCTTTTAGTTCTCTTGAGGGTTTCTCTGAATTCTTTCAGCTGTCCTGGGGCTTCTCTGAATCCTTTCAGTTCTCCTTAGGCTTCTCTGAATCTTTTCAGTTCTCCTGATGCTTCTCTGAATCCTTTCAGTTTTCCTGGGGCTTCTCTGAATCCTTTCAGTTCTCTCGGGGATTCTCTGAGTCCTTCCAGTTCTCCTGAGGGCTTCTCTGAATCTTTTCAGTTCTCCTCGGGCTTCTCTGAATACTTCCAGTTCTCCTGATCCTTCTCTGAATCCTTTCAGTTCTCCTGGGGCTTCTCTGAATCCTTCCAGTTCTCCTGGGGCTTCTCTGAATCCTTTCAGTTCTCCTGGGGCTTCTCTGAATCCTTTTAGTTGTCTTGGGGCTTCTCTAAATCCTTTCAGTTGTCTTGGGGCTTCTTTGAATCCTTTCAGTTCTCCTGGGGCTTCTCTGAATCCTTTCAGTTGTCCTGGGGTTCTCTGAATCCTTTCAGTTCTCTTGGGGCTTCTCTGAATCCTTTCAGTTTGTCCTAAGGCTTCTCTGAATCCTTTCAGTTCTCCTCGGGCTTCTCGGAATCCTTTCAGTTCTCTTGAGATTTCTCTGAATCCTTTCAGTTGTCTTGGCGCTTCTCTTAATCCTTTCAGTATTCCTGGGGCTTCTCTGAATCCTTTCAGTTGTCCTGGTGCTTCTCTGAATCCTTTCAGTTATCCTGAGGCTTCTCCGAATCCTCTCAGTTCTCCTTGGTTTTCTCTGAATCCTTTCAGTTCTCCTGGGGCTTCTCTGAATCCTTTCAGTTCTCCTGAGGCTTCTTTGAATTCTTCCAGTTCTCCTCTGGCTTCTCTGAATCCTTTCAGTTCTCTCGAGGCTTCTCTGAATCCTTTCAGTTCTCCTGGGGCTTCTCTAAATCCTTTCAGTTCTCCTGGGGCTTCTTTGAATCCTTTTAGTTGTCCTGAGGCTTTTCGAAGTCCTTTCAGTTGTCCTGGGGCTTCTCTAAATTCTTTCAGTTCTCCTGAGGCTTCTCTGAATCCTTTCAGTTCTCCTAGGGCTTCTCTGAATCCTTTCAGTTCTCCTGAGGCTTCTCTGGATTCTTTCAGTTCTTCTGGGGCTTCTTTGAATCCTTTCAGTACTCCTGGGGCTTCTCTGAATCCTATCAGTTGTCTTGAGCTTTCTCTGAATCCTTTCAGTTTTCCTGAGGCTTTTCTGAATCCTTTCAGTTTCTCTTATGGGGCTTCTCTGAATCCTTTTAGTTGTCCCGAGGCTTCTCTGAATCCTTTCAGTTTTCCTAAATCTTCTCTGAATCCTTTCAGTTCTCCTGGAGATTCTCTGAATCCTTTCAGTTCTCCTGTGGCTTCTCTGAATCCTTTCAGTTCTCCTGAGGCTTCTCTGAATCCTTTCAGTTCTCCTTAGGGCTTCTCTGAATTCTTTCAGTTGTCCTGAGACTTCTCTGAATCCTTTCAATTGTCCTGAGACTTTCTGAATCCTTTCAGTTTTCCTGAATCTTCACTGAATCCTTTCAGTTCTCCTGGAGCTTCTCTGAATCCTTTCAGTTCTCCTGGGGCTTCTCTGAATCCTTTTAGTTGTCCTTAGGCTTCTCTGAATCCTTTCAGTTCACCTGGGGCTTCTCTGAATCCATTCAGTTCTCCTGGTGCTTTTCTGAATCCTTTCAGTTCTCCGGGGCTTCTCCTGAATACCTTTCAGTTCTCCTGGGGCTTCTCGGAATCCTTTTAGTTTCTCCTGGGGCTTCTCAGAATCCTTTCAGTTCTCCTGAGGGCTTCTCTGAATCCTTTCAGTTCTCCTGAGGCTTCTCTGAATCCTTTCAGTTCTCCTGGAGCTTCTCTGAATCCTTTCAGTTCTCCTGGGGCTTGTCTAATCCTTTCAGTTCTCCTGGGGCTTTTCTGAATCGTTTCAGTTCTCCTGAGGCTTCTCTGAATCCTTTCAGTTTTCCTGGGGCTTCTCTGAATCCTTTCAGTTCTCCTGGGGCTTCTCTGAATCCTTTCAGTTCTCCTGAGGCTTCTCTGAATCCTTTCAGTTCTCCTGGGGCTTCTCTGAATTCTTTCACTTTTCCTTGGGCTTCTCTGAATCCTTTCAGTTCTCCTGGGGCTTCTCTGAATCCTTTCAGTTTTCCTGAGGCTTCTCTGAATCCTTTCAGTTCTCCTGAGGCTTCTCTGAATCCTTTCAGTTCTCCTGGGGCTTCTCGGAATACTTTCAGTTCTCCTGAGGCTTCTCTGAATCCTTTCAGTTCTCCTGAGGCTTCTCTGAATCCTTTCAGTTCTCCTGGGGCTTCTCTGAATCCTTTCAGTTCTCCTGGGGCTTCTCTGAATCCTTTCAGTTCTCCTGAGGCTTCTCTGAATCCTTTCAGTTCTCCTGAGGCTTCTCTGAATCCTTTCAGTTCTCCTGGGGCTTCTCTGAATCATTTCAGTTCTCCTGGGGCTTCTCAGAATCCTTTCAGTTCTCCTGAGACTTCTCTGAATCCTTTCAGTTCTCCTAGGGCTTCTCTGAATCCTTTCACTTTTCCTGGGGCTTCTCTGAATCCTTTCAGTTCTCCTGGGGCTTCTCTGAATCCTTTCAGTTTTTCTGAGGCTTCTCTGAATCCTTTCAGTTCTCCTGGGGCTTCTCTGAATCCTTTCAGTTCTCCTGAGGCTTCTCTGAATCCTTTCAGTTCTCCTGAGGCTTCTCTGAATCCTTTCAGTTCTCCTGGGGCTTCTCTGAATCCTTTCACGTTTCCTGGGGCTTCTCTGAATCCTTTTAGTTCTCCTGGGGCTTCTCTGAATCCTTTCAGTTTTCCTGAGGCTTCTCCGAATCCTTTCAGTTCTACTGGGGCTTCTCTGAATCCTTTCAGTTCTCCTGGGGCTTCTCTGAATCTTTTCAGTTCTCCTGAGGTTTCTTTGAATTCTTCCAGTTCTCCTAGGGCTTCTCTGATTCTTTTCAGTTGTCCTGGGGCTTTTCTGAATCCTTTCAGTTCTCCTGGGGCTTCTCTGAATCCTGAAGCTCCTCTGAATCTTTTCTGTTCTGCTGAGGCTTCTCTGAATACTGAAGCTTCTCTGAATCTTTTCAGTTCTGCTGGGGCTTCTCTGAATTATTTCTGTTCTCCTGGGGCTTTTCTGAATCCTTTCAGTTGTCGTGGGGCTTCTCTGAATCCTTTCCGTTCTCATGGGGCTTCTCTGAATCCTGAAGCTCCTCTGAATCTTTTCTGTTCTGCTAAGGCTTCTCTGAATCCTGAAGCTTCTCTGAATCTTTTCAGTTCTCCTGGGGATTCTTTGAATTTTTTCAGTTCTCCTGGGGCTTCTCTGAATTCTTTCAGTTCTCCTGGGGCTTTTCTGAATCCTTTCAGTTGTCTTGGGGTTTCTCTGAATTCTTTCAGTTGTCCTGGGGCTTCTCTGAATCCTTTCAGTTCTTCTGGGGCTACTATGAATCCTTTCAGTTGTCCTGGGGCTTCTCTGAATCCTTTCAGTTCTCCTGGGGCTTCTCTGAATCCTTTCAGTTTTCCTGGGGCTTCTCTGAATCCTTTCAGTTCTCCTGGGCTTCCTCTGATTCCTTTAAGTTTTCCTGAGGGCTTCTCTTAATCCTTTCAGTTGTCCTGGGGCTTCTCTGAATCCTTACAGTTCTCCTTGGGCTTCTCTGAATCCTTTCAGTTCTCCTGGGAATTCTCTGAATCCTTTCAGTTCTCCTGAGGCTTCTCTAATCCTTTCAGTTCTCCTGATGCTTCTCTGAATCCTTTCGGTTCTTCTGGGGCTTCTCTGAATCATTTCAGTTCTCCTGAGGCTTTTCTGAATCTTTTTAGTTGTCCTGGGACTTCTCTGAATTCTTTCAGTCCTCCTGATGCTTTTTTGAATCCTTTCAGTTCTCCTTGGGCTTCTCTGAATCCTTTCAGTTCTCCTTGGGCTTCTCTGAATCCTTACAGTTCTTCTGGGGCTTCTCTGAATCCTTTCAGTTCTCCTTGAGCTTCTCTGAATCCTTTCATTTCTCCTTGGTTTTCTCTGAATCCTTTCAGTTCTCCTGAGGCTTCTTTGAATCCTTTCAGTTGTACTGGGGCATCTCTGAATCCTTTCAGTTCTAAGGGCCTCAACTGGGCTATCTGAATCTTTCAGTTCTCCTGGAGCTTCTCTGAATCCTCTCAGTTCTATTGAGTGCTTATCTGAATCCTTTCAGTTCTCCTGGGTCTTCTTTGTATCCTTTCAGTTCTCCTCGGGCCTTTCTAAATTCTTTCAGTTTTCCTGGGGCTTCTCTGAATCCTTTCAGTTCTCCTGGGGCTTCTCTGAATCCTTTCAATTCTCCTGGGTCTTATCTGATTCCTTTCAGTTTCCACTGAGGGCTTCTCTGAATCCTTTCAATTTCCCCTGAGGGCTTCTCTGATTCCTTTCAGTTCTCCTGAGGGCTTGTCTGAATTCTTTCATTTCTCCTTCGGCTTCTCTGAATCCTTTCAGTTCTCCTGGGGCTTCTCTGAATCCTTTCATTTCTCCTGGGGCTTTTCTGAATACTTTCAGTTCTTCTAGGGCTTCTCTGAATCCTTTCAGTTGTCCTAAGGATTCTCTGAATCCTTTCAGTTCTCCTGAGGCTTCTCTGAATCCTTTCAGTTGTCCTGAGGCTTTTCTGAATCCTTTCAGTTCTCCAGGGGCTTCTCTGAATCCTTTCAGTTGTCCTTAGGCTTCTCTGAATCCTTTCAGTTCTCCTGGGGTTTCTCTGAATCCTTTCAGTTCTCCTGAGGCTTCTCAGGATTCTTTCAGTTCGCCTGGGGCTTCTCTGAATTCTTTCAGTTCTCCCGAGGCTTCTCTGGATACTTTCAGTTCTCCTGGGGTTTCTCTGAATCCTTTCAGTTCTCCTGGGACTTCTCTGAATTCTTTCAGTTGTCTTGAGGCCTCTCTGAATCATTTCAGTTATCCTGGGGCTTCTCTGAATTCTTTCTGTTGTCCGGAGACTTCTCTGAATCCTTTCAGTTTTCCTGGGGTTCTCTGAATCCTTTCAGTTCTCCTGGAGCTTCTCTGAATCCTTTCAGTTCTCCTGGGGCTTCTTTGAATCCTTTTAGTTGTCCTGAGGCTTCTCTGAATCCTTTCAGTTCTCCTGGGGCTCCTCTGAATCCTTCCAGTTCTCTTGGTGCTTTTCTGAATCCTTGTAGTTCTCCTGGAGCTTCTTTGAATCCTTTCAGTTTGTCCTAAGACTTCTCTGAATCCTTTCAGTTCTCCTGGGGCTTCTCGGAATCCTTTCAGTTCTCTTGAGGCTTCTCTGAATCCTTTCAGTTGTCTTGGCGCTTCTCTTAATCCTTTCAGTTTTCCTGGGGCTTCTCTGAATCCTTTCAGTTCTCTTGGGGCTTCTCTTAAACCTTTCAGTGTTCCTGAGGCTTCTCTGAATCCTTTCAGTTTCTCTTGGAGGGGCTTTTATGATCCTTTTAGTTCTCCTGGGGCTTATCTGAATCCTTTCAGTTCTCCTGAGGCTTCTTTGAATTCTTCCAGTTCTCCTGGGGCTTCTCTGAATCCTTTCATTTGTCCTGGAGATTCTCTGAATCCTTTCAGTTCTCCTGGGGCTTCTCTGAATCCTTTCAGTTCTCCTGAGGCTTCTCTGAATCCTTTCAGTTCTCCTGAGGGCTTCTCTGAATTCTTTCAGTTGTCCTGAGACTTCTCTGAATCCTTTCAATTGTCCTGAGACTTTCTGAATCCTTTCAGTTTTCCTGAATATTCTCTGAATCCTTTCAGTTCTCCCGGAGCTTCTCTGAATCCTTTCAGTTCTCCTGGGGCTTCTCTGAATCCTTTTAGTTGTCCTTAGGCTTCTCTGAATCCTTTCAGTTCACCTGGGGCTTCTCTGAATCCTTCAGTTCTCCTGTGCTTTTCTGAATCCTTTCAGTTCTCCTTGGGCTTCTCTGAATCCTTTCAGTTCTCCTGGGGCTTCTCGGAATCCTTTCAGTTCTCCTGGGGCTTCTCAGAATCTTTCAGTTCTCCTGAGGCTTCTCTGGATCCTTTCAGTTCTCCTGGGGCTTCTCTGAATCCTTTCAGTTCTCCTGGGGCTTCTCTGAATCCTTTCAGTTCTCCTGTGGCTTGTCTAATCCTTTCAGTTCTCCTGGGGCTTCTCTGAATCCTTTCAGTTCTCCTGAGGCTTCTCTGAATCCTTTCAGTTCTCCTGGGGCTTCTCTGATTCCTTTCAGTTCTTCTGGGGTTTCTCGGAATCCTTTCAGTTGTCCTGGGGCTTTTCTGAATACTTTCAGTTCTTCTAGACTTCTCGGAATCCTTTCAGTTGTCCTAAGGATTCTCTGAATCCTTTCAGTTCTCTTGTGGCTTCTCTGAATCCTTTCAGTTCTCCTGAGGCTTCTCTGAATTCTTTCATTTCTCCTTTGGCTTCTCTGAATCCTTTCAGTTCTCCTGGGGCTTCTCTGAATCCTTTCATTTCTCCTGGGGTTTTTCTGAATACTTTCAGTTCTTCTAGGGCTTCTCTGAATCCTTTCAGTTGTCCTAAGGATTCTCTGAATCCTTTCAGTTCTCCTGAGGCTTCTTTGAATCCTTTCAGTTGTCCTGAGGCTTTTCTGAATCCTTTCAGTTCTCCAGGGGCTTCTCTGAATCCTTTCAGTTGTCCTTAGGCTTCTCTGAATCCTTTCAGTTCTCCTGGGGTTTCTCTGAATCCTTTCAGTTCTCCTGAGGCTTCTCAGGATTCTTTCAGTTCGCCTGGGGCTTCTCTGAATTCTTTCAGTTCTCCTGAGGCTTCTCTGGATACTTTCAGTTCTCCTGGGGCTTCTCTGAATCCTTTCAGTTCACCTGGGGCTTCTCTGAATCCTTTCAGTTCACCTGGGGCTTCTCTGAATTCTTTCAGTTATCCTGGGGCTTCTCTGAATTCTTTCTGTTGTCCGGAGACTTCTCTGAATCCTTTCAGTTTTCCTGGGGTTCTCTGAATCCTTTCAGTTCTCCTGGGGCTTCTCTGAATCCTTTCAGTACTCCTCGGGCCTTTCTAAATTCTTTCAGTTTTCCTGGGGCTTCTCTGAATCCTTTCAGTTCTCCTGGGGCTTCTCTGAATCCTTTCAATTCTCCTGGGTCTTATCTGATTCCTTTCAGTTTCCACTGAGGGCTTCTCTGAATCCTTTCAATTTCCCCTGAGGGCTTCTCTGATTCCTTTCAGTTCTCCTTTTAGTTGTCCTGAGGCTTCTCTGAATCCTTTCAGTTTTCTCCCTGGGGTCCTCTGATTCCTTCCCGGTTCTTTTCCTTGCGTGGGGGCGTCTTTGAATCTTTGGGGTAAGTTCTCTGCTTCCTTTTGAAATCTTTTCAGTTTGTTCTAAGACTTCTCTGAATCCTTTCAGTTCTCCTGGGGCTTCTCGGAATCCTTTCAGTTCTCTTTAGGCTTCTCTGAATCCTTTCAGTTGTCTTGGCGCTTCTCTTAATCCTTTCAGTTTTCCTGGGGCTTCTCTGAATCCTTTCAGTTCTCTTGGGGCTTCTCTGAAACCTTTCAGTGTTCCTGAGGCTTCTCTGAATCCTTTCAGTTCTCTTGGGGCTTTTATGAATCCTTTTAGTTCTCCTGGGGCTTATCTGAATCCTTTCAGTTCTCCTGAGGCTTCTTTGAATTCTTCCAGTTCTCCTGGGGCTTCTCTGAATCCTTTCATTTGTCCTGGAGATTCTCTGAGTCCTTTCAGTTCTCCTGGGGCTTCTCTGAATTCTTTCAGTTCTCCTGAGGCTTCTCTGAATCCTTTCAGTTCTCCTGAGGGCTTCTCTGAATTCTTTCAGTTGTCCTGAGACTTCTCTGAATCCTTTCAATTGTCCTGAGACTTTCTGAATCCTTTCAGTTTTCCTGAATCTTCTCTGAATCCTTTCAGTTCTCCTGGAGCTTCTCTGAATCCTTTCAGTTCTCCTGGGGCTTCTCTGAATCCTTTCAGTTCTCCTGGGGCTTCTCTGAATCCTTTCAGTTCTCCTGGGGCTTTTCTGAATCCTTTCAGTTCTCCTGGGGCTTGTCTAATCCTTTCAGCTCTCCTGGGGCTTCTCTGAATCCTTTCAGTTCTCCTAGGGCTTCTCTGAATCCTTTCAGTTCTCCTGGGGCTTCTCTGAATCCTTTCAGTTCTTCTGGCGTTTCTCGGAATCCTTTCAGTTCTCCTGAGGCTTCTCGGAATCCTTTCAGTTCTCCTGAGGCTTCTCTGAATCCTTTCAGTTCTCCTGTGGCTTCAATGAATCCTTTCACTTTTCCTGGGGCTTCTCTGAATCCTTTCAGTTCTCCTGGGGCTTCTCTGAATCCTTTCAGTTTTCCTGAGGCTTCTCTGAATCCTTTCAGTTCTCCTGAGGCTTCTCTGAATCCTTTCAGTTCTCCAGGGGCTTCTCGGAATCCTTTCAGTTCTCCTGAGGCTTCTCTGAATCCTTTCAGTTCTCCTGAGGCTTCTCTGAATCCTTTCAGTTCTCCTGGGGCTTCTCTGAATCCTTTCAGTTCTCCTGAGGCTTCTCTGAATCCTTTCAGTTCTCCTGAGGCTTCTCTGATTCCTTTCAGTTCTCCTGGGGCTTCTCTGAATCCTTTCAGTTGTCCTGGGGCTTCTCGGAATCCTTTCAGTTCTCCTGAGGCTTCTCTGAATCCTTTCAGTTCTCCTGGGGCTTCTCTGAATCCTTTCACTTTTCCTGGGGCTTCTCTGAATCCTTTCAGTTCTCCTGGGGCTTCTCTGAATCCTTTCAGTTTATCTGAGGCTTCTCTGAATCCTTTCAGTTCTTCTGGGGTTTCTCTGAATCCTTTCAGTTCTCCTGGGGCTTCTCGGAATCCTTTCAGTTCTCCTGAGGCTTCTCTGAATCCTTTCAGTTCTCCTGGGGCTTCTCTGAATCCTTTCACTTTTCCTGGGGCTTCTCTGAAACCTTTTAGTTCTCCTGGGGCTTCTTTGAATCCTTTCAGTTTTCCTGAGGCTTCTCTGAATCCTTTCAGTTCTCCTGGGGCTTCTCTGAATCCTTTCAGTTCTCCTTTCGCTTCTCTGAATCTTTTCAGTTCTCCTGAGGTTTCTTTGAATTCTTCCAGTTCTCCTAGGGCTTCTCTGAATCCTTTCAGTTGTCCTTAGGCTTTTCTGAATCCTTTCAGTTCTCCTGGGGCTTCTCTGAATCCTGAAGCTCCTCTGAATCTTTTCTGTTCTGCTGAGGCTTCTCTGAATCCTGAAGCTTCTCTGAATCTTTTCAGTTCTCCTGGGGCTTCTTTGAATCTTTTCAGTTCTCCTGGGGCTTCTCTGAATTCTTTCAGTTCTCCTAGGGCTTTTCTGAATCCTTTCAGTTGTCGTGGGGCTTCTCTGAATCCTTTCAGTTCTCCTGGGGCTCCTCTGAATCCTGAAGCTCCTCTGAATCTTTTTTGTTCTGCTAAGGCTTCTCTGAATCCTGAAGCTTCTCTGAATCTTTTCAGTTCTCCTGGGGCTTCTTTGAATCTTTTCAGTTCTCCTGGGGCTTCTCTGAATTCTTTCAGTTCTCCTGGGGCTTTTCTAAATCCTTTCAGTTGTCCTGGGGTTTCTCTGAATCCTTTCAGTTGTCCTGGGGCTTCTCTGAATCCTTTCAGTTCTTCTGGGGCTTCTATGAATCCTTTCAGTTGTCATGGGGCTTCTCTGAATCCTTTCAGTTCTCCTGGGGCTTCTCTTAATCCTTTCAGTTCTCCTGAGGGCTTCTCTGAATCCTTCCAGTTTTCCTGGGGCTTCTCTGAATCCTTTCAGTTCTCCTGGGTTTCTTCTGATTCCTTTCAGTTTTCCTGAGGGCTTCTCTTAATCCTTTCAATTGTCCTTGGGCTTCTCTGAATCCTTTCAGTTCTCCTGGGAATTCTCTGAATCCTTTCAGTTCTCCTGAGGCTTCTCTAATCCTTTCAGTTCTCCTGATGCTTCTTTGAATCCTTTCGGTTCTTCTGGGGCTTCTCTGAATCCTTTCAGTTCTCCTGAGGTTTTTCTGAATCTTTTTAGTTGTCCTGGGACTTCTCTGAATTCTTTCATTTCTCCTGATGCTTCTTTGAATCCTTTCAGTTCTCCTTGGGCTTCTCTGAATCCTTTCTGTTCTCCTGGGGCTTCTCTTAATCCTTACAGTTCTTCTGGGGCTTCTCTGAATCCTTTCAGTTCTCCTTGGGCTTCTCTGAATCATTTCAGTTCTCCTTGGTTTTCTCTGAATCCTTTCAGTTCTCCTGAGGCTTCTCTGAATCCTTTCAGTTGTTCTGGGGCTTCTCTGAATCCTTTCAGTTCTCCTAAGGGCTTCTCTGAATCCTTTCAGTTCTCCTGGAGCTTCTCTGAATCCTTTCAGTTCTCCTGAGGGCTTATCTGAATCCTTTCAGTTCTCCTGGGGCTTCTTTGAATCCTTTCAGTTCTCCTGGGGCCTTTCTAAATTCTTTCAGTTTTCCTGGGGCTTCTCTGAATCCTTTCAGTTCTCCTGGGGCTTCTCTGAATCCTTTCAATTCTCCTGGGTCTTATCTGATTCCTTTCAGTTTCCACTGAGGGCTTCTCTCAATCCTTTTAATTTCCCCTGAGGGCTTCTCTGATTCCTTGCAGTTCTCCTGAGGGCTTGTCTGAATTCTTTCATTTCTCCTTTGGCTTCTCTGAATTCTTTCAGTTCTCCTGGGGCTTCTCTGAATCCTTTCATTTCTCCTGGGGCTTTTCTGAATACTTTCAGTTCTTCTAGGGCTTCTCTGAATCCTTTCAGTTGTCCTAAGGATTTTCTGAATCCTTTCAGTTCTCCTGAGGCTTCTCTGAATCCTTTCAGTTGTCCTGAGGCTTTTGTGAATCCTTTCAGTTCTCCTGGGGCTTCTCTGAATCCTTTCAGTTGTCCTTAGGCTTCTCTGAATCCTTTCAGTTCTCCTGGGGTTTCTCTGAATCCTTTCAGTTCTCCTGAGGCTTCTCTGGATTCTTTCAGTTCGCCTGGGGCTTCTCTGAATTCTTTCAGTTCTCCTGAGGCTTCTCTGGATACTTTCAGTTCTCCTGGGGCTTCTCTGAATTCTTTCAGTTGTCTTGAGGCCTCTTTGAATCCTTTCAGTTATCTTGGGGCTTCTCTGAATTCTTTCAGTTGTCCGGAGACTTGTCTCAATCTTTTCAGTTTTCCTGAATCTTCTCTGAATCCTTTTAGTTCTCCTGGAGCTTCTCTGAATCCTTTCAGTTCTCTTGGGGCTTCTCTGAATCCTTTCAGTTCTTCTGGGGCTTCTTTGAATCCTTTTAGTTGTCCTGAGGCTTCTCTGAATCCTTCCAGTTCTCCTGGGGCTCCTCTGAATCCTTCCAGTTCTCTTGGTGCTTTTCTGAATCCTTGTAGTTCTCCTGGGGCTTCTCTGAATCTTTTCAGTTTTTCCTAAGACTTCTCTGAATCCTTTCAGTTCTCCTAGGGCTTCTCGGAATCCTTTCAGTTCTCTTGAGGCTTCTCTGAATCTTTTCATGTTGTTCCTTGGGCGCTTCTATTAATCCTTTTCAGTTTTCCTTGGGGCTTCTCTTGAATCCTTTCAGTTCTCCTGGGGCTTTCTCTGAAACTTTTCAGATGGGTTCCATGAGGCTTCTCTTGAATCCTTTCAGTTCTCGTTGGGGCTTTTTATGAATCCTTTTTTAGTTCCCCCTGGGGCTACTTGGGCTTAATCTGAATCCTTTTCAGTTCTCCTGAGGCCTTCTTTGAATTTCTTCCAGTTTCTCCTGGGGACTTCTCTGAATCCTTTCATTTGTCCTGGGGCTTCTCTGAAATCCTTTCAGTTTCTCTTGGGGCTTTCTGCTGAATCCCTTTCAGTTCTCTAGGGGATTGCTTATGAATCTTTTCGGTACCCTGGGGCTATCCGAATGCTTTTCAGTTTCTCCCGGGTCTTCTTGATCCCTTTCAGTTAGTCTGGCGGGCTTCCTCTGAATCCGCAGTTTTCTTCAGGGGCTTCTCCTGGGGAATCCTTGAACTTCCTTGAATCCTTTTCAGTTCTCCTGGGGCGCTTCTGTATCCTGAAGCTTCTCCTTTCTGAATTTGTTTTCAGTTTCGGGGCCTTGGGGCTTCCGGTGAATCCTGCAAGCTTCTCTTGAATCCTTTCAATTTCTTCCTTTGGGGGCGGCTTCTCTGTAATCCTTAATGAAGATTCTTGAATCTTTTTTCAGTTTCTTTCCTGGGGCTTTCTTCTGGAATCCCTTTTCAAGTGTCCCTGAAAGGCTTCTCTGAATCCTTTCGGGTTCCTTCTGAGCTTCGCATTTGAAGCCTTTCAGGTTCTCCTCCGGGGCTTCTCTGAATCCTTTTAAGTTCTCTTGGGCTTCCTTATGGAATCCTTTTCAGTTACTCCATGGGGATTCTCTGAATCCTTTCATTTGTTTGAGGCTTCTCTGAAATCCTTTCGGTTTCCGGTGCTTATCTGAATCCTTTCCGTTCTCCTGGGGCTCTCTGAATCCTTTTAGTTTCTCATTGGGCTTCTCTGATCCTTTCAGTAGTCCTTGGGGCTTCTCTGAATACTTTCAGTTGTTCCTTACGGGCTTATCTGAATCCTTTCAGTTCTCCTGGGCTTCTCGGATTCCTCTTCAGTGTCTTTGGGCTTCTTAAATTCTTTCAGTTGTCCATAAGGCTTATCTAAATCCTTTTCAGTTCTCCTGGGGCTTCTCTGAATTCTTTCAGTTGTCCTGGGGCTTCTCCTGAATTCTTTCAGTTGTCCTGGGGATTTTCTGAATCCTTTCAGTTGTCCTAAAGGCTTATCAGAATCCCTCTTAAGTTCTCCTGTGGCTTCTCTGAATCCCTTTCAAAGTTGGTCCTTGAGGCTTCTCTGGAATCCTTTCAGTTGTCCTGGGGCTTCCTTGAAATTCCTTTCCAGTCGGTCCCTTGGGGCTTCTCTGAATTCCTTTCAGTTGGTCCTTGGGCTTCTCTGAAATTCCTTTCAGTTTTCCTGGGGCTTCGCGAAATCCTTTCAAGTTGGTCCTTTGGGGATTCTCTGAATCCTTTCAGTTCTGCTTGGGTTTCTCCTGGGTCTCTGAATTCCTTTCAGTTGTCCTTGGGGCTTTCTCGTGAATTCCTTTCAGTTTAGTCCCTGAGGGGCTTCTTTTCTGAATCCTTCTTTCCTGGTTGCTTCTCGAACCTTTCAAGTTTGTCCTGAGGCTTCTCTGAAATCCTTTCGGTTATCCTGGTGTTATCTGAATCCTTTCAGTTCTTCCTGGGGATTATCCTTGGAATCCTTTTAGTTGCTCCTTGGGAATTCTCCCTGAATTCCTTTCAGTAGTCCTTGGGGATTCTCCTGAATCCTTTCAGTTTGGTCTTAAGGCTTATCTGAATCCTCTGCGTTCCTTTCCAGTTGGCTTCCTTGGGGATTCCTTTCAGGGGTCTTGGGGCTTCTCTAAATCCTTTCAGTTGTCTTAAGGCTTATCAAATCCTTTCAGGGGGTTCTACTTGGGGCCTCTTGAATTCCTTTCAGTTTTCCTGTTCCGGGGCTTCTCTGGAATTCCTTTCAGTTGTCCTGGGGCTTTTCTGATCCTTTCCAGTTGGGGTCCTAAGGGCTTATCTGAATCCTTTCATTTCTCCTGTGGCTTTCTTCTGAATCCTTCAGTTGGGTTTTTTCCTGAGGCTTCGCTGAAATCCCTTTCAAGTTGTCCTGGGCTTCTCCTGAATCCTTTTCATAGTCCTGGGGTTTCCTCGAATCCTTTCAGTTGTGTTCCTTTGGGGCTTCTTGGACTTCCTTGCCAGTTTTGCCTGGGGCTTCTCTTTGAATACCTTTCAGTTGTTCCAGGGCTTCCTCTTAATCCTTTCAGGTCTTTGCTTCTTTCTGTATCCTTTCAGTTCTCCTTGCGCTTTTTCTGAATCCTTTCCAGTTCTTTGCTGGCTTCTCTTAATCCTTTCAGTTGTTCCGGCCTGAGGCCCCTTCTCTGAATCCTTTCCAGTTCTCCTGGGGCTTTCCTGAATCCTTTCAGTCTCCTGGGGCTTCTCTTGAATCTACCAGTTCTTCTGGGGCTTCTCTGAATCGTTTCAGTTCTCCTAAGGCTTCTCTGAATCCTTTCAGTTCTCCTTGGGCTTCTCTGAATCTTTTCAGTTTTCCTTAGCTTCTCTGAATCCTTTCAGTTGTCCTGAGGCTTCTCTGAATCCTTTCAGTTCTGCTTGGGTTTCTTTGAATCCTTTCAGTTCTTTGCGGCTTCTCTGAATCCTTTCAGTTCTCCTGGGGCTTCTCTGAATCCTTTAAGTTCTTCTGAGGCTTCTTTGAATCTTTCCAGTTCCTCTTGGGCTTCTCTGAATCTTTTCAGTTCTCCTGGGGCTTCTCTAAATCCTTTCAGTTCTCCTGGGGCTTCTCTGTATCCTGTCAGTTCTCCTGGGGCTTCTCTGAATCCTTTCGGTTCTCCTGGGGCTTCTCTAAATCCTTTCAGTACTCCTGGGGCTTCTATGAATCCTTTCAGTTCTCCTTGGGCTTCTCTGAATCCTTTCAGTTTCCCTAGGGCTTCTCTGAATCCTTGCAGTTCTACTGAGGGCTTCTCTAAATCCTTTCAGTTCTCCTGGGGCTTCTCTGAAACCTTTCAGTTGTCCTGGGGCTTCTCTGAATCTTGTCAGTTCTCCTGGGGCTTCTCTAAATCCTTTCAGTTCTCCTGGAGCTTCTCTGAATACTATGCTTCCTCTCCTGGCACTCCACGAATCCAGTCATTTTCCTCACGCTTTCTTCAATGCTCCCATCTTCCTTTCTCTTTCAGGAATCAATAAAACTCTTAAGAAAATATTTTAGGATATTTATTTCCCTGCAACTTCAACTTCCTTCAAGGATCAACAAAGCAAACTTATTACAAATAAACTTTAAACTTTCCATACAACAAACATTGTCCTAAAATTTTTCACATCTCATCCGTCTTTGTGAGGCCAGCGCCATTCCTTGAAGACGAACAGCTGCTACTTCAGTTTCCAGTTGTCTTTCTCTAGGCGTCGGTTTTTCCCCTGCAGGTTCGTCAGGTTGTAAACCAATTTCTCCTTCACTCCTCGCAGCTGTCCAACCTCATCTTCCAGCTTTTCGTTCCGTTCGGCCTGGACACCGGTCTTCTTCTCCAGCCACGTTTTCATTTCTCTAGAAGGCATGTCAGCTTCTTCCTCTTGAGTTTGGCAGCCTCAACTTCACACTGGAGTCCACACTTTTCCTTCCTGAGGTCTTCCACTTTCTTCTGCAGGCGCTCGAACCTGACCTCGACATCTTTCCTGGCGGATTCCCACTTTTCGGTTGCGTCCTTTTTTTCCTGGATGAGCCTCGCCATCCGCGCCGCTTCTTCGCTTTTTAACTGCGGGTCTTTAACCTTCTGTCGTACGAGTTCCCCTTGCCTCCCAACCTGGCTGTTTGCCTCTTCCAACCGCACTGTTAGTTCCCTTATCCTCTCACATAGGGCATCGTTTCTCTCCCCAATTTCCTTTGTCTTTTCCATCAACTGCTGATTTTCATCTGTGATCTTGAGGATCTTGTCTTCCAGCTGCCGATTTTCCCTCTTTTCTTGGTCGTTCTCCCTCTTCAGGAACAACGTGTCAGCTTCGAGCGAGTAGGCCCTTTCTTGCCAGGCCTGCTGCTGCAACACCTCCTGAGTGATCTGGATCACACGAGTGTGTTCTTCCCTTCCGCCCGCCTTCTGAATCTCTTCATTGTTGTCGAGCCTCTGTTGCAACTGAAGAATTATCCTGTCCAAATTCACCTGATGCTCTCTCTGGCACCGGATGTGTCTCGCCAAGCCGCAATTCTCTCCTTCAGTTCCTTCTCCTTGGGCTGTTCAACTCCATCAACAGTAGTCAGAAAGAACCTCACCAGTGAATAGGCAGCCACAATAAACAAGATGACTATTCCTGCGTTAGACTTTTCTCCGTATTTCGAACAATATCTGGACATACTCAGTTCATACTCTCCTCTCATTCTCTGTCGATTTTTCGTTGATTTTCTATACTCCACGAGAGATGGTATTTCGATTTATCAAAATATAGCAGGAAATATTCTGAACATTTTTTAACTCTGCCTTGTCTCTTGGTGTTATAAATTCCTGAAATCTCTCTCACTCTCAGGGAATTTTTGCAGTACGTATCTTTTTTTTTTCTTCAAAACCTAAAGAATACATTTTATTGGGAGATACTTTATTAACATCGGCCTAAGCCTTCCATCACACCTATACGCCACCTCCGCTCTCTTCAGGCGACTTGATCCGACTTCATCGCGTGAAAGCATCATTAATGATAAAGGTTATCTTAAAATTCCCCGCACCGACAACGGACGCCTTAAAATGCATGTTTATAAAATATTTTCTGTTCAAAGAAACTTTATCTTTCATTCCACAAAATATGTGCATACACTCGTGTTACACCCTGTAGCCGTCAAAGAGCAACACTTGATTATAACAGTAGGTTTTTCTTGAAAAAAAAAAAAAATGAAATAGACTTAAACGAGAACGTCACCTTTCATAGTTCTTATCCTTTCAGCTACTTATAATATGCTTATGGTGGTATACATGTGAAACTAATTTGAATTAATTTCTATTTAGAAGAGATAAATAGCTACAGAAAGATCAACCTAAGAAAGCTTTAATGAAAGTAAGCCTTTCTTAATGTATTCGTCAGCTTTGACTCCCACAGCTTTCCAACGTGTCCAGCTTTGACTCCCACAGCTTTCCAACGTGTCCAGCTTTGACTCCCACAGCTTTCCAACGTGTCCAAATGAAACAGGATGATATGCAAGGAATTCGATAAAAAATAAGACTGAATTATATTCGTTTGATTTTTTATGATTGGTATTTTACTTTGAATAGCTAGGTCTGAGTTAATTATGTTAAGCAATTATGAAAAGGATAAGAAGAAAGGCGAACATGGCTAATAAAACAAGAATAACGGGAATAATCAAATAAAGCAGATTTATATATATATATATATATATATATATATATATATATATATATATATATAAAAGTGTGTGTGTGTGTATGTATGTATGTATATATGATTAATTATATATATATATATATATAATATATATAGATTTATATATATGTATAATAATATATATATATATATATATTGTCGATTTAAATATTCATTAATATTACGTACACGAGAGAGTATACTGCTGAAAATAGACCTAATCTAATCATGTGGGAAAATCAGAAGTCCAATTTAGGCCCACTAAATGTGTCATGCAAATTATTTTATTGATCAAAGGACAAAGTTAGCTTAATTAAACATCGTTTTCAAAGAATGTTAAAGATTGGGATGAAGCTGACTTTCTCCATATTGCTGCATCAGATGAATTCTTCATTTACACAGTCAGGAAGCCAAATCATAAAAATGACATCATTTGGGCTGCAAAGTTGGATGATATCAGCGATGATGTGTGCTATCGCCAAGTTGTGAAATTTCCTGAATGTTTGGGAATTTTTCTCCGTTTCACAGCCAAACGGTTAGTGTGGATCATCAAAGAAAAGGACAGTCATGGAATGGCGAATACTTCAGAGAAACTGTGCTTACTGGTGGAGTATTTCCTTTCCTCAAAGATTCTGAAAATGTGTTATCTGTTGAAGAAATCACATTTTTGCATTATAAGGCACCATGTTTCAAGGCTCTTCAGAAACAGGAGCTGCTCCAAAACAGCGGTATCAATTTCTTCTCGTCAAGTGAATTTCCAGGTAACTCCCCTGACCTTAATGTTTGTGAAAACATTGGTAGTATCTTAAAGGATTGTGTTGAAGCGTACACAGTGAACTATGATGGTATACCAAGCCTCGACGACCTGTGAAGAGTGGTGACCGAAGTGCTCAGGGAAATGGAGTTTGAGTCTCAGCTTTTTTGCGATTTACTGAAATCATACCCCTCAAGAATGCAGGCTGTAGTACAGGCAGATGGAGGCCACACAAAATATCAAATACTCAGAGAGAAACTTAAATAAATACCTGTTTTGAATTACTATTGTTTTTGTCCATATCAATTTTAGTTTATGCTGTAGAGGGTGGGGGTGGGGGCAACCAAGTAACCTACCTATCATATTGGATATCATTTCTGTCGCTATGTACTGCATCCACCTACAATTCCAGTACCTGTTATTTAGTATAACACTGAACCGTCTTCTCTTCCAGAGAGAGAGAAACGACAGTTAAATTTGCTTTGAACTTGAGAGCACTTTTTTTTTACCTGGTGCAGTAGTTTTCATCAATTGAAACACAATAATCCATATTCAAGATATTTAATTATCTAATTAATTTTGTCTTGAGACCGCTAAACTAAACATAAGCAAGAAAATGCTGGCACATTTCTTAATCATACAAACTCGCATTGTTAAGAATGCAGAAGTCTGTAGAAATAGTTATGTAGGGAATATATCAGCTAGGAAAATCTACTAGTAGAGTTATGGTAGATGAAGGCAAAGGAGAGGTAGAAACTGAACGCAAAATAGGATGTTTGAAAAGTGAGACCCATAAAACCAGCGCCTTCGACATAACAAAATGCGATGAGGCAAGTTGTAAGTGTTGAACCTTGACCCATCAAGTGGGTGGTTACGATGGATCACGGCAGCCACTAGGATTCGCCCAAGGGTGGGACCGGAAACAGTAGGCTTTCAAGTTCAACCAATTAAGAAGAAATAGGGTGTTCTCCAGTTGAAAAGAAGGGTCGTCTGATTTATCCTTATTTTCGATTACTTATTGAAAACAAACTAATGATGACATATGACAGGGAAAAAGTTTTAATCTGTCCTGGGTCCTGAATCAAATATTGGTGCAAATACAATAGAAGCTCAACTTCTCACTGCATAAAGAAACATAATTTCAGGTCAATTTTAAATGTATTATGATGTAAACAGATATTACTATAGTAAATTCACATCACCGGTGCATCTGATGTCTAGGCCAGTCCCTTACGACGCTCCTGATTGGCTGTTGATAAGCCAATCACGAGGTTGGAAACTCTCAGTCTCTCTCAAGAGTTCACATAGGCAGGATGTATGTTCCGCCTCTCATGAGGGATAAGTCTTTCGATGGCATCCCTCAGGAGAAGTGGAACATACATCCTGCCTATGTGAACGCTCCAGCCCTGTCATTGGCTTATCAATAGCCAATTAGGAGCGTCATAAGGGACAGGCCTAGGCATCAAATGCACGGCTGATGTGAAACTACTATAGATTGAATAATGTGCACCACTAATTTTAGTTCAACATAAATCTAATAGATGACATGATAATGGATTGGCGATCTGGGAAGATAGAATACTTAGTATGCATAATTAAAGTTGCCACTTGATCTTTACGAGTTTTGCAGAGATGCATGTATATATAATAACATTAGAAGTTTCATTGTCTTGAGAGACGAATGGCCAAAAGTGGCCCAGTGCTTGGTTTGACAGCCCAAATTTTATATCAAATCAAATCAAATCACTAGTGTATGATTTGTGTATTTGTTCACTAACTTCCTGTAGTAGCCTCTCAATCCTATGAATGATATCACTTGTGTCTTGATCTTGGGTGATGAAGTATCCTGGCTTCTCATCAGTTTTGTTTCATTCGCGGCTATCCTATTGCAGCTGACCTTGTGCCCAAGCAATTCGACTGCCACATCCAAAGTGGCTGGAACATGGCCCCGCCAATCTTATTCAGAACGCCACTATGTGCTTAATAGTGGCCTGGTTTCGGCTATACCAATTTTTTTCCGCCAATTTTTCTCCATTTTTTGTGGGGTGATGTAAATTAAAGTATAAAATATCTGCGACAAGTTTATCATAAAAATATACTACAGCACAATTATCATTTTATTTATGGTTCTAATACTTATTATCGGACCTTTTCCATTGACGAACACTTAATATGAAGGCTCTGACTCTTTAAAACAGTTAAATACTGTACATCACAAATACCAGGTAAAAATGTTATTCTCCAAAACATATCTCGTACAAATATATACCTACTATTGGATATCATAGGACATTCACTCTAAGTCAGTTCTTATAAAAATATATCAATGTACTCTAATATTTCTTTGAATGACATTATCAAATGATAAAGAGCGAAGGATCCTTCCTTGATCCAATAAAATTCTAAGCTCGTCTTTCATTCTTGTAGCCTGTATTAAATTAAAATCAGACTGATACAAGTAATGTCTAAGGTTCTGCGGGAGAAAGAGCAGTAAATTATACAGTCACAGACCAAGGTTTGAAGCTTCCAGGTTCAGCTGGTTTTATCTGTAAGAAAAAAAACAAGTATAAATGAATCTGTACAAAATGAGACAGAAAACTGTCGTTCGGGGTGATGCTAGTAATGATCCACATACGACTTGTTTCTCAAACTAAGAATTATGGATGAGTATGATGAGCAAAAAGTAAATGGAAAAATGGAAGAACCCTGATAAATTATTTACTGCAAAAAATATAATCACTCTGGATAATCATGTCAAAATTTTGACCAGATATGTGACTATATTCAATACCTTCTCTGTGATGAAGTCAGGGCAAGCCATTCTGATGCGTTCTGCAGTGGCTGGCGAATCTAACCGGAAAGTAGGACTAAGACCAGCATCCATGCGGGCGGCTTTTATGGCATCTCTGATGCTGAAGAAAACTGATGCTCCGAGGAATAGAGGCGGTTCTCCAATGGCCTAAATATTACAAGGAGCAGTTATATTGCAACAACAATGATAACAATTCAATGAGTCTAAAAAGAAAATTTGTTTTGACAATTTTACAGAAAAGGTTTTCAGCTCTGAGGGGACAGCAAGGTTTCGCATTAAACGAGAATCCACATTTTTAAGTGATAATTGAGAAGACATTCTAATATTTTCTTCAAAATTGTAAATATCACATGAAATAAGTCAACCTCAGGAGGACCAAGGATATCTTAACTTCCTATAAATATACACAATTTCTCTCAAGTAAAATCGAAAATCCAGTTCATCAATTTCATACTACACCAGAGATTTCCTAATGAACATGTTTATTACTAGTTCATCAGTGTTATCATTACAACGTGATACATTCCAAGTGTGCAAGCCACTTATACTGCATAAAAATAGTGTGTAAACACTTATAACCTGTTACTTTTGAGGAGAAATTAGCTAGATTTTTCATATAAGATATTATAGATACGTATATACTTTAAGTTTGAAGGAAAACGCAATGCTATATCCCATGTCTTTGTAAAAGTTGTAGTTTCCTACTTTTGAAGAGAAACTCTACTATATATTCATGAAGAGTAAAACACATTTTCTTATTACTGAGGGAAATAACAAAACAATATTCAATATATCTGCGACATTTTACAATGAATTTCTTTTTAAAAAGTACGCGCGATATTCCAGTATTGTAAGACCGGTTTCATAACTCTGAAGGTAGAGGCTAAACAACGATCCATGCATGTAAGACTATTATTCTTAATATTTTTCTTGAAGGAAAAGGCAATGCAATGTTCCTGGTGTGTGAGACAGATTTTCTTAACTCTGAAGGAAAAATAATCACCTTTGAAGAGAAAACAGCCCTGGGATTTGGTGCTCCCCGAAGGAGGGATACATTGAACTCCTTTGGTATATCCTGGAAGCCTGAAATTGCATTTCATCATTATTATTATCATATTATCATAATAAGCATACATTCTAGTGACCTTTACCATCAGGCCTTGAGCTTGCACAGTAACTTTACAGAACAGAGGGTCCATCTCTGGGAAAAGTATAAAAAGAGAGAGAGAAAAAAAAGTAGAAACTAACATATTTCAAAAGGCAGAAACGGATTACATTGTATGTACAATATCAATATATGCACATAAGCAAAAATAGGTAAAAAAATAATTAATAAACAGATGGTAAAAAAAAAAAAAAAAAAAAAAAAAAAAAAAACTAGCATTGGACAGTATGCCGAGTCAAATATAAGAATTCCAACCCAAAGTAGGAGTCTAGAGGCTCAGTCTGAGTTTTGAGAACTTTGGTTATGTGCTCACCACCTGAAGACGAACAGCAAATGACCATCCACTGCTGAGGAATGGTTTGCTTCTTCAGTAAATCAAGACACAGAAGTACAATAAAATGATGGGCTGATGACAAGTGGCTGGAATGTTGATAAGTAGTGACTGGATGGTTGGTTAACCTTAACATAGCTTTAACCCAGCACAGGACGTAAGTGTATTAAATTGTGATTGATCGAATATAGAATTTAGGCCAAAGGTCAATCACTGGGACCTATGAGGTCATTCAGTGCTGAAACAGAAATTGACAGTAAAAGGTTTGCAAGGTGTAACAGGAGGAAAACCTCGCAGTTGCACTGTGAATCAAATGTTAGGAAAGGACAGAAGAAAGTAAGACGGAAGAAAGAGAATATGAAAGGAGGTACAGCAACAGGAAGGAAAGAGGTTGCAGCAAAGGACCAAAGGGACGCTGCAAAGAACTGTGGAAAAAAGTATGAACCTGATGTGGTCCCTACTACTCTGTCCGAAAGGGATGATATTTTAACTAGTGTGATATGTGTGACCTGCAACACGTAATGAGATCAAGTCATTAAAATGTCACTGCTGCCTTTTGTTTGACCCACAAAGTCTTCATTAAATCCTGATCAAAAGTCAGTTCTTAGGGGAGGGTAACCCTGTACTGTTTTTCAAATACTGCCCTCAACTTTTTTAGAGCAAAGAATATTATGCAGCTTACTGCATTATTTATATATATATATATATATATGTGTGTGTGTATGTATGTATGTATATATATATATATAATATATATATATATATATATATATATATATATATATATATATATAAATATGTGTATGTATTATATATATATATATATATATATATATATATATATATATATATATATATATATATATATTATATAGATATATATGTGTGTGTATAATATATAAATGCAGACAAGAAGGCATTGAAAACAAGTAAATTCATGGTTTAAATATAAAATAAAAGCAATGTGAAAATTTTAATGACTATAATGTATAGTTTGCCAAAGTTCCTATAAGAGCTAATCCTCCATAGTTTCTGCCGAATTCTATTTCTGTTTAGAGTTTATAATACAACAAAGATAGTTCTCATGTACCTGGTATCTTGTAGGCACCTGGTCCCCTTGTGAGTAGAACACCCTCCGGTGAATAACAAAGCTCTTCTATAGTAAAAAGACCTAGACCTTGTGTGAAAGCTCCTTCTATCTGGCCTATGTCAATTGCAGGATTCAAAGACTCTCCAACATCCATTACGATGTCTGTTCGAAGGACCTGGAAATTGATTTCAGTCGGTTTTATATGAAGAATGAACACTATTGGCATTATAAAGTTAAAAATCTCCCTTTTGGATGGACTGTGGAACCAAGTTCTTCATTAGGGCCAATAAACTGAGTAAAATTCCCAATACAAGACAATTGTATATTCTTCAAAGGAATGTTACATATAACCACAAGTTTGACAGTAAAATAACCCCTGATAAAGAACGTGACAGTGAAGAGATGAGTGGGAGGGACATGCGGGAAATACTTATCCCGAAGAGCATCAAGTAACATACTGAGTGATCTCCTGTGAGGCAGTCGATTTCTACTTCTGTCACTGCAGCTCCGTAGGAAAAGTAGTTGAATGGTCTGCCCTCTAATTTCTCAAAGTCGAAGTTTGAAATGCCTGGGGTCCTGAAAAAGAATGACAATAATCAAGAGAGCATCTCTTGAGTGCTTTTTACATATTCAGATGTTTTACTACTCCATTCTCTCTGCATCCAAAAGTAATATAGTCCCAAAGACTGTATTTTGGAATCCTTGAATTTATAGATAGTACTTGTATCTTTTTACACAATCCGCATGACGAATTGATTTTCCCATAGCTTACTTCCTTTCATCGTAAATTCGTATTTGAGAGATTACTTTCAAATCTCTGCTAAGCATGTAAATTTCTGAGTCATAAGCATGCGTTGCTTTATGAGCTAAACCTCAGTAACCACCAGAATAATTTTATTTTTGAGGTCCAACTCATAATTAAATAAATTATTATAAGAAAACAAATGATATGAAAATGGATAAAATTCATGAGTTGCATTAGCTGTTGAGGATAAATGACTTACCTATAAAATCCTGTAGCTGAAAGTGACACTCTGTCAAAATATGCTGCCTTAACCCAATCTTCCCACGACCCTTTGGGGTTTTGGGCGATATAAGGTTCAAGTCGTTGGCGAATCTTATCACATGCATTCTGGTAAAATTAAACAGATTGACAGATAAATAAATAAATGACCAAATGACTATTAGCTGCACATGTTTTTGATAACTAACAAGACTTTAGTTTCACCTGTTTCGCTTTACAATGTATATAGAGTACATCTGTGGATTAAGGAAGAAAAAGTCATCTCACCACTACTGCCATGCCATTAAGGTCGGAAGAAGCAGAAGCTGCCGTGGGAGAAGTGTTTGGAACTTTGTCAGTTGCTGTTTCAGCTATGTAAATTTTATCAGCAGGTATCTGAAGCGCCCTCGCTGCTACCTAGAAAAAAAATAAGACCAAAAACTGATTAAGAGACAAAAAGTTCCATGAGAGATACCACTTACAGTGTGCGTTGCAAGGCAAAATGTAGATGAAACTCAAGGTTCTTTACACAACGTTTTCTTATTCCCCTGCTACAATATATTGCCCATTACTCTATTTCTCCCCCAGTCCCTTCGGTCACCTTCCCACTAAACTGTTCAGCTCCTTAACTTTGCCTCTCTCCAGTTTTCACATCTTGTTTAAGAGTTAGTCATTCAAAACACCCCTGGAAAAGTCTGAAAATGGGACTATGGTGAAAATCTGTCAAGGTTAAAAAAACAAAAGTGGAAGGTTCCTCTTCGTAAAACCCCTGTCAGTGGTGTACCTGAATCATCTTGGTGTGCAAACCCTGTCCCATTTCTGTGCCACCATGTGAGAGCAGAACTGACCCATCTGTGTACACAAGCACAAGAGCACCGGCTTGATTCAGGAAGAGAGCTGTGAAGGAGATCCCGAACTTCACTGGGATGAGAGAAATGCCTTTCTTCCTGTACTTATTTAGCCTGGCAAAAAAAAAAAATAAATAAATAAATAAAGGGGGAATTAGCTAGTCAAGTGGTACGTATAACCTACAGAACTAAATATATAAGTGGTTGAAATCTGGATACTCTTTACCCAAGTTGAAAAAACAATGAACTTTTTAATGGGGAAATTAATAATGAGGAGAATAAATTTGGAAACCACCATTTTCTCTTTGAATGATTTTTTTGTTTACGATATATGAAACAGCAAAGAAATCACTTGGGTCATTTCAATCTTTAGCGAACAAAATCTTGAATACAAGTGAGTAATATACATACATACATACATACATACATACATACATATACATATATATATATATATATATATATAATATATATATATATATATATAAAGGTATAAGCCACGAAGGAAAAATAAACAACGGAGTTTCCGCAAGACCTTTCAACGTTCAACGTCCTTTACTTAGCAGATAAGTAAAGGACGTTGAACGTCGAAAGATCTTGTGGAAACTCCATTGTTTATTTTTCCTTTGTAGCTTATAGCTTTATTTATGGATTTATCACGTTCCATACTTTCGTGATTCAGTTATACATATATATATATATATACTATATATATATAGGATATATATATATTATGTATGTATATATATATCATATATATATATATATATATATATATATAATATATATATATATATACATATTATATATATATATATATATATATATACTATATATATTACATATATATATATATATATATATAATAGAATTATAGATAGATATATATATATATATATATATATATATATATATATATGATATATATATATACATACAATAAATATATATATATATATATATAGATATATATACATATATATATATATTATATATATAATATATAATATTATATATATATATAATAGTATATAATACAATAATACAAATTATATATAATATATATATAATATATCATTATATATATGTATTATAACATAACATATATAGTATAGTGTTAACGGGACATTAATCTCGTTATTTATTTGGTAAAACGTGTAACATATATGTATATATGTATATATATACATATATGTATGTACATATATATATGTGTGTATATATATATATATATATATATATATATATATATATATATATATATATATATATGTAAAGAGAGAGAGAGAGAGAGAGAGAGCGACATACTTGTTAAAGCTGTCTATGGATGCTTTTCTTGAGGAATAATCAGCTTGTACTGTGACCTCATCCCAACAGCGTCGAATGGTGCATCTTTCTAGCAGCTGATTGTAATGAGTTTTGTCACCTGTGACGTACATATTTCTCTCGCGTACCTGATAAAAGTAACAATTAACAAGTTTACTTACCCGCGCCGCGTTTGTGCAGTGGCTTAAAACACGTTAGCACAGAAAAGTTAAACCAGCAAAGTATTTTGTAACCAACATTACAAACTTTAGAAAACTTCCCCTTCATGATATGCTAATTTATGCAACAGCAGATCTCATTGATTAAATAAAAATATTCTCCTTGTCTTTTTGCAAAGATTTAGATGCAAAAAGTTACAAAGCTTACATTTCAAAATTAGCTTACTGTAAAATGGTAATGTAAAATGGTCACTTAAGTAATGATTTGACATTTCAACTGAAAAGACGCCGACTTATTTTACTGTGAGATAAAAATTTGCCTTAAAGCATCACAAATGCAACACATTTAGTCATCAAATGCATTTCACAGTAAGATGCTGTGACAGTAAAAAAAAATGTAATGTACGGACACTTACTTTGCAGGAATCCTTGTTCAAGAATGAGGCAATTCTTTCAATCATATCTTCGGCGAAAAACATTCCCTGGGGTCCACCAAATCCACGAAAAGCCGTATTCGAGGGCAAGTTAGTCTTGCATACATAACCCGTCACACGTACATTATCACACCTGCAATTGCAATTTTGAAGTCTTTGGTAATACATAATACATATGTTACGATATCTAAGCGATTTAGCAGTATAAATATGAATCACACACAACTGTTATGTTTTTTTAATCAATGTCCAAGTAACTAAATATGTTTTAGATATCACATGTAATTTTTAATGTATTGTCTAATGAATTAAACTCTTGGAAAGACCTCGAGTTCTGTAGAGCAAGAATAAGGTTAGAAATTTTCGATACAAAGAATTCGGGCAACTAACTTATATACATTATCCATAGAGAACATTGCTCTGTGCACAACAGAAGCTGTGAGATCAAGAGAGTTTCCTCCATTTGCATAGAGATCCATCTCAACAGCTGACAGAACACCATCATCAGAGAAGGCAACTTTCCAGCGACAAAAGAAGGGGTGCCTGGTTCCAGTAATGACCATATCCTCATCACGATCCAACATTATCCTCACTGGGCGATTCATCCTGTGAATAAATGCGTGTTGGGAACGATTGGCTACTTGTTTTGTCCATTGTCTCCCTATTGTGCGTGTTCTTTAAATAGTATGTACAAAAAGATCAATTTACAATTATCAGACTTTGTTTTTGAGCTCAGAACACCTTCATGTTTATTTCAGACTTGCACAGGAATATATGGCCATCCGAGACCCCTTTGTAAAATAATAACGTTACTCACGCGGCAGCTGCAACGCACAAAGGCACCGAAATGCTACAAGTTCTGGTTTCCTTTCCGCCGAATCCACCGCCCATCCTCTTCACACGGACAACTACTCGGTTTTCGGGAACTCCAAGAGCTTTAGCAACCAACTTTTGGGTTTCTGTTGGGTTCTGGGTTGAAGAAAAAAGCTCTAGCTCCCCATCCTCACCCTTTGGGACAGCCAAGTGGGCATTGGTTTCTAAATAGAAGTGTTCTTGTCCACCCAAGTGAATCTCACCTTCTAGAAGATTGGCTGACCCCTTGAGAACAGTTTCCGCATCGCCTTTGTTTATTGTGAAGGAGTTATAATAAGATTTCTCGGCAATGGCATCCTGAAGAATGATAAAGAAATTCATCCTTGACTCAAAAATAAAATCATAACCAATGTAGCTCACGACCGGTAAACCTTAATTGTTAGAGGTTCTAAATAACAAGTGAAAACGCGAGACAAATAGAAAGTAGAGAATAATTCGAACTTCCCTTTTCACAAGGAGAAAATTTAAAATGAAATGTCTAAAATAAGAGCAATTTAGTGTTTTTGTTTCCAATATCTCTCTCTCTCTCTCTCTCTCTCTCTCTCTCTCTCTCTCTCTCTCTCTCTCTCTCTCTACACATACAAAGCAGAGAAACGACTACTCACATGAACGGTAATTATACAAGGTTTGATGTCTTCGTACTGCACCTTCACTAACTTTGCAGCTCTTTGGGCTGTTGCCTGGTCCTTTGCTGCTACCAGACCAATTATCTGCCCAACGCATGTCACCTTCTCATAAGCAAAAACCTCTTCATCATGGATTATGCAGCCAATCTTATTCCTGTCAAGGTCTACAGACGAGACGTGGGTTAGAATTTTTGGTATCCTCATAGCTTTCTTCAAGTGATTAAGCTGGATATATATATATATATATATATATATATATATATATATATATATATATGTGTGTGTGTGTGTGTGTGTGTGTATATATATTGTGACGAAGTACCAAGTATCTGGTTACTACACTTACTAATTATTAAATGAGTACCTCACAACAGCCAGACACCTGAACCTTCATCACAGGTAAAATACGACTGAATACTCTAAAGGTAACAGCGATCCTTTAAACAATTTACCAGTATTGCAGAAAATCAGACTAAGTTCATTAAAACAGGTGGGAGGTAATCTTATATGTAATTAAATTAATTAAAGGGCATCACTCCATCAACAACTTCAAACGTTTATGTATTTTCCTGATTTCAAAAAGTCTAAGTACTTCCCTGGTTCTAACTCACTTCAGTTAAATTGAAGGAAAACAGCTCAGTTACCACTCTATGTTTCTACCTAAACAAAATTAAATATACTGGTGAAAAAGAAAACTTATAAAATTTTAAATTCAAAAATTTATTATCAAACTCAAAATTTATAAGTGAAATTCACAATATCAGGGAAATTTTCTGTTACTTGAAAACAACACAAAGTTTAATTAATTCTTGAATTAATTAAGTAAAATTAATCAAAATTAATTTATCATAAAAATCAAGAAAATTAATTAATTCAATTGAAATTCAAAAGTGTTAGGTAATAATTAAAATTTGGAAATTAATTTACAAGTGTTAAACAACACTAAAACTTGGAAAGAATTCTAAGTAAATGCAAATTAATGTAAATTGTGAATGCAAATGAAAACACAGAAAAATGTGGAAAATACCAAAATCGCAAAAGTATTAATCACACAGAATATAAAAAAACACACACACACTTCAATTAGAAAATGGATAAATGCACAAAAAATTACTTCAATAAGAAAAGGGGATAAATGCACAAAAAAATCACTTCAATAAGAAAAATGGATAAAGCACAAAAAATCACTTCAATAAGAAAAGTGGATAAATGTACAAATATCACTTAACTCCAAAATGTGGAAAAATGGT
>NC_087212.1:62071000-62083500 GCF_015104395.2 Macrobrachium nipponense | reverse complement strand
CAAATTCGGATACATTTATTAGAGAAGAAATAGATCCATTCTCACCTTCGTAACCAAGTGGGCAATCATTTACACTGCTCTTTGGGCTGAAATACATATAGAATCTACTGGTCACTTTTTACAATTGAATATATATATATATATATATATATATATATATATATATATATATATATATATATATATATACATTATATATATATAATATATATATATATATATATATATATATATATATATATCCCCCGGTAGAACTAGTGTAAATATCTAGAAGGAAAATAGGTACTATTTAGCTGTTAATGCCGTATGTGATATACCTTTGCTGATTTTTCATCGTAGAAAAAAATCAGAACCATATTTGGAATCCTCGTGAAAAGTCCTACCAGAATCAGGTCTTACTTTTTCTCTAGGACCCTTAATAAAAAAAAGTTGACCTACTGTACTTGAAGCTCCAGTAAATAAGAACTTTTAAATAGTATCCGTCAGTATCGGCTAAGAAAATATACTTACTTGGCATATCTCTGGCGCAAAAGAATCTCTCCACTCCATCTAGACTCAGGGCTGAAGATTCGTCGATGGATATGATCTTAGCATGGGCACGAGTTGAAAGGACCAGTCCAGCATACAATTCATTTTCAAAACGGGGCATGTCATCCACATACACGGCCTCTCCTGATGCTTGTTTCTGAGCCGAAGTGTGAGGCAATGGTCGGCCAACTGGATCAATTTGACTTTGGCCAGCAGGAACCTGTAGAACGTAAAAAAATTTCCCCTTCAGCTGACTCATAAAACTAGAAATATGGACAAAATTATGTTTTGGAATTATCAGCTACAACACAACCTTGGACACAAAGGACACACACACTGAAAATTATAGCAGAGTCGCTGCAGATATTTGTCGACCTACGGAGTTATGAAGCACTATCGCACAGACACATTTAAAACTATCAAAAGACATCTTTACTAAAGCATTGGAAACTTACACAGTTGCACATATCGAACCATTGAAGAATCTCATTTCATATCATCATGTACAGTTTAGTTCACAGTTATAAGTTTTGTGTGAAAGCTGCAGGAATTTGCAGACCCAAACTAAAGACGATAAGAGACTGGGAAGGATGGCGTAAAGCAAACTCTGTCAGAAATATAAGTCATGAGAAAGAAATGGAGGTGGGGTGAGAAATCTTTATAATTAGTCTGTAGAGGAAAGAGAAACTAACTGTTGATCTGAATAAAGCAGATAAGAGGAGAGCGCATTCTTTTCCTTCGCGTCAACAGAACGCTGCCTGTAATAGCAATTATAGAAAGAAATCGCAGCGGGTATCTGGAAGAATAATGCAGGTCTAAGGAACAGGAAAGGTTACTAATTAAGTGAACTGCCTTGAATGCAATTCTATCAAAACGAGAGACTAGTGTTTCACGCTGACTGAACAATTCTGTTCCCCTTCATGTCCTCTGCTAACATGACTTTCCAAATTGGACGAGGAATCTATGGTAGATGTGATGCTTTGGGATTCAGACTGGGTTGACATTTAGCATTTTAAGCACTACATACAACTTATGTGAGAAATGGGTCTGTCATCGTTTCCCTTGCTTGGGTCTTCCCCAAGTTTTGAAACGAGTAAATATGGCATGAAATTTCTTAGGGACAGATACCTTAATCACAGATGGTTAGAATATGGAATTTAATAGGATTTGTTAAGGGTGAGACTGACAGTTGTTTAATGATCTCTAAACAGATGTTCACTCCTCAGGGAAAAGAATTGTTGCATGCCAAAGGGGAACAGAGAAATTTGTTCAAGCTAGATTTCCTACCATAATGCGTCTCTCATACAGTGCCAAACTTTAAATGGTTCGTTTCGCTCTCATTTGTCACTTTATAGGCGTTCATCTAGGCTGTCAATTCTGTTGCACACTGCCAAATAAGCTGACTATTTCTCGAACTACCACTGTTACATATACCAAGCTTGGATGGTGAGCAAGGATCACAACGAACTGTAAGAAGTTTGGCCTTATCGTCTGATTGACATATCGCTGAAAGATGATCTGGAAGTACTGTTTCCATAATATAATTCTACATGGCGTAACTTCTTTTCCAAATACAGTAGTCTGCTGGAAACGCTTTTAGCGTGCCAATTTATGTTATTACGGCTAACACCTCCAGTAGATTTCTTTCATATATTGGTTGCCTAAGGTTTCTAGCCTTCTAAATCAGGATTGGGTTTTACCTTCATTAATACAGATAAGGTATCAGTGTGTGTAAATGGAGGATGAGTTTATATGTGGCATTCTTGATCAATTTTACGCTTTAATTGTAGGATTCATTATGGTCCCTTACATATTACTATGTAGAAATTTCTTTTGCAGCTTCCTATGGGCTCATTATCTTTATGGAGACATTGTACTTTCCGAGACGCAACCTAACAGGACAGGAAGGGCAAACGAGAGGAGTTCATGAAAGATGAGAAATCCTTTCTCACTCATTCTGAACACTTTATAATATTTTTGAGACACGCCAGGATCTCATCTGTTTTGCACATACCATAATTTCTGACGTAAATTCTATCGAGATTTATGAGTGAGAAGATGAATTTTGAGAGCGAAATGTTTAGATAAAACATTATGATAAATCCATGATTTTCCAAGACTGACGGACATCATGAAAAAAGCTGTGGAATTTACCTTTTGGAAAATCTGGGTGCTTTTTGGAGAAGTGTGTTCATGTAATTTTACTGCTCTCTCTTCCATGTCAGTCAAAGGCTCCACTAACCCCGGTAACCTTTTGCTAAGCTGCCCACGCACGCTCAGGAAAAATTTCAGGAAAAAACTGCAACAAAAATTATTTGTGGATTTTGCATGACATTTAAACACCAGTGAATACACAATTTAAAGCTTTAACTTGCTCTGATCGTCTTGAACTCTCAGCGAATTAAATGTTACATCATACAGAAACGGCGATTCCTGTAGCCATCACCACGAAAGCATTTTAAAAGATTCTCAAAATTATATAACAGTAAGAAAAACCTTTTCTAGTTATTCCAGAATAGTGTAGCTAATAACATTTTTATACAGGAGTATTTTGAGGCATACTTAATTCCCACTTATAAAATAGATAGTCATGTATATAACATTCCAAGATACCTGATTGTAAGAGCTCTCCGATACTCAATCATTCCACCGGGGGCAGAAGGCGAGAGAGGTAAGTCTTCAAGTAACGAAGTAGTTGCTTCTTCTAAAAGTAACGGCTCCCATTTCCTTCCAACCAGTTTCTGAAACGAATCCAGGTGAAAAAAAAAAGTCACATTAACCTTTCCTAGATAGTGACCCCCAAGGGTATTAACACTGTATATATCCACCTTTGCGGCGTGTTTTGCACAAACCTGTAGGGGATTGCCGTAAAAAAAACATAAACAAAAGACTGTAAGTATCATAAAGACAATGACCCCCCCAAGAAATATCGAAAATGTTTTCCTGCGACAATACTACCGGCCACCTCTGAAATATGACCCCTAAAGTCGACATCAAGTATAACTATTGTGATTCTTATTTGATTTTTTCATGTAAAAGGGGACAAAAATACATTCCCTCCATATATATTATTTGACTAAATAATGCCAAATAAATCCTGAACAGACTATTGGTACGCTGAAATGCGAAGAAAATTTACCTTCATTGTACTTAGAGCCATAACTGTCGTAGGGGCCATGCCACCAAAGGCCAAATCTATCTTCTTCACGACAGCACTTTCATGGTCGAAGATGACTTTCATTCCTGCATTAACAATGGCGATGTCATCATCTCTCCTCCTAGCTTGTTTGTAACCGAAGAAGTACTCGCCCTGGAGATTTGGAGACCATCAGCATCACATGGCATTTTCATATAAAATATATTACAAACTGTGTACGTGGATCAATAATGATTATTTAAGTCACTGTCCAAATGTCACAATTACGTAGGTGACATACCAACTGTGTACTGTAAATATATGAGTACAAATAACAAGAATACCAAAAAACCCTTCTTATGGTTATACATAGAAATAAAATCAACTGCATAATAAGTTGTGATTACGCATGTAGCCCGACGTAGTTGTGCTTACTTTTACAATACACATAAAAAGCAGAACACCGGATTCCAAGATATTTTGTAAATAAAAACGAAGTAGTAAACGGTATTAGTACCTCTGTAGTGTAGGGAATGTGGACAGACAGCAGAATCTCATCAGGCAGAACAATATTTCTCCTGTAGCCAGTAAAGAAACTCTGGTCCATCACTACCTGCCGTTCTCCCCTCTCTGAGGAAGAAGAAGAAAATTGGCATGACATCGCATCGATCATCATAACCAACAAATAACTGATTCGTATGAACTGATCAAGAATTCTTTTCTGGACGATTACTGATTTTTCTGATTTTCACAAGCACACTCCCAAACGGATTTCACACTTTTCAAATACTGTAGGTAATAGGCTGCTCTCATAACTGAGCTGAACTAATGCGGCTAACTTGAAAATAAGGCTCCAACCTTTAGAGCAGAGGGTAAGCGTTGCTCCAGCTGCCATCAGCAATGGGTTCAGATCGCTAATGGGAGACCCAGTCATGATGTTACCGCCAATTGCCTGAAAATATTTTCAGTTTAGTGCAATTCTATTTATCAAAAGCACTATTATGCGTCCATGTTAAGTACCTTCATGAAGCCTGAATTTAAAAAAGCAGCACGTACTACACGTACTATACGCTTGTCAGCTGCGACATCCCCCATTTATTAAGGCCTACTCTTATTTCAAGAATGTTTGTGCAACGTATCGTTGTGATGGTCATTAAATTATATTTCCCAAGATCCTGTATGAACCAACCACTATCATTCCTCTAATGATTAAGCTAATATTTATTTCTCCTCCCTGGCTCATGCTACCATTCAATTTCAACACTCTACCTCCACGTCCACTTTCGGATGAACTCACGTACTGGTCTCCGCAGTTCCTATTCACGAGAGATGCATTTTTTTCCCACTAGTTATAAAAACATATATTCATCACTGTTAGGGTGAGAATGAAGACGCCAAAAAAAAACGTGATTAAAACTGATACACGTACAATCTAAATTTTCATGTCAGACGCATTAAAAATTTCTCAGGGGAAGTGAGTAAAGCTCAGCTCTAAGTATGCACATCCATACCGTGAACATGTGTTCTGCTGCAGCAGTAAATGGGAATATCAAACTACGGAAGGAGGTATTTCCTCTCTGGCTTGCTTGTCTGTTATAAATATCTGAGCTACACAATTAAACATACTCGAGAAAGTTAAGAATTTGTCCTAAGGCCACAAACATTTTGATAGCTATATTTCAAAGTTATCTTTATGCAAAGGTGCTGCAGGGCCGACTTCAATTGAATATTGCTAAAACGTACACACGAGATGTCTACTAATTTAAGTTGGAGTAAAATCTCTACATTGTTACCCTGAGATTTTGTTTTAGGGGGGAGGGGAGGGGGAGGTGGTTATGAATGAAAGGGCTTTGCAGATAAGTGATCGTTTAGAGAACTTTAGACTCACAGCTGCGTTCCTAATTTGCTTCCCCGCAAACCATCGTAGCATCTCGAGGATCGCAGAAAATATCCGGGTCCTGTATTCTGATGAAAAAAAAAAAAGTTTTACTTCAGATGTCGGTAGAATGATTTAAAAAAAACACACTTTACGAATATTTACCAAAACTTGTTTCTAAAAAAAAAATCACACCGGGTTTAGGGCGCTTATTACCTTCTTGCTTTGAAAGCTGAGCCCGTAGAGTTTCTTCAATGGTCGTTAGAGTTACCGATGCCCCAAAAACTACTCCCGAATCCTCTTCCACAACGGTATTCAGTTCACTTACGTTGCTTGGGTTGATTAAGACGGGATAAACTTGATTCTTGAATTTCACCTCCACTCCTGGAAGGGAATTGTTATCAAGTAGGGATCTTTACCATAAAAAGATAATAATTACTTCAAATACTAACGTATATCTTCGTTCTTCCTATATAAAATAATTTCTTCAGCTATCTAAGCTATAAATCTGGCTCGAGCGCTGGAACCTCACAAGTGATCACTATTTAACAAGAAAAGAACTTATGACAAAGAATCGTTGCTCAGGCAAGACAGCTTAAGTTTACGGGTTTTGCATGATATTTATCTAAAAAAAATATATATATATTGATCCGTTGACATAGTAGCAGCATGTACAGGAAGTTTACATCATATTTACCAGAGTTGGCGGAAGCATCAGTAACAAACTTCAGCGAATTCTTTATAAGAGCAAGAGCAGAAACTTTCATATCACCTAATATGGTATAATAATTTAAGATTCTTTTTTAGCACAATTGTAAACAGAACAGAATTATTTCCTTTGTCTGAACAAAATTCGTTTCTGCAAATACTAACTGGAAGTTTTCTCATTAAGAGGAATGGTTTATAATTAGTTTAACGTATACACAAGAATTCTTAGTGTGATTTGTATATTTTCACTTATATATTCCTAACACCATTACTCGGCCAGAGCGTCCTCTGTCTGAGGGATATTAACCTCCTCCCTCTTAAAATATATCTCGGTAAAACTTGATATGAAATAGCTTTTAGATACACCTTTACGTCATGACAAGTGTGAAACAACAATATTTGTATAGAGGAAAATAAATAAGGAGTTTAAACAGTTATGAACTTATTAAGAGCATTCGAGAAAACTAATAGTTAATTCAGAAAAAACGAACAAGCAAATGATTAGTAAAAAAAATAAAGATGTTACATGCAGTTGCATTTACGAGCAAACTTGAGGTTTAAAAAGGAAGGAGAGAAGAAAACTGTTCTTATGAAAATAAAGAGCTGAAAAGAGACAACCATGCTAAGAGCTTAAGAATGACTCATAAATTACACGTACTCATCTATCCAGAACTGAATTCACAAACCAACTCGTTATTGTGACTAACCGACTTCGGTATTGCCGACTATAATTTTAGCAGTTGGATGAAGGGACTTGAGTTGTAACAGCTGGGAGAGAGAGGATGGCCGGTAGAAGCTGACACGAGGACCATGAAACTCTACGTAGCTAGTTTGGAGTTCTCTGTCAACCTAATAAAGAAAATAAACTCTTAAGAAAATGTTTGTATTCCAGGGTTAACGTAACATCCCCTTCATTTATACCTGGTTAAGGGTGGATAATCTACATAGTGACCTGCTTAAACTAGAAAAGTATTACTTATCAATAGAAGACTCACTCATATGATTTTAACTTAAATTATCTTGCGCATAGTCTTCGTAGATGTAAGTACATACATATTTTTTAACCATGAAAGTATAATACAATGGTTGAATGCGGACGTGCGTTGGTAGTTTAGCTGATAACCCGCTACACACTAAACCAGGTCTTGACCCAGCTGCGCAAACATCCTGATCTTAGGCATTTTCAGTAGTAGAGGAAGAAGCAGTTGTTCATTCCAGCAACTCCTTTGACCTCCTATGACCCAGTGATCACTACATGGATTTATGTTGAATGGTATTCAAAACACCCTGAAAGATGTGTAATCATGTGTCCTGAGAGGTTTCCAGAAAACTCACACATTCAAACGCATCAGTACATTATTCTCGTTCCCCAAACTGTCCTAAAAGGTAAGCGTCGGGGAAAAATTGATGCATAACGCATGCCATTTCGGTGATGCAATGGCATGTGGAATTTAGGTCAAAAGCCAAGCGCTGAGACATGAGAGGTCATTCAGCGCTAAAAGGGAAATTGAGAATATGAACAGAATTACGGTAAAGGAATGAAAGGGGCTGGAGCTAAGGACCGAAAGGAAGCTGCAAAGAACCTTAAGTAATGCTTACATTGCAGCACGTGAGGTGCACTGACAGCAATACCCTTTACGGAGGCCATTTTGATCACGAAAAATCATGAGGGGCGCTCTAGGCCGTCGTTTAAGCTGTAAATTGTCTATATAACGGAGACCACATGAACATTAATGCCATAACAAGAGTGACATTCATATCATTAAAGTTTTCTTTAAGCACATCCACGAGTAACCACGAAGTGAATCAAGAGAAGAGCAGAACATTTTTCCAAAACGAGCAAAACATCCGGAAGCTAAACAGAACACGAACTGAGGAAGAAAAGATCGATGCGACATCATGGCCACTCGAATATACTGCTTGTTCTCCCGAATCACCAAAATAATCACAGGCACGCACACAGCCCTACCCATAAATTCTCGGAAACCTCCTCTCTCTCTCTCTCTCTCTCTCTCCTCTCTCTCTCTCTCTCTCTCTCTCTCTTGCCTTTATGGAAAGGAGATCGAAAGGGCGTGCGGCACGAGAATGTCACGCACATTTCTCTATATATTAATGAAAAGGTGTACGCCGAGAGAGAGAGAGAGAGAGAGAGAGAGAGAGAGAGAAGCTGATGAAGAGGTGATCGCTGCCAAGACCAAGAGCCTCGTTGGAGGTAATACATCTTAGCATGCAAACAAGTTAAGTTCATATCCCGTTAGCCAAGGGATGTTCTCTTTGAGAGGTAATCGACATTAAACTGAGACTATCTTACACGAGAAACGACTCCCACTATAACGAATTCATCATTACAGAAAAAATAATGTAATTATGGATCGTCAATTATTGTGAAGGGCGGGTGGTGTATATATAAATAAATATTTATATATATATATATATATATACCTATATATAATATATATATATATATATATATATGCATATGTTTGTGTGTATGTGCTCATACTCTGTATTCTACTCTAGATTGGGATACAATCATTATAAGGTTTCATGGCCATAATTATTAGAAGTTTAAGGATTTTCATTCAAGTAATGTTCATTGTTTTCCAATTTATATCCAGTGTACCTGAGAGATGAGCTAACCAGTTGGTACCATTGAAACGGTCGAGAACAAAAAATTACTGGAATGTGGCAATTAGGGCAAAGTAAGGATAAGAAAAGAATTATGTTTTTAAATTTACTTTTTCTTAGCTTTTGCTTTTTTGGGGGGTTTATTATTTTGCCAATAAAACCATAGCATTTTGTGACCCAAGTATAATACACTATACTCTTGTTTTTTTCCATCCGCCCACCCGCCTGTGGTGTGTGCGTATGGTAACACTGCGTCCCGGGCTTTATATAGTTACGCTATGTGTAAGTTTTAGGCAAATAAAAGGATATCTGGGTGTACATTTGCAACTGAAAAGTATTTTAATAATTTACTTTATGCGAATTACACCGTTAATATTCGAAATAGGATATTATTATAATTGTTGAATGTAAGCTGGATGTAAATATCTAAAGCTCGGGACGCAGTGTTACCATACGCAAACACCACAGGCGGGTGGACAGATGGAAAAGAACAGAGTATAGATAATCATTAATTAAAAAAAATATTTCAGATGTCTGGAGAAGAATTACTACTCAGTCCTTTGGATGGTGAGATGAAATCTCCATCATTTGACCTATCAACCTCCTCCTGCTGTATATGTGAAAAAAAAAAAGAAAAAAAAAAAAACATGGAGGGAAGTTGCATGGAGGTGATCAGGGAATATTAGAAACCCTCGAAGCAGCAAAGTTCCTCGGAGACAATACAATAACTAGCCTCAACCCTGATGAGCTTTGTACTGTTCGATATCACAGTAAAGATCGCTACGGTCCATACATCCTCAAAGGAAAAAGGAGAATCACAGGCAACAGTTGTAGAGAACATTTCTGGAGAAGAAATTCAAGCTGGCCCCTCAACAACCAGAAGCAGTAGGAGAAGAAAAACTACATCTTCTCATAAAAAAAAAAAACGCTTGTGTTGTGTGCGATTCACGAACACTGTTCAAAAGCAAGCATGACAGGTCATGTGATTTGTTTAGAATTTCAAATGTTGGACGAGCAAGAAAATTAATCGATGAAGCAGCACTCTTTCAAGATGTAGTGTTTGACCGGATTTCAGTACATCAGGATGAAAGTTCAATTTCTGCAGCAGATATCTTGGCTCATAAAGACTGTGTAAAGAAATACATCAAGAGGTATGATGACCATATTAAGAAAATCTTATACAACCTTGAACTAAAGGCAAATGTTGCTAATAATACCGACGACATTATACAAGCTTTTGATCAAGTTGTTAACCAGCTTGACATCAAACATCGAAGATACGCGTTAAGACAAGATTAACTCGATCCTTGGCGATGAAGTTCATGTTACAAATCGCCAAGTTAAGTCAATGCTCATTGAGAGATACAAATAAGGTATAGTATTCACATACCCCGAAATAAAAAGAAGCTCTCAGATGTTCTTTGGGACCCCTTGGTAACAGCACCACAGTCAAATGCTTTTGTGATTGAGTTCATGGCTTTCCGTCGTAAAGTTGCAGTAAAGAAGCTGCATATTAAAACATATAATGACTTTGGCATTTTCCTATCATCGGGATCTAACTCAGATGAAATTCTTATCATATCTGACAACTACTTCAATTGGGGCATTAAGGAAAGTGATCGAAAACGCCGAAGTAAAATCAAGCAGTAGTACCTGTTGTTGTTATATCGAATGGTGATCAACTGCCGCCAGATACAATGGAATCATTGTAGCCCTTATCAAAGAATAAACTACAACTACAATGGTTCATGAAAGACAGGATAAAAGCGAAGTATTCAGACTGCAAACCCATATATCTGGCTGGTGTAGATACCCTTGACAGTATTCTAGTGCAACCCAATGTTTGTATCACTGTACCAGAGTTAAAATGTGAACATGAGGAGGACATGAGATTGCAAAACATAAGCCTGCAGCACATGCTCTCACTGGAGCAGATACGACATCAAAAGTTGGCACCAAGGATTCTCTGATGAAATGAACAGGAACTTTCAAACTACTTGAAGGTTTTGGATTGTCAGAGTTATTAGAGGAGATGTTTCAGAAGGCAAAAGAATTTTTAGTACACTGTTTTACAGGCACAAAAACTGACTACACTAACTTTAATGAGCCTAGAATTAAGATATACAACACTTACAGCAAACATTTAAATCTGCAAAAAATGTCCTGCACAACTGTGGCAATACGAGAACTTTTTAAGCGGTCATATCTTCAAGCGAATGTGTGGGTGACTGCCACAATGGCAACAGGATCAATACTTGATAATATAGAAATGTATGGATGGACTTGAAGTGATATACCGTATACTGGAGAACTTAGTGCCACATTAATTCCAGCAAACTTACCAGATCCGTGTACTTGTGGCAAGTGTGCATTTGAAAATAGATGCATTTGTAAAATAAATGAAATACAATGTTGCAGGTTTTGTAGATGCAATAAGGAGATGTGTAAAAATCTATATTCACATTAATCTAAACACTATCTTTTCGAAATAACTGGAAAAAAACTATATATGACTGCAATATCAATGCACATCATAGACTATTTCTTGACGAGAATTTTGTTAATATTTGATGGTAGATCAACTCATAAAAACTTTCAAGAAGGAGACTAGTTATTTTTTTTAATCTAAATTATATTTTATCTTTCAGGTTTCAGTTTTAACAGGAGTGGCGTTTGAAATTATTATAATTTTAACTCTTGACCCGAGAATAAATGCTTTAGAGCTCTATTTTATTTATTTATTTTTTTTATTTATAAACGTTGTTTAATTTAATTTTAAATTCTTTTTAAGGGCTTTTATGCTTACCACATGCAAGTACGTAGGTTATTACAAACGAGAAAATCGTCACATCTTTGGGGACGAATAAAGGCCTTCATTGGACCCCCCAAAATTATGACACCGATTAATTCAGTGAAAATGACGAAGCTTCACAGCTAAAAGTGGGAGAGGTAAGTCTGTTATGGCAACGCTCACTTTCAAGAGCCACAAAGCAATCCAAAATTGAAAGAAATTATTTCACCAAAAACAGGTATAATGACGAGAGTGGATGGGTAGATACACAAATATGGACGAGAAGAACGAAACATTAATGTTAAACTATTAAGAAATGTCTTGGTTTCACCAAGCCTACCAGTTAACACGATCAATTGTGCAACGTACAGTTACTTCAATCTGCCAAAGATGAAAATTTGCCGTTCGAGCCAAAACTTTCAGATTTATCATTCAAGTGTAAAAATACGCTCAGTTTCCTGTACATCGCCATTACTGTCCAGTCAGACAAAAAGGGAGAGAACGAACTACGAGAATACTGAAACGCTGCGTCATCTACGTAGTTCAGCCAACAACGTTGTCAATCTTGATAGAAATAATCAGAGCCAATTGGCTGTCCCGCCGCCCACCCGCCTGCGTCCAAGGATCAGAACACCAGCATCATTGGGTCAGAGAGAGAGAGAGAGAGAGAGAGAGAGAGAGAGAGAATAGCTGAAAATTCGGGAATAAAGACGAAGAGACAACGGGTATTATATATATATATATATATATATATATCATATATAATATATATATATATAAAATATATAGTATATATATATATATTATATATATATAATATATATATATATGTG
>NC_087212.1:62036000-62068500 GCF_015104395.2 Macrobrachium nipponense | reverse complement strand
TATATATATATATATATATGGTTAACAAATCACAGTAGATGCACGTGACTTCATTAAATAACCGAATACCACAGGAAAATGATAGTTAGAAATCCAAGCGCTTTCGTCTTTACTAAGACATTGTCAAGGAACGAATGAAATACAATTGGAGAGAAAGTTATCAGGTAAACAAGATAAAAAAAATACCAGAGGGTTAATTGTCAAAAGGGTAAAAGTTAAAGAGATAGTCCAGGATTATCGGATATCTAACAGTCACAAACCTAAACATAGATTTAACCCTAACAGAAACTACATAGTATCTGTACAGTCCAAAACATGTAAAAACTGAATATATTAATTTTGTTGCTTTAATTTATGTACAACTCTTTTTATTATGAATGCATCAAGTTTAAATAAACCAAGACTTAAATTTAGAACATTTCCATTATTTGACTTAATGAAATAAGATTCAATGATATTCCTTTTAACTGTGTCATTACATCGGATTAAGGCTCTTGCTTGACTCCAGTTAATAGAATGATCTAAATCCCTCACATGTACGAATTATACATTCGATATTTGCCCAGTTCTCACAGAATATTGGTGTTGTTTGAGACGTTGTGAAAGAGATTTACCGGTTTGTCCGTAATAGACTTCATCACACTTTTTGCAAGGAATTTCATACATGCAGCCTGGAAGATCTTTAGGAGAATTTTTTATTACTAAACTCTTGACATTAATAGTACTGAAAACATTTATGTTAAAAAGCTTTAAAATTCTAGGAATACCTAAAAACCTTTTATCATACGGTAATTTTAGAATGTTATGCTTACTAAATTCAAGTTTGTCATTAGTTACATAAAATGTTTTTCAAACTCTTTTCCATGCTATATCTAAAAAAGTCCTTGGGTATTTAAGTTTCAATGCAATATCATATAATGGAATTGTTCTAAATTTAAGTCTTGGCTTATTTAAACTTGATGCCTTCATAATAAAAAGAATTGTAGATAAATATAAGCAACAAAATTAATATATTCAGTTTTTACATGTGGTGAATTTACTACATCTGTGTATAGGAAAAAATCATACACTGGTCTTGCTAACAATTTCTATAGTTCAAGCTTCAAGAACTTTAAACTGAATTCCATTTACACACTGGTTTATAGGGCTCTTCGTTATTCTTCGAGTTAGTCTCTTTTTCACAATGAGATTTTATTTTTAGTCAAATTTTTCTTACAGAACTCCTATCCTGAAAATATGGTTTAGAAGTCATTAACAGATAATAAACAAATAATCGAAAATTAATTTGGCTGCCTTAAAATGCAATTAAATCCCATTAATCCACTCAAGATTGGCGCATTCTTCGGCTCTAAGGACAACTGCAGACCTTCATGAGATCCAACATTATTTATAAAAAATTTAAGTGCACCGGATGTCCCGGTATTTATGTTGGATCAAGATATCATAGCCACGTGGGATACAGTTTTAGAACGAGTCAGAAATTGAGTAAACCAGAATTTCCTAATATAAAGAATCATGCCTCTATATGTAAAATTAAATTGAAATAAATAGAAAGCATTGCTCTGTTACTAGTGGAACAAGCCATAGTAATTACTTACTACCATTGAGTCCTTATACATCAAACGGCTTGTTCCGTCTTTGAATTCTAACGTTTCCGCTTCTCTTTATCTCGCATAACTGAAGTCTTAGGTTGGTGTCAGTTTTGGGTCATTCGTTCTTCTCCGTCTCTTTTAGATTGTTTGGTGGGAACTGGCTTCTTTTTCACTGTATACTTTTTAAGTTGTGTTAATTTTAATTCTTGTAAATATTTATTCTCTCAACTATATATTTAAATAGTTTTTTTGTAAAGTTTAATGTATTGTATGTTATTCTTGCAGATTGAGGATGCATATTATAGATAATGTAAGAAACGTCTCGTATGAATAAAATAAGGCCTTTTTGATGTGTTTATTGGACCCTGCTGTATGCTGTTTAATACCTTCGCCTGGAATCCATATATATATATATATATATATATATATATATATATATATATATATATATATATACATATATATATATATATACATACATATATATATATATATATATATATATACCTATATATATATATATATATATACACATATATATATACATATACATATATATATATATATATATATATATATATATATATATATATATATAAACACTTTTACAGAGGGAAAAATGTTAATATTCATGATCATCCAAATTCCCTTCGCTCATTCCCTCTTTCTCACCCGAGATCTTGTCTTTCAGTTTGCAGCAGTCTGCCCTTCCACATCCTCCCTGCACTTTAGCATCTAATGTGAACGTTCGGAAGCCTTCCAGAATGGGTCGGTAACCGGTGCATCTGCACAAATTACCTGTAATGATAAGATGATGCGAGTTTAGTCAACTTGATAGCCAGAAGGTTCTGTCGCCACGATTAGACACAAAGATATATGGAAATGGCAGGGTGATGGCAAATGAATTAATCTGAAAAGAGGAAGAGGTATGATAAAAGGTTTAATCTGAACAGAGGAAGCGGTATGATAAAAGGTTTAATCTGAACAGAGGAAGAGGTGTGATAAAAGGTTTAATCTGAACAGAGGAAGAGGTATGAGAAAGGGATTAATCTGAGATGTTTGATGACAAAGGGATTAATCTGAGATGATGTGTGACGACAAAGGGATTAATCTGAGATGTGTGATGGCAAAGGGATTAATCTGTGATGATGTGTGACGACAAAGGGATTAATCTGAGAAGATGTGTGATGGCAAAGGGATTAATCTGAGAATAACAAGTAGTTCGATAACAAAGGGATTAATCTGAGAATAAGAAGTAGTGTGATGACAAAGGTATTAAACTGAGGAGTGGAAAAAAACGATTAATATGAAAAGCACATCAAAGGGATTAATCTGAGAAGAGATGTGATAACAAAAGGATTAATCTGAGAAGAAGAAGAATGAGAAAGAGATTAAACCTAGACGATTCTATGATTTAAGTTGTTGAATGGAATGAAGATATCAAGAGAGGAAGAGAAGATACAGGTCCTAGTTTTTAAACTGATGTAAGAAATCTGTAAAGATGCTTATTATACGTACTTAGTTCTAATGCATTAAAATAGTTAATATAACTAAGTGGATATAGTGTCTGCTGGTCTGTATTCTGACTAATCAGAAAAACGTTATAATACGTATAAATGGAGACACCGTGTATATTTATATTTCCGCACAATTACGGCCATGAAGTACTAGAAGATGGTTGAATATCACCCGAGACATTGTGGACACCTGTGAAATATTCCTCAATTTGTTCCATCGAAGGGACTCTGGTATTCCTCAACAGTGTGTACATGGACATGACTATTCCCGGCGTGCAGAATCCACACTGCGATCCGTGGGCCTTGGCAATGCGCTCCTGTACAGCGTGAAGTCCTGACTTGGTTGACCCTATTCCCTCCACTGTCGTCACCGCCAGACCGTGCACGGAGGCAACTGGGGCGAGGCAAGCGTTCACTGAATAATGCCTGTGGAGAAGAAAAAAAAAAGTTAAGAAAACGTGTCTTACCGCTATAGTAAGAGCTAAACTTTGTGCCAGCAACACTTGACACCATTACATAATCAATTAAATGCTCATTTAGGGGAATGTTTTGTTTCGACTGATTACTGCTCACTCTCTCCAAAAGGCTTTCAAATTAAATATATATATTTTCCAAGACAATTACTGGTTATATACATCCGATAACATCTGTGTAAACTTTATTATATAATTTGTTGGTGTTCTGTTTATAAACTCTGATCAGACAAATGAATTTTCGATGCTAATGACAGGGGGAACTTATACCGAATAACAAAAATAAAAATAAAACTCACGTGACTTTATCCAAGGCATGATTATATCTGGAAAGCATGACAGTGCAAGCACCGCAGCCTCCCTCACCACATCCAAGCTTGGTGCCGCTTAGCCTTACTGTCAGGATGTTAAGGAAACGGGAAAGAGATATTCTTTTATAAAAGAAAAATGGAAAAGTAGCCCAAACACATCTAATCTGAGATCAGTGATCAGCATTAGGTACACTTGTACATATTTCACGTTGTCATCCAAATGCTACATTATACTGGTACAAGACGCCATTTATGTGATTTTTACCGTTCCGTAACCAACTCGTGCAACTAAATCATCATTACCAAACGCAATTGTTTCTTCAGTTATCTTACTATTTAGGCTACCACAAATATTGGTTATATATTGTCTTCAATATCATGCTGAGGTTCTCTACCTATGGGACAAAAGAATGAGCCCTTGCCTTAACCCTTGTCAACGAGGTGGAATAAATGATCAAGCACCTTCAAATGCTCTTAATCGGCATGACCATTCATACAACACTGTCGCTCTTTTACTTCTCGAATCTTATTCCTTCTCTAATGGCCCCGAAGGCAAAGCCAGCTTCGGTTCTTTGAGTGAGCCTTTCGCCCTGTCTATTGGGGGAACTGTTGCTTTGATCGCTAAAACCATCCTTCTCCAATGGTCGCTAATGTAAGTGAGGCATCAATTTCTATTACCAGTGCATGTGACCATTCAACTGGTGTAACCTTTTCTTATAGTCTTAAGTACCAATCTGTGGTGAGGGTTTGGCGTGTCTGAAAACGAAAGCACACGTTGCCATATGTTCAATTTCTTTGTAGTCGGCCAAAGTCAAAGCTCTGTATTTCTTACTAATCCCCAAAGGGAATCATTACCCTAAAGTCAATCCCTATGTCCTGTACAGATTATCCTCCTTTCAGAGTCTGGTGAAAGGGGAATGCCACTCCAATTTAGAACGGTTCGCTGGTGAGTTTATTTTCCCTTTATTCAGATTTTATCCTACATTGTGCATTGGCATTAAAACATGAATGTTTTTCATTTACCATCTCTAAAAGTGGACTTTTCAACATTTTCTCTGTAGGTTTCGCAACTTTAGAGAAGAGTCATTCTGTAATTATTGCCTTTTTGCTTGACATCGTTGGTAGTCTATCTACTTTCCGTTCTCTCTGACTTTTTGCATTTTTTCTAGGAATCTTGTTCGCAACCACGCCACGTCATATAGTTCCATCAAAAATTTCCTAACATTGAGTTTTGTGTACCGGAGATCAATTTCTTTCACAATTTTTCTTGAAGATTCTCTACCACCTTCGAATCTTGTTCTTTCTCTCATTTCAAACACTTTATTAATGTTTGGAATTTCTTTCCTTTCATAAAATTTGAGAATTATCCGACGAAGCAAACATTTGTCAAAATCATCCAAATCAGTCACAGGTTTTGAGCTTTTCCTCGTCTTTATCTCGAAAACTGAGTTACCAAATCATTCTTGCGACTCTCGTGCTTCTTTACATATTCGTTCAACTGTGGCTTTACTGTCTTTTGTTGCCTCAACTGTACAAAGAGTTGCATTTGCAACGTTAGTAATGGGTCCTCTGTTCTGTTTCTCCAATGTGAAGTATCTTCACACATTATGAATAATTTTCCTTACTTGTCCTTGAATGACTCTCAGTGAGGAACTCTGACCATCCGTGACGACTACAAAAGGCTGTATTGCCCTATAATGACAACTGCAGCTCATAATATACCCGTACCCGGCCCGAGACACGAGGTCAAGGAAGTGCATACCAAAGCCACATTTCTTCACTTTATAAGATTAATATCAATGACTGGTTTAAAACAATATTCATCGGGATCTGTGTACAACAATCATGATTCAATCATTTTTGGAGCAAATTTATTAATTTCAAGTACTAAACTGGTCCTTTTACCCCATTAAAAGTGATTGATGTTTGGCAACGCCACACCAATTCCAATCTTAACCACAGTATTTAGATTTTTTTCATCACCCGAATATTTTTTTTTCATATTCAGTTTACTGTTGTCTTGAAACAATCTACACAAGAAAAAAATAACATCAAAGAAAAAAAAATTTCATATTCAAATTTCTCTATTTACAGAAAAGTTCAGATGAACATCTTTTAAGCATTTAATCACACACACACACACACACGTGTTTGAGCGCCAACTATAATTATATAGTTACATCTGCAATCCTCACCTTCACCATAAAGGACCCCAGCTTACAAGATTTGACCTTTCTCAAGAGACTAACGAAGGGTTTATTGCTTCTTGACTGACAGATACAGATTTCAATACCTAACCTGAGAATCGAGATTGTAGATGTGGCAACGTGTATGCCACGTTTCTCAATTTTGATGTTGAAACACTGTTTAAACTTTTGACCATTAACAACTGTATACATAAAAACCATGTTTACTAAATATTTCAGAGTAATTCGGTTCAGTTTTGTTATATAACAACGACCTACATTCCATAAAAATTTTCCTAAGAATAGAAGTTTGGCAAAGCACGTAAATGACTTTCGTCCCAACAAAACCTTTACCACAGATTATTGTTAGGAAAGCAGGCACATGAGTCATTTGTAGATTGTTTTACTATATAATTAAAAAAAAAAATTTACCTACTACGAATTGCTGTGTGGCAGCACTTCAAAGGAATTTTCTGTACTAAGAGACATTGGTGTCCGTATGATTATCAGAATTACTGAAAATATCCATAAGCGGAAAAAATGTCCGTCAAAAGGAGGGATGGTTCGATATCATCTGAGGATATAAGGCAACGCTACGCAGAACTATTATCACGAATAAAAGATGAGGGGATAATTCGCCTGATGCACCAGTATTTGAAGAGAAGGCATTGACGGTTTTTGAAGTGGGATCCATAATCAAGAAGATGGAAGGCCCCAGGCTATGATGAGATGACGCCAAAGATGACTGAGAATGAACACACCATAATAAAGATACCAAAGAAAGATAACCCAACAGAAGGCGGCCATTTCACAAATTCTACAGGGTTGAAGGTGACGATCGTGAGGAAGCCCCGATATCCCTCGAGGTCCTTTACCAGGAAGCTTCTCAGCTTCAACGAGTCTCACTTTAATCAAACCGGAAAGGTAACACTTATTATCTTACAATTTCCCTCTAACATTTCTCAGCAATTCCAACATTCCTGATTCCACTGCTTTGCCCTTTCTGATCCTTAGTCTATCCCGCACCCCAACATTCTCTGGCAAGGTATCTGACCTGAATTTTATTACTGCAATATTCCACAAGAATTCTTTAAGAGAACTTGAGACTGTGCATCATCATTATATTTGTCCAATTGTAAAATCCAGCATTCATCCTTCACCTTGGAATTATGCCCAGTTCAGTGACACTCCGAATAAAGTAACACCTCTAATCCCTCCAACTGCCATCCTAGAATACCTTGAATCTAACTTGCTTCTTTTGGATACCAAGAATGGCTGCCTTCAGGCAAGATCTCCAAGTGATTTCCACTCTCTCACTGATATTCCTCAGCGGGAATTCAAAGAATCACTTGTCTTTGTTTTTCATATTTCTATTTGGCTACTGAAAATCGACCGTCCAAACTGGCAGTCATCAGTGTAAGCAGTTATGTGTCTACGGTCTCACGTTCCAAAGTCAGGGTTTTTTTTTTATGAAAACAGACAAAGCATATTACGTGTTTTGAATGTAGTTTTTAAACTCGGTTTAATGATCTGGAGGCTTAATTACTATGTACTGTATACTTTACGCACCCCTACTAATATTTGCCACATACCTGAGGACATGAACAGTTCTCTGTGTAACTAAGAGCCTTAGAAACAGATAAACAAAAAATACACACAGGCTGATACTCGAAGAGATCGCGGCTTCATACATTTTTTTTAATCCGATCAGATAGATTAGAACATACTTAGTGTATTCGTATATAAACTACACATATATCCTATTTCATAGTTAAATGTAACATGAGAATTAAATGAAAAATCAAATACCACATGTGAAGGGGGGAGGGGGGAGGGGCAGGAGGGATGTTTAAAGCGTGAGAAAAGGATACGTTTGTTCCTCAGATATGTGAGTAAGGTCCACTCCGGATCAACATTGCCGTCCTCAACCTGAAAAACAAATAAAGCAGCATGAGACGACATGAAAAATTTGCCAGCATATGTTTTTCTTGGCACAACCACCACAGTAATACTATATTTGTACAGTGAGTCTCGAATTGAAGAACTGTATTTTCGCACTTTACAGGTCTAAGGGAAGTGTACTCTATCTGTATGCAGGGAAGATCTACGCATCACCTGTTTAGACTGCCTACGCACCAAGCAAGTCCTACTGTTAAACTTAGTATGAGTAGCAGGGATGAGCAGATGAGTGATAATGATCAAATTACCTTATAATAAAAAAAATCAGTGACTAATCCTATTTTAAACATTAAGCAGGACATCGTGAAAAAACCTACCCAAAGCCAGTTCGAACCAATAACTACGAAAAAAAAAAACAAATTTGCTCAATAAAGTTTACGCTCAAGAATATTTTGCTCCTTTCCAAATTATTTGCATATACATTATTATTCTAGTTAAATAGGGCTTTACAACTACTCGATATATACATAGAAGGGTAACCCCACGCCTATGTTTTTCACTGATAAGGCTTTGTAAAGGATAAATATCTTTTTCAGCACATCTTTTCAAAATATTTTCAATTGAGAGAGAGAGAGAGAGAGAGAGAGAGAGAGAGAGAGAGAGAGAGAGAGAGAGAGAGAGAGAGAGAGAGAGAGAGTAGGAAATTTGATTCTTATAGCTCACTAGCCAGCGACGAATGAGCGGTTCATGAATTATTCTTCCACGAGAAATCATGAAGCCCAATCCACCCTCTCTTTATATAACATGTTTCTCTGGATATACATTTAATGAAACAAAAAGTAACTACTTATGAGAGTAGTCCTGGGATATTTCAAGGTATAGAGTACTTTCCTATGTTATTCTCACAAGCTATCAAGGCTTCAAAGCAAGTCTCCAGGCAACTTGGATCTTACACAACCTGTTTGGGGCCGTGTGACCAGCTAAGGCTTAAAAAATACCCACTTTAGAACCCTGTGACCAGTGTTCTTGTTTCAGAATACCTATACTATGGGTGCTATTACATTCTTGTAATAAACTACATGATTATTTTTTTTTTTTTGTATAATGGGAAAACATTTACTATAGACACAGGACCATTTCAAGTCATGATTCAGCTGTGAAGATAAAACAGTAATCATTTGTACAGTTCTGCAGATCTAATCTGTGTTATCTCTTTTCAGACAAATGGGATGACAGTCTTCAAGGTTAAGCATTTCGTAAGTTTATCAGAGATATAGATGATTAACTGAGCCAAGAGAGAGAGAGAGAGAGAGAGAGAGAGAGAGAGAGAGAGATTGAATGGGGGTGGGGGTGCTATTTCGATTCATCTCTGAGGCTTTACGTAAGCACACTGCGCAGAAAGGAAAAGGGGGGTTAGGTCTAGCCACGATATCGTGGGTCTAGCCAGCGACAGGAAACAAACTAATCTCCAAGGACAAAATGCGTTCCCGTAGTTCTGGGGCGACGCAATTATAGCAACTTCAACAGATCTACAGTCATTGAAACTTGTAAAAAATTGCAATGTTAAAGAAAATGATGAAACAAAGGTCATTTCAAATCAAACGAATTATGTTTCTTGCACAAAATCGGCTACTCGCTTTCATATAGTACTTAAGATAAGAGATAAAATTAGTACAACGCGAATATGCCAACCTCATGTACACTATAGCGCATACTCCGACTTGCTATAAGGGTTGGAGGCTGGGCGGCTAACTTACCTGCATTCCATCATTATTATAAATTAATAATGAATGAATGAACAGATACATGTAGTCAGATTCGTCAGAACCCAGTATGACCGGATTCCTATAGTGTAACAATGATATACGGTCCACTCTAGACGACTACCTGGAAGCAGCAACGATGACGAGTTCTCCGGTGCTATATCAATAATCTCTACCATATATCAATAAAATGGTCTTTAAAATCCTACTGCATGAATTCAGCGCTTATTTCTTTCGCTTGTTACCAAAATATGAAAGAGTGTGCAATCTCAGACTTCTAAAAAAAAATAATAATAAAAATATAGCAAACAACGGTAACTTGTAGCGCCTCAGGCCAATGAAGATAAAAAAAAAGTGGTCATCTCCCATAATCCATTGTCTTCAAGAAGATATTGGAGACATCCATTTCAAAAGCCAAGCCAAACAACGATACACATTTAAAAACAAGGAGAGAGAGAGGGAGAGAGAGAGAGAGAGTTTGAGAGAGAGAGAGAGAGAGATTCAGAAAATCAGCCAGGACATCCTGTACCCGACTTTGCCAAATATCTTCAAGTGAAGCAACTGATTTATGTGACTAGGATCCAAATCCAGGTACTGCATTGTCTATGCAACTAGGGAAGAATCATCAAGGAATAGCCTATTTCTGTCAGTTAGAATATCAGATTTTCCACCAAACATTTTTATACCACTGTCTTAGTCATTATAAAATCTTTTTGTTTCTTACACATCTTCGTGAGTGGTAATTATATGCTGTGTGCAGAGTTTATAAATCTGTTAGAACCACCAAATAGGTAACAGTTCATAAGATGTTGAAATAATGGCTATTATTAAACGCCATTATTATAATAGCATAAGAGAAACATTTTATGAAATGTTACCAGTTTTGGTCATTTTTAACAGATTTTTGAACTTTGTACATAGTATATTTGGCAACTTCTAAACCACATGTAGTTTCTTTTTTCTTCTATGTTAGAAAGGAGGATAAAAGTCTTGGCTTCCTGTATATAGCCATTGCCTCCCTCTGCTGAACATTTATATACTTTTAAATTCTAAGAATGTCTAGTGCTCTGTATGAGTTATCACCAAGCTACGTATGCAGAAGCTATGCATCTCAATATAAGGTAAATATAGCACCTTTATATATACTGTAGGCTGTATCCTATATGTATTAGTATATGTAATTTATATCTTGATTATGAAAATTATTATAATCAATATTAGTCATTATCATTATTATCATCATTATTATTAGCATTACCGTATATCTGGAAAGGGGCAAAATCCTAATCCCTCATAGTATATGTTTTGAACAGATAGGGCAGAAAAGTTCCAAGGGATTTAAGGTGTTTTGTTTCATGTATAAAAAGATTGTAATCGTGGTTTTATATATGTATGTATATATTTATATTGAAAATCAATAACGCACAGCTATTGACAAATTCTAGATATGTGCCAGGGTAGGCGTGTCCACCAAATATTAATATCATGGCATCCATACGTATGAGACATAATTGTTTTCAGATGCTTAATGTTAAACCACCCATATTATTTAGTGTACCTGCCCTTGTAGGCCTTACAGTGCCCCTAAAATGCGCTCAAATTTCAAAAGTTTTCTGGGGGGGCTCACAGCGCCCCCCACCTGAACAGGCTCGCAAATACTCCATTGTCCCCACAAACTATTTGGAACCGGCTGCGCCCCTGGGAAAGACCACCGTCCTCGGTGGTCGCTGTGTATGTGGGCCCATACTCTGAAAACTTGCCTCTCTTTACATCAGCCTAACTGACAATCAACCTTAAACAAGTTCTCAATATTTTGTAACACGAATACTAAGATGCCATTCTATTTTAAGAAGAAAGTTTTTGAAGCAGCAGCGACTTCATCCTTGTTTTATGGGTCAGAAACATGGTTAACAAATGTATTACAAAAACCAATAAGTAATTACAATCACTTAGTCAAAAGTTTGCTAGATGTGAGGGTAAATACCTGTACAGATTTGTGTTTGGTTGAGTCTGGGATACCCCCAGCGAAATTCATTGTGGCCAAAAAACGGAAACGTTTTCTTATGTCAAAGTTGTCTGACCCTGATATGGATGAGCCTTTTCATATAGTATATGGAATGTGTAGGGATGCAGATTCCCCTGGGTACAGATTTATTCAAAATTCCCTAACCTTTAATGACCAAATTGACCCACTAGACGACATCGTATCATCAATTAGAAATAGACCAACTTCAGCAACTAAATGTGTTACTTACAGAAGCAAACTGAATCCCAACTTGGAAGTTCATAGATTATATACCGATAAATTATATGTCATTGATTACATTCGCGTAGCTTTCAGTCGCTTACGGTTAATGTCCCATAACCTTTGTATAGAAACGGGTAGGTGGAGCCGAACTCCTCCAGAGTTAAGGGTGTGTGCCTGTGATAATAGCTCTATTCAGGACGAGTCACACGCTCTCATCAATTGTCCTCTGTCAATGCCGTGTAGACATAAATATCCAAACTTAAGTTACGAGTCTTTGAATACTTTATTAAATGAAAGTAATTATATTACTGATTTGTGTGCATATGTTTATGAAGTTCTTCTTAGTTATAAATAATATGCGTCTTTGTCTTCTGTTTTATGTTTTTTTTTCTCAAGTAGGTTTTTTCTCTCTTTTGCAAGCGTTGTGTTTGAGACTTAACAATAATAAGCCAAGGTTTATAGGTGGATATGTTTTTTCTTTACTTTTTCGTGTATATGATATTATGTGCTGATGTAATGTGTACTTGATGTTTGTATTTTTTTTTTTTTTTGTCATTATGGGCCTTGTACTTACAGAAAAAAGAAGAGATAGCTATCTACTCTATATTTTTTTGTATTGTATCTTTTTGGGGACAAGTTTGTACTTATATTTTGTATATCTTGTCAATAAAAATAACTAACTAACTAGGCAGGCCACTGAAGGGCGATGTACCTCATACATCAAACTGATATATCCCATACATCAAACTGAGCAAATGGTGGTAAATGGATAAACACTAGGCTTATACAGAATCCAACAGGCAAGAAAACTAGAGCATATATATGTTGCCTTTGTCAGGACGCCTGAAATAATGAAATGTCAATTTCACCTGTTTTTTTTTTCATTCCAAAGGGTGCGATACTAATTAAACTCTTAGAATCTACGTTATCACAGTTAACAAGTGAAAATACACATTATATATATATATATATATATATATATATATATAATATATATATATATATATATATATATATATATATAGATAGATAGATAGATAAAGAGCATAGTCGGCCCTATCCAGTCGAGCTCAATAGACCCAACCTACTACGCACAGGTGCTTGCCAAAGTGAAGAATGTGGGCCCATACTCTGTTTTTTTTTCACCTGTCCATCCGCCTGTGGTGTTTGCGCATGGTAACACTGCTTCCTGGGCTTTAAATAATATCCTATTTCGAATATTAACGGTGTAATTTGCATAAAGTAAATTATTAGAACACTTTTCAGTTGCAAATGTACACCCAGATATCCTTTTATTTACCTAAAACTTACACATAGCGTAACTATTTAAAGCCCGGGACGCAGTGTTACCATGCCAAAACACCACAGGCGGATGGACAGATGGAAAAAAACAGAGTATAGTCATATTCATCTGGCGATGAGACTTTCGTGCCACTTTTAAGGACAGTGCCATCAAGCTGCGCTATCAGAGCATAACCTTCGTTGGTATTAGGGGCCTCTCTGGTCACCCCTCCACCCTCGAGGTATTTTGTGATGAAAGAGAAAAGAAGGGGTCACAATAACAATATAAAATAACTTAACAGGACCATCGGGTACCTTGAATTATGCGCCAGCATACAGGTAGTACTATACCTTCGCTCTGCTAATGACTATTCCCGTTACTCCTTGTTGGTGCTCGCTGGATCAGAATAAATACCACCTCTACTTGCTTGCCTTTCTATTCATTCTCCGCTAACCAGGGACTGATTGTTATTCGGACCATTATACCGTTTTATTGAAAAAATAATGATAATAAAAATTTCTTTTTTCAATCTCCGTCATTTAATGTTGTGTAAGGTGTATTACCTTGCTACTTGATAGTCCATCGCTCGCACGTATTGTTAAATTAACCTTGGCGAGCGTGTACTCTTCTTTTTAATTCATCATTTGGCGTAATAAACGTAATTGCTGGAGAAGAAATCCGATTACCGGACAAATGATCATGCATTTTTGAACGGTGAGTGCGAGTCTCTTTACGTGTCCAGTTTTGAATGATGGCCTGAGCTTTGATAATTATTATTTTGAAAGAATTCCGCGGTTTATTCTTAGTTCCCCCAAGTTAAGTGCGGAGAGTAATCCGCTTATCCAGTAAATTAATTTCTTCGATATTTCTGCCACACTCGTACCTTGGCATAGTTTCACTCTGTGCGCAGGCAGGCGTTCGTGCCTTCATGTAATTGGTCACAATCGAGGCAAAATTATCATAATTCATGCAAACTATCTGTGATATTTTTGAAAACATCTTTCACTCGTGTAAAACGAATTTCAGCTACTTTTTTGTGTGCTCTTTCAAACCTGGTAGCTCAGATTCATTTTTATTGCAGATCAAATACAGAACAAATAATATGCTAACACTGATAATGTACAATTTGGAAAAGTGAAGAAATACAGATATTCCCCCCCCCCCCACGCCACCCCCCTCCCCACAATAACTTGGACCTGGGGAATAAATATTTAAAATATGTCGGCTACTTACATTTACGGGTACTTCTTTTCTATGCTCTGGTACACTGTTAGTTACTATTGGTCCTTCAGAAAACTCGGACATCTTAGCTGCTAATTTAACCCTAAATGTACAAGAGCAATTGAACCCCTTTATTTCAACGTAAAATTTAATTTCATATTGGTTCATTGTCTTAGAAATATTTGCAGATATATAATTTCCATCTGTATCTTCCTTTAGGCACCAAGGTACATTTTCTGTACTACAGTATTCCAATATACAAATACAAGTAATTATAATATTCAAAATATCAAATCGCATAAATTATATAGATACTGTAAACCTTTACTTTTATATTCATCTTTAGTCACATTTCTTAAACCAACTACTTAATTAATTTCGTGTATAAATTTTTCATGCTTTGTAAAATTGAAAATCAGATTTCATAGACTTTCTTCAGCGTAAAATGTTCTTATCAGACCTTTTACATATACAAAAAATTAAGTTAGGCATCCTTTTAATGAAAAAAAAAAAAAAAAAAAACTTTTATGGTTTTCAATGAAAGCACCGTAAATTTATGCAAATAGCAAAAAAGGTAATGTTAATTAAAGAAAAATTTTAAAATACTTTTTGACTTCAAATGATTACAAAAACTTATTTATTCATTTCAGTCAAATATGAAATTCAGAAAACACCAAATAATATATATATATATAATATATATATATATATATATATTATATAATATACACACACACACACACACACACACACACACACACACACATACATATATATATATATATATATATATATATATATTTATATAAAGGTTTTTGCCACGAAGGAAAAATGAAAAGCGAGATAGCCAAGCACTTTCGGCACTAGACCGAAAGTGCTTGGCCATCTCGCTTTTCATTTTTCCTTCGTAGCAAAAACCTTTATTTATACATAGCATCACGTTTTATATACTTCGTGATCAAGTTATATATATATATATATATATATATATATATATATATATATATGAGAGAGAGCAGAGGAGAGGTGGAGAGAGAGAGAGAGACGAGAGAGAGAGGAGAGAGAGAGAGAGCAAAGAAGAGAGAGAGAGAGAGTAGAACACTACCAGGCAAAATATGAATTTTTAATGGTGAGGAGGGATACGCTGAATTAACCTCTTTGTTATTCATAAGTCTCATTCTGATTACTGCCATTGGCCACTGGTTCCCTGAAAGAGGCCTCACAATGAGTGTTTGTCTCTACATATGGCATATAACAAAAATAAAATCTCTATAATGTAGGAAAATTAATAAATTCACATTTGAGAAGTAGGTCAGGCCTACACTTCACAAATGTAAATTTATTTATTTTCCTAAACTACAGAGCTTTTATTTTTTATTCAGCGTATACTTCCTCACCGCCATTAACTTACCAAAAATATTATCATCGAAGCACTGAGAAGCATCAACTAACTTCAATCCAGAATGCGGCAGCAGCCGCAGTGCGTCGACATTGAGCACAGTGCATTAATTAGGCTATGAATTGAGTAGGCCTAGAATACGGCCGAAGTGACACTATTGCAAATTAAGCTGATGAAGGCCTACGGAAAGTTCATGAAACCTTCCCCCCCACCCCTTCCCCCCATTTAAACAGTGACAAGTTTTATTATTTTTCGTTTCATTTCTAATAACGAATAATAACGGCAGACAGAAAAAGAGAGTGATAATACATACAAAATACTCCACACCTCTCAAATCTTCTATCGCCTGTGTTTTAGTTCGGTAGTTCTTGTTATTGCCGCATGGAGCAGGTACGAATGAATAGTATATCGGCCTCCCCACTTTGAGTTTTCTGTCCCACCAAACTATCAACTGGAAATTTCTGTTATTTGTGTTTTTCAAGAATACAGTACCTAATCTTCAGTTTGAAACATTTTTCATTCATTCCTATTTTCACTTGAATTAACTTGTTAACCCAACCCCCTAAAACCCTTCTGACTACCGTCTATGGCAGGCATAAACTTCTGCCATTATTATTGCTGTGTAGTGTACCCAAGCACCTGAGTTTTTTTTTTTTTTTTTTTTTTTTTTTTTTTTTTTTTTTTTTTTTTGCATTCACCTCATAACATGAATAACCGTGAAATCGCCACCCCCCCCCCCCTTTAAATAGTTCCTACGGCTAGTACTATCAGGCTGAAGCTCGGCAGAAATTCATTGATTTCAAAGGGGCGCTCGAGCCAGTAGTTTAAAGCATTTATATCTATTCCTCTTTTCACTTGAATAAATCGAGCTATCTCCCGTACTACAAGATCATAAATATAATTTCCCACGACAATTCTTAGGCAACACAGTAGAATCAGGTTGAGCATCATAGTGGAGCACATAAGCAAAAACCACTAAACTCATTGTTGGGATAGACACATTTGAGTTGAAATATGTATGTATTTATATTTTCAAGAGTGTTGGGTAATTCAGACGAGAAAGAGAGAGATCTAGAGGGGGGAGGAGGAGGTAGAAGTGACAGATGGGTGGGTATTCGCGGGGTACTGTGGGAGCTTGTTTGTTGGGGAAGGAGGGAACTGATGAAGAGGAGGGGGTAAGTGGACTTGTTTGAATCTTTGCTCAGGTGTGTGGTTCTCACTGACTACAACCTAAAATCTTAAGAGTAAAGGAGTAAACTCCTGAAGTATATAAATTTGACTAACTCCTATGACATTATAGCATTATAAATTACGGCGGGGTACTGTAAACATTGTGTTAAACTGTCATAACTGTCCGACTAAAATCCTTGAAGATACTCCCGAAAAACGATGCCACATCGGGTCTGATATGATTAGTAGTTGCTCGCATCTTGATAGCGAACGTCGGTTATCTTAATACGTTGTAGTTTTTATCGAAATACAGTTAAAAAACTACCCAACCAGACAATTTGGCAAATCTCAAATAAATTTTCTCCTAAACTTATTATGGTACAATATCACATACCTGGCGTCTGCTAATAGGTAAAAATGTATGCATATACTTTTGCATTTTACTAATATCTATAAGATTACAGCAAGCAATGATGTAACCATAAATATCTCCCCTACTTGTTTATAAGCTATGTCATTATTTATTTTTGGCCATTAATGGTCTATGGAATACATTCATGTTCTGATAGCAAACATTGGCAAATTAGCGTAAATATATATCTTAGTTACACTGGGCAACTCTGTCTGGGTTCATCCACAGTCACAAACTGGTTATAAGTTCTCCAAGAAAGTATCAAATAGACGTAGCACTCAGAGCCATTGGCAAAATTCTCGAAACGTTGATATTTTCTTTTGGTATTTCTATATATAAGCATCCGTATCGTTCGTCCCCGCGAATACAAAAGCCACCAGGAATTGGGGCGTCAAATGAATTTTCGCCGTGTTTAGTACGAGCCCCTAAATATTACTTAAAATTCTTGTTCAGGAGGTAAACCTGCATAGAAAAACCGCAACTGCCACAGTCTAGCCGCCGCGGAATAGTGATATAGATCTACCTTTCATTTCGATGAGGAAATCAATGCTAATGATGTCGGCAGACATGATAAAATGTCAATATGAAAGTTGCCGCAAAATATACACGTGTTCCTATTAAGAAAATAAAAATAACGTTGACATTAATAATGGAGATAATGTCAAACATTATCTCCAGCGAGCCACTTTAAAGTGTTATGGAGAATTTCCTGAAAGTGGTGAAAGATGACCTGGTAACTTCTTTGTCCCTTTTAATAACTTAGAACAAGCTAAAGACAAAGTGACAGGAACTGAAAGCCCTCCATTTATCACACAAATTAAAGATGCCCTACTTCAATGTAGTTGAGGGTTGTTATACAGAGAATGCCTTAATACTGCCAAAACATACTGAAAGTCGCGCTGCAATTCAATTCCGACCTTGATCATTCAAAACAGTTGATCGGAGAAAGATAACAAGATAACTTCTATTTTTGGAGGAAGGTTACAATGAAGCTACCCAGTTCGAAAGCTACTGTAAGCTGACCTGAATTTGAGGTTTGTGTGACGTGGCATCCGGAACACGGTGAACTAGTAATAAGGGTCACGTTAATGAAATATGAGGTCTAAAGATAGGCAGAAGTGGCCTTGAAGGCCACGCGTGTCAACTGAATAAGCCTTTTCAGGTAGAACAATGCAGTGAGAATATATAGTTTATTAACAGAAAATGAATTCAAGGAACCTTTTCCTCTCAACATTCACCATCATCATTGACTTAGCATTAAAAAAGTTGATCTATTTAAACTTGGATAATCAACGCCATAAACTGACTGACAAGTTACTGAAAAAAATGTTACTTGCAAGTGCAACTGTGCGAATGTTCTGCCAATACGCATGTATGTATGTAGGTATGCAATACACACAGCACACACACACAAACATATACTGTATATGTTATATAATATATTATATATATATATATCTATATATATATATAGGTATATAATTATATATAATTATATATATATTATATATACCAACGTCGTGCTTTGACGTAATTAACTGCAACGCATGTTAAGTGATAGAATTAAGCTTCGAGATACTGCAATTACGTAAAACCAATCAAGTTTAATGCCTAAGAATGACCAAAGCCTAAACTAATAAGCCTTTCAATTTCAACTTGGAATCTATTGCAAAAAAAAAAGTAAATAAATAAATAAAAAAGAAAATAAATAAAGGCGGGCAAGTTAAACAGTTGAAGTTTCATACCTTACGACCATTGACGAAAAAAACGAGAGCACTACTAGCGCCCTTTGCGTCTGGCATTGTTGTTTTCTAAGATTCCTACACTACGATGGCCACAGCTTCTGTGAAAAGAGACGAACAGCCAGTAGATCTACGCAGAACTTGAGACACACCTTACTCTCACTTGGTTAGTTACATACTGACGTCTGGACTCAGCTCAACTCACTGACAGAAGGTCTCGGACCACAACGTTCGGTATGTAACCTTAGTGGGGCTACGGGCGACTACCAGCTCGAGAAGATTATATGGGGGCGGCAGTGTCCCTCCTTCCTGAGACCTACTTCGATCGTTCCTATTGGCTGAAAGACCCTTCAGGTTTTTCGTGATTGGTTATGAAGGTCCGTTGGGAATAGGAGAAGTAATTTTTTTCTCGCTCATATTAAGACGGACTTGACGTTGTCCCGAACATAATCCGTTTGGGCTCTTCTATTCCATGACAAGTGTAGTCAGGAACCAGACATTTATTTCAAAATTTACTAATCTCTCTCTGATAATCTACTTCGTTGTTTTCAGTAGAGTTTACAGTCTATTATAGTTACATCCCGTTGGGGTTTAGGGGAAAGTGCCGTCAGTGTACCTCATGCATTGGACTGTAGGCTACTAGCTGTTACCTTTTTCGTTCGTTTTGCTGTACCTCTGTTCATGTTCTCTTTCTTTCATCTTACTTTCCACCCTCTCATTACAATTGTGTCATAGTGCAACTGCGAGGGTTTCCTCCTGTTACACCTTTCAGCGCTGAACAACGTCATAGTCCCAGCGCTTGGCCTTTAGCCAAAATTCTATATTCCATTCCACTATAGTTTCAAACTACTATATATTCACTGCTCCACATATCGATAGCTTCCGGCCACTGGTGAATCTAATAGCGTCGCATTTTTATGCACTTGGCGATCATTACGTCGAATTAACTATTACAAAGTTTTATGCGTAGAAAATGGCAAATTATCAAGTTTATATTTTGACGCAAGTCAAACTGTAGACCTTTAAAAATCCGGTTTTCGCGACCTTGACGTATGAGACAGTGTCTTCATGGTAAGCATCTGCTGGAATAGTATCCTCAGACTTCCTGAAGGTTCCAACATAATATTAGTTGCTTACTACCTATTTTATTAAACAGAAATGTCGGCCATGTAACTATTATTCTGTCTGATTTTCTTTTTTTCATAATAGATAACAATAATTGTCTTCGGTGTGGTTCGTAGAGTGCTGTTGCTATTCTTGGTTAGAAGCTCTCCCAGTTTTCTTCTTCTTCTGCTTGAACTAATACTGCTGATTATTTCCGCTGCCCTCCCCACAAACCGGACACCCACACCTGTAGGTAAGACCAGTGATTTTATGTATCATCGTCCCTTTTTATTTTTCGAAGCATGACGCTTGGCCATCACTTGGTCTATCTGTTTTGGGGGGTTTAGGAAAATTCACAATCAAACATGTTCACCCTTAACTAATCACCACCATGCAATTCTTCTTCTTCCCAGCTTAACCCATTTTTACATGGGGTCGCCGTTATGAATGAATCGTCTCCATCGATTTCTGTCCTGTGCATCGTTCTCGTTAATACCTTTCCATAACATATCTTCCCCTATACAATCACGCCATCTCTTTCTTGGTCTTCCCTTCTTCCTTCTACCCCGCACTTTCATTTCCATCGTATGTCTTCCTGCTTGATGTTCCTCTCTTCGTAACAGGTGTCGATACCATCGAAGCCTTCATCCTGTATTTTCTTTGATATTTCAACTACCGTTGTCGATCCCCTTATACATTCATTTCTAATCCTATCTTCCCTTGTTACTCCCGACATCTAACTCAACTTTCTCATTTCTGCCACATCCACCTTCTTCTCCTCTGTTTTCCTCATAGTACTTGCTTCTTTCTGTTTCGTATAAAATTGCTGGTCTGACCACCGTCCTATGAAACTTTCCCTTTAATTTCAGAGGAACCTACCTGAATTCGATGTCTCACCTCTTGGTCCATACTTCCACTATCCTCTAATATGGACTCCAAGTACTTAAACTTCCGTACTCTCTTTATTTCTTCCTCACCCAATCTTATGCTATTTCCACCATCTTCAGTAATACTGGAACACATATATTCGGGTTTTTATCTGCTTACTCTCATTCCTCTCTCCTCAAGTGCTGCTCTCCACCTCTCCAACCTCTCATCCAACTCCTCCCTCCCCTCTGTACACAACACAATGTCATCTGCATATAATATGCACAATGGCACTGCTTATCTAACATCCTTAGTCATTACATCCATCACGATGTTGAAGATGAATGGCCTAAGTCCCGACCCCTGGATTAATCCAACTCCTATCTCATATCCATCTGTCTCTCCAACACTGCTTCTAACTCTAGTCTACACATTTCTGTACATCTCCTGAATAATTCTGACATACTTTTCCGGCACCACCTTCTCCCTCAAACATCTCCATATTTCTTTCCTTGGCACTTTGTCATAGGCCTTTTCAAGGTTTATGAATACCAGATGCAGGTCTCGTCGTTTTTCTCTGAATTTCTCCATCAGCTGCCTTATGCAAAATATTCCATCCATTGTGCCGCTTCCCTCCATTAATCCTAACTGTTCTTTCCCTATTCTCACTTCCTCTCTCAGCCTGCCATCTATTATTCTTTCCAAAATCTTCAACGTGTGAGACATTAGTTTGGTACCTCTATAATTACTGCATTCCTGGACATCACCATTCACCATGCAATTCATCGGAATAAAAGAAAAAAGGAGAAACGGAAGAGAAAGCAGTGTGTGAGTGTGTGTGTAGTACACTAATATTCGGTTATTTTTCAAAAGTTACAAATGAACTGAAATAAAACAGTAAAATCAATATAGATTTCATTTATTATATAATAAAAGACACAGAGAGACTAAAAAATGCTATTGCAGGTCAAGTGGTATGTGCAGACTAGAGTTCAAGGGATTAATTAATTACCCACCGCTGCCTATGTTTTCAATTTTGAGTAAAATATATTTTGGATTCAAGATTTTCTGTATGCTTGATATAATTTGAGAACTTCAGATATAGCTAAATATGACACTGAATACAACTTATCCGAAGATATATTTGATAATAGGTTCTCAGATATGAGGTTTAGCAAATCCATGTCCTCCATTACTCTTGCTGTCTTGAACTGCTACGAGAATGATGGGTGACGAGTTCACATGGCATTTTATATCTATGGTGGTATTCATGGTCACGGCTCAGGAAATCAGCAATATATCAGTAAATTAGAAGAGTAAACTTAAACCTAAACTAAAAGTAGTATGTCTCGAAGGACGAAGGTGACATTGTCAAAAACATTGAAAAGAAAAATCCATGGATAGATAATCTTATTTCTGACAATGACGACCTGAAAATTGTATAGGAAATGAAAGCCAAAAATGACATAATTATATAAGCACTATAACATCAAATGCACACCACAAATACAAAAGGCTATATATGATAGAGGTGACAATTAAGTTGTGCAGTATACACTGTATAACCGTTGTAGTGCGTACGACTGTTACATGCCCTGTCAGTGCTGTATAAATGTCAAGAATTTGGTCATAGCGCAATAAATTGTAAAAATGACAAGTGTGCCCTAAATGTGGCGAAAATCACAAATCAAATGAATGTACTAGCACCACCTTAAAGTGTAAAAATGTTGTAAAGTAACACCATAGTTATAACATAAAACATTTGATGACAAATAAGTGCATAGTGATCACAATGAGAAATAGCAAATTCAGTAAGTTTGAAGAACTGAACGTGAATAATTTTGAAAAAGCGACGAAGAAAGAAAAAAAAACCTACTGTGAAATTGACCCGTTTTCCATAAGTGATTTAAAAGTTAAAAATCTTCAATCAATTGAGGGAGCTATATTTTGATATTCTCCAAATGAGTTTAGCACAGGCATCCCTCCTAAATAGTGAAAACCTTGTTTGTATAAAGCCGGCCTACAAAGGAAAAGGTGATCAAGAAAATCTAAGCTTCTATAGGCCAATATCGAACCATTGTACTTATCAATCAAAACTTACTGAAACGGTACGTAGTTCACGGACAAGCGTGGAGTTGAAACAATTCAACATTATATCCTGAAGATCAGTCAGCATACAGGAAAAAAAGAAAGAAAAAAAAACTCAACAGAGACTAAATTTTGCTCAATTATAAATGATATGGTATAAATTATGGCAAATGGAAAGTTTGGTATCTACTGAAATCAGAAATGCAACTTTTATGCAAGTGAAGCATATACTGCGAGGACTGAGTAAGCGAGGAAAGCAAGCGAACTAATTTCATTCGTTGTTGTTTGAGATTAAGCTCCAAGAGCAGCCCGTAGACATTTTATTCGTTGTTGTTGTTTAAGATTAAGCTGGCTTTGTGCCAGCACGGGCTCTTGCTCAAGAGCAGCCCGTAGGGGAAATTTTATTCGGCAAACGAGGCTGTACATAAGGCGGCGTGCGGACGGAAGCGTAGTGTCCATCATGCACGCACTAACAAACATAAGCAAAAAAGGATAGGGCCCCCCTGTGAATGTGTTTCTTAACAGACGAAAATGCATGGATATTGCATAGAGGGAACAGATTCCCGACATAAATACACCAAAAGAAAGGGCGTAAAATGCTCTACATTTTAGTTCCTGGAAGAAAAGAAAGGACATATGGATATACAGATTTTTACAATTGAAGGGCGAACATTCGTCCGAATGCCGTCCTTACAACACTAGGCCATTTGAACCTAGAACTTAAATCAGGCAAGAGAGCATTTGAAGATTGCAATTGCGCACTTAAGCTGTACAACAAAATACCGACTGAAGTGAAGGTCAAGAAGAGAGCAAATTTTAAAAGGGGCTGAAGACTCTCTATTCTGCAGGAGCTACGATATTGACCAGAAAACACTAAAAGACAGTTATTGGATATACAAGAAGTAACCTATTTTCAAAACGTACAATTGAACAAAATGAAAATGTCCTGTTAATGCACCTCACTCGGTGCACGGTGCATTATTCTTTGTACCGTCCCTTCGGCCCTTTGCTGCAACTCCTATCATTTCCTTTTACTGCACCTCCGTTCTTATTTTCTTTCTCTAACGTCTCACTTTCTACCCTCTTCTAGCGATGTTTTCAGAGTGTAAATGAGAAGTTTCCGTCCTGTTTCACATTTAAAAATTTTTTTATTCTTAATTTCACTTCAGCGCAGAATGACTTCATCGGTGTAAGCGCTTGAACTTTGGCCGAATTTTATATTCCTTATTAATTATATTCCATTCAACCACGTTTACTTACTTTTCAATGGACTTAGCTCACATACTGTCACATTATGAATCATGACGGTAACAAACTACATTTTGTTAAATATTATCCTGTAGTTGCTAGTCATGGGTTCTCATAGTGAGAAAAAAAATTTCTTACAAACGACAATTGCGCGATTAAGAAAAAAAAAAACTGTTATCAAGCAGATTTCGGCTTTTCCTGTGACAGCCGAATCCCTTCGGAACCTCTAAAAGTTCCCGGGTAGACTTTTCGATCCTACTTGCAGGAGATTCGAATCGTAAGCCCGTTGTTTGTTGACGTTCGCTGTTCATGGCTGGCAAGATATGACGAAAATGTTCCGCGATAACAACAGAATTTTCGTTTTCCTCTTCTCGGCGACTTATTTTGCATTGGTTGCGACTTCTTCGCCAGAGCAGGGCGTCTGGCACCTCGTCACAGATAAGGTGAGTGTCTGTCATGGAGGAGCTCCCTTGAGTAGTCTGATGAAGGGAGACCACCCTGACACTGCTCTGCCTAGTAGGCCAGGCAACGCAATTAGCTACTGGTTGTTCGGGTTGTCTGGGAAAAGTAAGGTGCCGGATGTTGAAGTAATTGGTAAATGCCCCTCGTTAATGGTGTTGTGTTAGCATTCAAAGGCAAGGTTGTAGGCCAGCTAGGCTGTGGGTGATCTTAGGGGCCAGGTAGGTTAGGTCAGGTCAGACGACGAGAGCTTGGAAGACATTGCAGGGTCAAGATTTGTGGTTAGTTTGGGGGTCGAAGGCCTTTCTAAGGTTCTTCCCTTAGTGGGGTAGTGCAGACAGTGCACCTCATTTGTGCACTGTAGTTGTCACAAGAATAAGGTAATGTTCCCTTTGTCCCTAATTGCAACCGTTTTATTCCTTTTACTGTACTTCTACCCATAGGTAGGGTAAAACACCGCGTGGACTGGCCAACTCACCGACTACCACGGCTAGGCCACCCTCCGAAAAAGTACTTTTAACACGTCCTGACACCGGAGATGGTCATCAGTCACGAGTTGTTGGTGAGAGAAGGAGCAAAAGACCTCTGCTATAGTACTCTCCTTTTAAAGTAAGTATTTCATACAATGAACTTACCTGTCAGATATAGGTTAGCTAAGACTCCGTCGTCCCCGACAGAAATTCAAATTTCGCGCCACTCGCTACCGGTAGGTCAGGTGATCTACCTGCCTGCCCTGGGCGGCAGGACTAGGAACCATTCCCGTTTTCTATCATATTTTCTCTGTCGCCGGTGGTATCAACATTGTTGTTACTACCTCCTGACTGGAATTCGCTTTTCAAGACTTTTTTGATCATCTATATTGGATTTCTTGGTGACGTACTGGATCGTTGTTTTGGCATTCGCTACTGTGGACTGAATTTGGACTTGCTTTTGATTTTTCTGATAGAATGTCTGATTCAAGTGTTAGTGTGAGTGTGTGTGTGAATGTAGGCTAGGCTGCAAGGTGAGGATACCGAAGGCTTCGGTTGATCCTCACACTGTATGTCGTAAATGTAGGGGGTTTGACTGTTCTCTAGCTAACACCTGTATTGAGTGTGAAAAGTTGAATGCTAATGAATGGAAGACTCTAACTTCTTACTTGAAGAAGTTAAAGAGGGATAGAATTAGACGGGCTGCACAAAAGAGTGTGAGTACAAGGCCTATTGAGCCTTTTTCTGAGTCTAACTCTTCTATTATTAATGAATTTGATTCTCCCTATGTATCTGAACCCTCACAGGCTTTGCATTCGGATTCGGCTTCTGAAATCGCCAATCTGAAGGCTACTCTTCGTAAAATGAAGACAAAGATGGCGGCCATGCAAGGTAAGGGAAGTGATAGTGAATTACTTAGTGAAGTGAGTGTTCCCAGTGTTGTGGAGGGGGCGTCTGACCGTCCCTACGATGCTCCCAGGCCTAGACCTCTTCCAAACTCACATACCCAGAGGAGAAGGAAAGTCGAAAGTCGTATGGAGGTTGTGGGGAATCCCCAACGGTCAGGCTTCCCTTCAGCAGGTTCTGTTTCGCTACAGTCTGCTCAGGACCGCTTTAATAGAAGCGTCCTACGAGATTGTTTCTCGTCGTCCGGTTCTCCTTCACCTAAACGAGGGTGGAAGGACTCGGATCTTTCTAGGCCACTGAAAAGGCACTGGAAAGAACGCGCATTTGACTCGAGCCTGGAGCGCTTCTCGGAGGAAGCCCCCTCTTCTATCAAGAAGGCTAAGCTGGTCTCGACGCCTCCTCGAACGGTATTTGAGGATCGCACTCCTTCGAGTTCTCCGGCTTCTTCTATTGAAGAGGACGCTGGTGTGGCTTCCAAGAGGATATTGCTAGCAGTACAAGAGCAGTTAGCCCCTTTGGTTGGAGTTCTTTTGAGGGATCCCCCTCGCAAGAAGGACGCTAGACTTCCTATTAAGAAGTCTCGTCTTCTTTCGCCTGCCAGACGTGAAGCGTCCTCCAGGCATGAAGAGCCTTACAAGCGTGGGACGTCTTCCAGGCGCGAAGATTCTTGCAAGCGTCAGGAGCTATCCGAGCGAGTTGCTCTAGATAAGGATACGCTCAGGCGCGAGGCGCCAGCCAGGCGCGAGGAATCAGCCAAACGCGAGGCGCCAGCCAGGCGCGAGGATTCAGCCAAGCGCGAGACGCCAGCCAGGCGCGAGGAGTCAGCTTTGCGTGAGGCGCCAGACAAGCGCGAGGCGTCAGCCAGGCGCGAGATGCCAGCCAAGCAAGAAGCTCCAGCCAAGCGAGAAGCGCCAGCCAAGCGCGAGGCGCCAGACAAGCGCGAGGCGCCAGACAAGCGCGAGGCGCCAGACAAGCGCGAGGCGCCAGCCAAGCGCGAAGAGCTTTCCAGGCATGAGAAGTCAAGCAGACGCGAGACTACTTGTAGACTTGAGAGAGAGTCTATTCACTCTATGAGTCCCTCTCCTAGTAGGAGTTTGTCTCCAGTAGAGAGAGAACTTGATGAAGATCCTCTCGTTTTTCAGGCCGATTCTCCGCACGGTGTGGAAGGAGATTCGGAAGACGAAGTTAGCGGTAGAGAAGGATTCTCTAACTATAGAGTTCTGACAGACCTTCTTTTGCAGGAGTATGGAGATTCGTTGACTCCTGCGGCTCCTCCTTCGCCTCGATCACTGTTTTCGAGTGCGATCGTACCGAAGTCTTCGTCGGTGTTGAAGATGAGACCTACGATCTCTATGAAGAGAGCTCTACAGTCTCTGGACAAATGGATGTTGTCGAAGAAGGATCTGGGCAGAACCACCTTCTGTATGCCTCCAGCCATACTTTCTTTGTAAAGAGGTTTCTGGTACCGAACTGGGGAGAACATGGGCCTTTCTCTCCCAGCGGCAGCTGAAGCGGACTTTTCAACCTTGGTTGATTCATCGCGGAGAGACGCTTTGAATGGAGCTCGTGTGACTTGGGCGATTTCTGAGACGGATCATCTCCTCAAGGGCCTCTTCCATGTTTTGGAAGTGTTAAATTTCCTACACTGGTCCCTTGGGGTGATGTCTAAGAAGGCTCATGACTCGGAAGGTCTAGACCCCGAAGTCATTCTGAGTATTCTTTCTTGTATTGATAAGGCAGTACAAGACGGATCGGGAGAAATCTCCTCTCTTTTTGGAGCGGTACTCCTTAAGAAGAGGAGTATTTTTAGTGCCTTCTTAACCAAGGCGGTTTCTCCCTCAGAGAGCAGCCCTGGTTTTCGCTCCCATGTCAGACTTCTTGTTTCCTTCTCAGTTAGTGAAGGACATTTCTCGCTCACTGACTGAGAAGGCGACGCAGGATCTTCTCCTGCAAACTGCAAGGAAGAAGAGACCCCTAGTTGCGGTTGACAAGAAAGGACCGACTTCTACGGTTCAGCCCTTTCGAGGAGGCCCTCCCTCCAGAGCTCCCTCTAAGAGAAGAGGTCCTGAGAGGAGAGGTAAAGTTTCTTCCCGTCCCTTTAAGAGAGGGAAGTGAGACAGACAACCTCCAAACACCAGTGGGTGCCAGGCTTCTCGAATTTGCGGACGCCTGGTCATTCATAAACTCGGACGCCTCTTCGATGTCCATAATCAGGAAGGGATATCTTATCCCCTTCCAGGACAGTCCTCCCCTAACGACAATTCCGCGGGAACTGTCAGCCAGATACAGGGACCCTGTACTGAGGGATACTCTTCGTCTGATGGTGAATCAAATGTTGGACAAACGAGCTATAGAATTAGTTCTGGAACAAAACTCTCCGGGGTTTTACAATCGGCTTTTTCTGGTTGCGAAAGCCTCGGGGGGCTGGAGACCAGTACTAGATGTCAGCGCTCTGAACAAGTTCGTTCTAAAGGAGAAGTTCTCTATGGAGACTTCGGCCTCAGTCCTTGCGGCTTTACGTCAAGGAGATTGGATGGTGTCGCTGGATCTCCAGGACGCTTATTTTCATGTCCCGATTCACCCTTCGTCGAAGAAGTACCTCCGTTTCATGACGGGGGGAAGGATCTTTCAGTTCAGGGCCTTGTGTTTCGGCCTGTCCACAGCTCCTCAGGTCTTCACATACCTGATGAAGAATGTGGCGAGGTTTCTTCACCTCAAAGGCGTCAACATCTCTCTATATCTGGACGATTGGCTCATCAGGGCCAGAACAGAGAGACAGTGTTTGGAGGACCTTTCTTTGACCCTAGACCTGATAAAGGCGTTGGGACTACTCGTGAACCTCGAGAAGTCACAACTGATTCCCAGACAGAACTTGGTCTATCTGGGGATTCAGATGGATTCTCGGGGTTTTCGAGTATTTCCTTCGCAAGAGAGAATCGTGAGAGGCTTGGAAAAAGTCTCTCTCTTCTTAGGGAAAGAACGGACTTCGGCGAGGGAATGGTTAAGCCTTCTAGGCACCCTTTCCTCGCTCAAACAGTTTTTTCCTCTAGGAAGACTGCATCTTTGTCCTCTTCAGTTTTTCCTAAGGAGATCATGGAATTGGAAGACGGGACTTCTCTCCGACAGTTTTCTCCTTCCAATGGAGATGAAACCACACCTGCAATGGTGGTGTCCCCTCTAAAAGAGAACAAGGGAATTTCTCTGGAAGTTCCGAACCCAAGCCGAGTGTTGTATTCAGACGCATCGGAGAAGGGTTGGGGAGCAACACTAGGACCGAGAGAAGTGTCAGGCACCTGGAAGGCAGCACTGGTGTCCTGGCACATAAATTGCAAAGAACTTCTAGCAGTTCACTTGGCTCTAAAGTTCTTCGAACCTTTTGTGGCAAACAGTGTGGTCCAAGTGAATGTGGACAACACTACCGCCCTGTCCTACATTCGGAAGCAAGGAGGAACACACTCCTTGTTTCTATACGAGATAGCAAGAGATCTGCTACTTTGGACCTCACAGAGGAACATCTCCCTCCTGACAAGATTTGTTCAGGGTACGAGAAACGTCAGGGCGGACAGACTGAGCAGGAGAAGCCAGGTTCTTCACACAGAATGGACCCTTCATTCAGAGGTGTGTCAGAGTCTTTGGGATCTTTGGGGCACTCCTCACGTAGATCTGTTCGCCACATTCCTTTCCAAAAGGCTGGAAGTCTTTTGCTCAGTGGTGGAAGACCCAAGAGCTCTCGTGGTCGACGCCTTCCTGCTAGACTGGTCTCATGTAGACGTGTACGCTTTTCCCCCTTTCAAAATCCTGGGGCAAGTGTTGAGAAAGTTTGTAGCGTCCAACGGGACAAGGATGACCCTGATAGCCCCGTTTTGGCCAGCACAAGATTGGTTTTGCAGAGGTGCTGGAGTGGACAGTAGACTTCCCAAGATCCCTTCCAAGAAGGATGGATCTTCTCAGACAGCCACACTTCGAGAGGTTTCATCAAAACCTCCCCGCTCTTGCGCTGACTGCCTTTCGACTATCGAAAGACTTGTCAGAGCGAGGGGTTTTTCTCGCGAAGCTGCAAGCGCTATCGCTAGAGCCCGCAGAGCTTCCACTAGACGAGTCTATCAGTTGAAGTGGGAGGTATTTAGAAGGTGGTGTAAGTCTAAGAAGTTGTCCTCCTCCAGTACCTCTATAACCGAAATCGCTGATTTCCTTTTGTTCCTGAGAGAGGTCTCTCACTTATCTGTATCGACTATCAAAGGATACAGGAGCATGCTTTCGGCAGTCTTCAGAAACAGAGGCCTAGAGATTGCTGATAATAAAGATCTGCACGACTTGATTAGATCGTTTGAAACGACAAAATCTAAGGAACTAACTCCTCCCAGCTGGAACCTGGATGTAGTTCTCAAGTTCCTTTCGTCTGACAGATTCGAGCCTCCTCATTTAGCGTCGTTCAGGGATGTAACTAGGAAATGCTTGTTTCTCCTATCTTTGGCGACAGCCAAAAGAGTTGGTGAACTTCACGCCCTTCAAGATGAAGTCGGCTTTAACAGAGACTCGGCCTTCTGCTCGTTTAGAACACTTTTTCTAGCGAAAAATGAAAACCCCTCGAATCCCTGGCCCAAGAGATTCGAGATTAAAGGCTTATCGAGTCTAGTAGGTAGAGAAACTGAAAGGTCTCTTTGCCCTGTAAGAGCCTTGAAGTTCTACTTCCAAAGGAAGAAACAAATGGGAGGCTCTAGACAAAGTCTTTGGTGTTCGATTAAGGACCCCACAAGAATCATGTCTAAGAACGCATTAGCTTTCTTCATAAGGAGCGTCATTACAGATGCTCACAAGTTCTGTCCTGACGACTCTTTCGCTTTTAAGAGTAAAAGCTCTGAAGTTAGAGCAGTGGCGACGTCTCTCTCTTTTCAGAATATGTCGCTAAAGAAAATCATTGATACGACATATTGGAGGTGCAATTCGGTATTTGCATCTCACTATCTTAAAGACGTTCGCGTGACCTACGAGAAATGTTTTTCTCTGGGGCCTTTCGTATCGGCGGATACGATACTGGGTATGGGAGCAAACACCAATCCTTAACTTTGTACATACCTTCTACTAGATATGTTCTAGATTTCTGCTGACAAAGAGGGCTCGGTGCTGCACTGGCGGCCAGTCACTGTTGTTCAGTAAGGAACTCTTGTGATATCTTTTAGAGGAGTATTAAAAATTTTTTTTGAGAATTTTTGTATGAATGCGTTTTAGTTTCGAGTTATGGGTTGTTTGTAATGAGTTCGAGGATAACTCAGAACAATTCTATATACTAACATGGTGGTTAGGATCAGGTGGTCGGGATTGGTTGTGCTCCTTCATAAGGTGTGTTGTCATAGAAGTGGTCTAGTACCCATTGACAAAGTCCTTTCAGGCTCTGCCGAGTAAGCGGTTCATATACCCATCGACAGACCCACAAGAACTCTAGCCATAGTTCACATATCTCGCTAAAGTCTTGAGGTGATGCAGACTACCGGGCTACAGCCACGAAGTCTACCACCTATCAGGTAGGAACCAAGGTTTTTTCTTTTATACCTACAACATATGTTGTTTACCTGTCTATTCCATATTAGCTGTCTCTTACCCTCCACCAAAGGGTGCCAATCAGCTAAGTATATATCTGACAGGTAAGTTCATTGTATGAAAATGATATTGTTATAATACAATAAAGTTTCATACATACTTACCTGGCAGATATATACGATTAATGGCCCACCCAGCCTCCCCGCAGGAGACAGGTGGAAGAGAGAAAATATGATAGAAAACGGGAATGGTTCCTAGTCCTGCCACCCAGGGCAGGCAGGTAGATCACCTGACCTACCGGTAGCGAGTGGCGCGAAATTTGAATTTCTGTCGGGGACGACGGAGTCTTAGCTAAGTATATATCTGCCATGTAAAAAAAAAAGTATTATGAAACTTTATTGTATTATAACAATATCATTTTTCTCCAAAGTTGGAAATTAAGGCCATATTTTGAGATTTAAACAGAGGGTAATGAAAAGGGTGGCCAACGCAGTGCCCACACCACCAAAACCCTTTCAAAATTTTTACTTACAACTCTGAATAGGTATTTAGAAGATTGACGCCATGTCGATGTTTGCGGAGTTGCTTTTGTCAATAAACTTCCC
>NC_087212.1:62012008-62035500 GCF_015104395.2 Macrobrachium nipponense | reverse complement strand
CAAGACCCTCTTCTTGCTGGCCCTGGCATCGGCGAAGAGAGTAGGGGAACTTCATGGTCTTTCCTATGATGTACGACACTCCAGGGGATGGGGATCTGTGACGCTCGATTTCGTCCCGAACTTCGTTGCGAAGACTCAGAAAACCGTCGATCCCTGACGACAGGTTCGAGTCATTCACGTTCCCTCCCTAATGGACTTCACCGATTATGATGCGGATGAGATGCTGCTTTGTCCTGTGAGGGCGCTACGGCGCTATCGAAGAGAACTCGACACCTCAGGCCTGAGTGTCGACGCCTCTTCGTTAGCACCGGGGTCACCCCCAAGAAAGAAGTATCCAAGAACACTCTTTCATTCTGGCTGCGTGAGGTCATCAGGAGGGCGTATGAGGCTGATGGTAGTGACGACATCCGTACGACCCGTCCGAGAGCTCACGAAGTCAGAAGTATTGGCCCCTCGTTGGCGTTTCGTAAGAACTTCTCCGTGCGCAGGTCCTGAAGGCAGGGGTTCTGGTCTAACCTAGACTACCTTTACGTCCTTCTACCTTCGGGATATTGCCCACAGGTCCTTGGATACCGTTTTCCTTGGGACCCGTGGTGGCTGCTCAACAAGTTGTGTAGCTAACCCCAGACCCTCGCAGGCTGAACAGTATCGAGTCCTGTGTGACTGTGTGGATGGATGTGTGAGTGGTGAGTGACTGGCTCTCTCTTCCCATCTTTTCCTCCTCCTCTACCTGTGGGCAGAGGGCCACGGTCGTCACTACGCTGGCATGAGGACGAGATGCAGGTGAGCTATATGACAGAGCCCCATCCTATCCCTTTCATTAGGGATAGGAGCAGAATATACAACCACTTCCTTCTTCTACAAGGGGGGGAAGTGGATGCCTACAAGAGGTCAAACCCATGACTTTATATTTGCTCCTGTACAGGAACAAGTTCTTACATTGCTGTACGAAGAGATACGCATGCCTCTCTCTTAGTACTCGGTCCAGAGGTCTGACCATTGATCCTGCGGTGACACCACCCCGATCAATCGGACAGAGGCTTGGATCCCTCCCTCGCTCTTACGACCAGGGAGGCTTCCAAGGTTGGGCGAACACCAGTCTGTTCACAAAAGACTCAGATTCCACCACCAAGAAGTGAGTCTTCCTATTGTAAAAGGACCAAAGGTTTGTATGCCGTGTCGGAAACAAAAATGACAATTTGTCTAAAATTGCATTTTTCCTAACTATACAAACCTGAGGTCCTTTTTACACATAGCCCCACCTCATGCCACCCCTCACTCTGCAGTTTTGCTTGGGCCAAAAGCAAAAGTGATTTGTTTACCTCCCAGTCGCGCGCGCGCGCGCCTGTCGGACAAGCAGTTAACTACCGAACCCCTTGTTCGAAAGCTTACGACCTATCCAGCAGCCGCTAGTACCTTCCTATTGTAAAAGGACCTCAGGTTTGTATAGTTAGGAAAAATGCAATTTTAGACAAATTGTCATTTCAGGGCTCTGTGCTTCGGACTGTCTACAGCCCCACAAGTATTCACCAACCTGATGGCGAATGTAGCAAGATGGCTTCACCTAGAGGGGATAAACATCTCCCTCTACTTGGACGACTGGCTGATCAGGGCCAAGTCGAAGAGTCAGTGCTTGGAGGACTTAGAAGTAACAAGGAACATGATAGATTCGCTAGGGTTGCTCGTCAACCTCGAGAAGTCACAACTGATCCCCAGCCAGAACTTGGTCTATCTGGGGATTCAGATGGATTCTCGGGGTGCGAGTATATCCTTCGCGAGAAAGAATCGCTCGAGGTTTGTCGAGAATCTCGAGTTCTTAGAAAAGAAAGAACAGCTCAGCGAGGGATTACCTGAGCCTTTTCAGGGACCCTGTCCTCATTGGAAAAGTTCTTCTCGCTAGGGAGACTTCACCTCCGCCCTCTTCAGTTTTTCCTCAAAGAGGTGTGGAGTTGGAAGACGGGTCAACTATCGGACGTCTTCCAACTTCCACAAGAAGTAAAGATCATATGAAGTGGTGGATCCCTCAGCTTCAAAAGAACGAAGGCGTATCGCTTGCCCTGCAGAACCCAGACCAAGTGTTGTTTACCGACGCTTCGGAGTCGGGATGGGGAGCGACGCTGGGAGCAAGGGAGGTGTCAGGCACCTGGACAAAGGAACAGGTGTCCTGGCACATCAATTGCAAGGAGCTTGTGGCCATACACCTAGCCTTAAAGTTCTTCGAACAGATAGTCAGAGACGGGGTGATACAGATAAACTCAGACAACACCACGGCTCTGGCTTACATACGCAAGCAAGGAGGCACGCACTCTTTCTCCCTCTATCAGTTGACAAGACACCTGTTAACCTGGACGGAAGAAAGAGGCATAACTCTCCTCACAAGGTTTGTTCAAGGGATCAAGAATGTGAGAGCGGACAGACTGAGCAGGAGAAACCAGGTCCTTCCCACAGAATGGACTCTTCACGAAGAAGTGTGTCGAAGTCTTTGGTCCCTGTGGGGGAGACCTCACATAGACCTGTTTGCGACGTTCCTCTCCAAAAGAATAGAGACCTTTTGCTCTCTAGTAGAAGATCCGAGAGCCTTCGCAATAGACGCGTTTCTTATGATTGGTCGGGTGTGGACGCTTACGCCTTTCCCCGTCAAATCTGGGGGAAGTGCTCAGGAAGTTCGTAGCTTTCGAAGAGCACGAAGTTGATACTCATAGCCCCATTTTGGACCAGCCCAGGAATGGTTCACGGAGGTACTGGAGTGGATAGTGGACTTCCCCAGATCGCTTCCAAACAGACACGATCTACTCAGACAACCCCACTTCGAGAGGTTTCATCACAACCTCCCAGGTCTCGCTCTGACTGCCTTTCGACTATCGAAAGACTTGTCAGAGCGAGAGGCTTTTCTCGCAAGGCATGCGGGGCTCTATCGCTAGAGCCCGCAGAGCTTCGACGAGAAGAGTATACCAGTCGAAGTGGGAAGTCTTTAGGAGGTTGGTGTAAGGGTCAGAAGCTGTCCTCCTCCAGTACCTCTATAGTGAATATTGCCGATTTCCTCCTCTTTCTGAGAGAGGAATCACACCTATCTGTCTCGACAATAAAAGGATAACCGAAGCATGCTGTCTTCAGTATTCAGGAATCGAGGCCTGGACATTGCTAACGACAAAGATCTACACGATCTAATTAGATCTTTTGAGACTTCGAAAGCAGCTACTCCTAGAACACCTAGTTGGAATCTAGACGTGGTCCTAAAATTCCTTTCATCGATAAATTCGAACCTTTACATCTGGCGTCCTTCCGCGACGTCACTAGGAAATGCTTGTTCCTGGTGGCTCTCGCTACAGCCAAGAGGACGAGCGAATTACACGCTCTGGATTCCACGGTGGGGTTCAAAGGAGATGCTGCCATCTGTTCTTTCCAGACAATGTTTCTGGCAAAGAACGAAAACCCATCAAAACCTTGGCCCAGAAGTTTTGAGGTAAAAGGCCTATCTAACCTGGTAGGCAGAGAGATAGAGAGATCTCTCTGTCCAGTGAGAGCTCTTAAATACTATTTAGAGAGGAAGAGACAGATGGGAGCTTGTCAACAAGGTCTTTGGTGTGCAGTGAAGAACCCCAAACGACTCATGTCCAAGAACTTGGCTTGGCTTTCTTTGTGAGAAGCGTTATTACTGGACGCTCACAAGAAAACTGCTCGGAGGAATCCTTCGGTCTTCTAAAGGTCAAGACGCATTGGAAGTAAGAAGCAGTAGCAACGTCTTTGGCGTTCCAAAGAATATGTCTCTGAAGAATATCATTGAGACTACATATTGGAGGTGCAATTCAGTGTTTGCATCTCATTATCTGAAGGACGTGAGAGTGACCTATGAGAAGTGCTTCTCGCTAGGTCCTTTTGTATCAGCAGATACAGTACTGGGTCTTGGAGCAAAGACTGATCCTTAATTTTGTGTTTTTTATCGTACATACCCTCTTGTCAGATAATGTGCTTGGTTTTCTAGTAGCAAGCTCACTACTGTCGCACGGGAGCAGAGTGTCATTGCTGGTAGGGGATCAAGGGATGTATGACTAGTAGGGGAGTACAAAATTTTTTTTTTTTTTTGTATATTTTGTAATGAAAGTGTAATTATGTTTCGAGTTTTTTGGTTGTTTGTGAGGAGTTCGGGGATAACTCCTTACAATCTTAGAACTAACATGGATGTTAGGATCAGGTGATCGGGATCGGTTTTGTGCTCCTTGAACAAGGTGTATTGTCCCTGTTAGTGGAATAGCACCCAATGACAAAAGGGCCTTTAGGCTCTGCGAGTAAGTGGATAAGACCCCATTGGCAGACCCACAAGAACTCTAGCCATAGATCATTATCTCGCTGAGGCTCTTGAGGCTAAGCAGACTCCAAGGCAGTAGCCGCGAAGTCTTCAGCCTAATAAGGTAGGAACCAAGGTTTATAAATACCTACAACATATGTTGTTTACCTGTCTATTTCAGTAGTTAGCTGTCTCTTACCCACCACCAATGGGTGCTAATCAGCTAAGTATATATCTGGCAGGGAAGTTGAATGTATAAAAATGATATTGTCATGTTACAATAAAGTTTTATACATACTTACCTGACAGATATATACGATTAATAGCCCACCCAGCCTCCCCGCAGGAGACAGGTGGAAGAGAAGAATTCTGATTAGAAAACGGGGATGGTTCCTAGTCCTGCCACCCAGGGCAGGGCGGTAGATCACCTGACCTACCTGTAGCGTGTGCCGCGAAATTTGAAATTCTGTCGGAGACGACGGAGTCTATAGCTAAGTATATATCTGTCAGGTAAGTATGTATAAAACTTTATTGTAACATGACAATATCATTTTTCGACAAATTGTCATTTTCCTAACCGCTCTAGCTACGGCAAAGAGAGTTAGCGAGGTTCAAGCCATCAGCAAACATATAGGCTTTAGGGGACATAATGCGGTATGTTCCTTAAGCCCTTTGTTCTTAGCCAAGAATGAAAACCCATCTAACCCTTGGCCCAAGAGCTTCGAGATCAAGGGGATGGCAGAAATTATTGGGCAAGAGCCAGAGAGAGTCCTGTGCCCTGTCAGGGCTCTCAAGTTTTATTTAAATAAAACGAAAGAGAGTCAAGGTCCTTCGGACAATCTGTGGTGTTCCGTTAAGAGACCAGACTTGCCTATGTCAAAGAACGCACTGGCGTTCTTTTTAAGGAGTACCATCAAGGAGGCTCATTCGTCCTGTCAAGATGGTGATCTGAGACTTTTAAAAGTTAATGCTCACGAGGTGAGGGCTATCGCAACTTCGGTGGCATTTCAAAAGAACATGGCACTCAGTGACATCCTAGGCGCCACCTTCTGGTTGGTCCTCGGACCAACCAGATCGTATGTGCAAGTGGCATGAGGAGACCAGGAGTGGCCTGTCATGGTTCCTCCTGTGGAAGGAGGAGGGTCTCTGGAGGCATTCTCGTTGGACGGGCTTGACGGTCCGTCTCCACAGGATGCAGTCACTCCTGAGATCCAGAGGTCGTTCGCGGAGGTAATTGCGCTGATTCATCAGCACAACGACCTTGGAAAAGGATCGCCACTCCCACCTACCGAACTCACATTGGGCTTGGAGGCGTTCTGGGGACCTAAGAAGGAACCCAGGAAGGCGGTAGGTCTGCCGCGATCAGCCTTGGCTGACAGCATACTAGGCCAAGTGGACGCTCTCGTCTCCTTACAGGAGGGTTCACTTCGGTCCGGTAGGTCTGCTAAGCTCCTTCCTCCACCTCTACCGCGACAGAGGCGCTTCTACGTGCCTTCAGAGGACCCTCTGCAGCCCAAACAGGATAACCCGGAACTAGCCAGGCTAACTTCTGGGGGTGTCTGCCGCAGCTCCTGTCGGAGAACCTTTCAAGGTTTTTTTATGTTTACCTACAACGGATGTTGTTTTCCTGTCTATTTCGGTAGTTAACTGTCTCTTGCCCACCACCAAGGATGCCAATCAGCTAAGTATATATCTGACAGGGAAGTTGAATGTACAAAAATGATATTGTTATGATACAATAAAGTTTTGTACATATACTTACCTGGCAGATATATACAATTAAATGGCCCACCCAGCCTCCCCTCAGGAGACAGGTGGAAGAGAAAATCTGATTAGAAAACGGGAATGGTTCCTAGTCCTGCCACCCAGTGGCAGGGCGGTAGATCACCTGACCTACCTGTAGCGTGTGCCGCGAAATTTGAATTTTTGTCGGGACGACGGAGTCTAAAGCTAAGTATATATCTGCCAGGTAAGTATGTACAAAACTTTATTGTATCATAACAATATCATTTTTTTATGCTCTTGTTTTAGGCTAATTTATTTTTCATTTAGCCTATTTATTTCAAATGTCATTTCTTTTATTAGTAAAAATCTGGTAGTTTGTTGACAGTAACATGGTGCAGGTAGTATTTATTGCATTTCATATATGTACTATTGCACTTCATATAATACTGAGTAATATTTTGGATGCTTGCAGTCAGCTTAGTTTTCTTGCTAAAATGAGAGACCATATACTAGTGTTATTGTCTAACTACTTATCATGTTATATTTGTGTTTGTGAATTACTTTACCTTAGCTGTACTTGCTATCCGTAATGGAGAATCACAATGATGCATGCAGGTAGTCCTGTGCTGTAAGTGCACAGTTGAAAATGTATGAATTTTGTCTGCTCTAACATTACTTCACCTAGGATGCATAGTTCTACTTGACCCCAGGGGTTTTCATCCCTAGTTAAGATGTAGCATCCTTAACCCAGACTGTGAATTCTCAAGAACAAAAATAGCCAAATTTATTATGCAGCATGTTACATGACTAGGAGCTTTGCATCCAGGGTCACTCCATACTTTCTAATTTAACAGTGTCATTTGAGAGGGATATGTCATAACCTAACCTCACAGTCTATACAGGCAGTCCCCGGTTATCAACAGCCTCGATTATCAGTAATCCGGTGTTATATTGCTTGACTAGTGCCGATAATCTGCAAAAATCAGATTTTCAGCGCCATAATGCGCTGATTTCCATTTATCAGTGCCAATGATAGAGTAGTGGTGTCAATGCATACCCAACAGAGTTGCCATGAACCAGTTATCATCAGTGCCAAAATCTGGTTATCACCGCCATGAAAGGGTGATTGGCGATTATCGCTTATCAAGGGTTACCAGTGATTTTCGCTTATCATCAAGCCATTCGAACGGAAACCCCCGCAGATATCCAGGGACAGCCTATAATGGCTTACTTAACCAGGGCACCATTCCCACTTTTCATATTTCATAAACTCACTTAGTACTTTACACTTCACAGGTTAAAGGTTCAGGTTACCTCTTCTGCATGGTCACATGTTCAATTGGTTCATGATTTTAAAAATCAACTTTTTAAGAGTTGATATCCCAATCACAATAAATATCCTCTCCCTTTGATACCAAGCACTAAAACATGCCTTGACCTTTCAGATACCAGTACCAGTCTTACTATTCCAAATTTTATGTAGGTTTGGAGGTGCTCCTAATAATTTACAAGAATAATGTGAGTCACCATCTGTTTGTCAAGGTGTCTCCTTGAGAATTGAAATCCAATAAGTATCTTGAAAAAGTTCTGGTTTTGAGAAAATTGGCTAAATATGAGGTTGTTATTTGTAGCCTCTTTCAGCTGAAAATACTTTGGTTATCAAGTTGGGTGAAATACAAAAGCAGAAATCTGCACATGTATTTGCAGTGTTAACGCAAAATGTCAGCCAAACTTACTGTTAAAATGGGGAGGTGGTCAATTTAGGATTTGAAAAATTCTTAAACTTCTTATCACCATTATTTGTATCTACTGCAGCATTAATTACAGTGTTCATTAGTTAAACACCCTAATTATTGTTACAGTACTCATCCATCAGTCCTGGTTAATTCTGTCCTGCTTGAAAGATTTTTTTTTTTTAACATGCTAACAAATATGCCATTCCTACATTTGGAAATGGGATTTTGAGTTGGATATACAGTAGTACGTATATACAAAATGAGGTTCTATATAAATAACTTAATAAGTACTAATTACATATAGTTTCCACTCGTACGACAGCTCAAATTCAAAATTTCGCTGGTAGCGCTTCAATATAGTTTGTGTAGGTAACAGCTGTCCCATTAACGGAATACTGTAACGATGTAGCAGACAATCCTTATTAGTTTTCTGCCTTCCATGGTGGCAACACCTGGTCTGTGTTAGTTTTATTAATTATTTTCCAGTTGCTTTACCGGAATCCGATGGAGGCTTCTTTAAATTAACCATTAGAATGCTGATATTGTAGCCTTCAAGCTGAAACCTTTCAGGATGAGTTTTTCCATTATTTTCTTTAATTGATTCAATAAGTCATCACAAATCAAGGTAAACTATGCCATTTGCATTTGTGGTTTTTTTTTTTACCAGTTAGGCTCCTGTCGCCACCAGTAATAGTCTTGGCATATTATGTGAACTATGTACAGCATATAGCATCCAAAAGAATTTTTAAGTCTTGAAAGTGGTAAACATTCCAAAAGGCACCAGCCATCCCAACTCCCAATACTTTCCTTAATTTCATCCTAGTTAGTGCCTCTCTTTAATGAGCACAGAACAGCACCCCTTGAAGAGTCTGATATGGACTGTTAAAAAGTGAACCCCTTTTGGATTCAGTACTTTGTTCATTGACAGAAGGCTGTTGCTGGCTTTAACTGTTAATTGCTCTGATGGATAAGTTAACAGAGTGCATCCCTTCTTCTGAACTTGTTAGTAAGTAATTTTCATAGCAATAGTTTGCTCTCAGGAGGCAGGTCTTGTTGAAATCGTAACTTTCAAGTAACTTCTTGTGCAGAAAACTTCCTGTTGAAAAACCATTGTAGCAAACCACAGAATAAAAATACAGTATTAATTAGATAAATTGTAATATGTACATGGTAATGTACATATAGAACAGTATTTCATGGAGGCATTGGAACCATTCACTCAGCCCCTACGTTTCCAAAGGTAAATTATGAAAGATACTTGTTAACTACTTGAAATTCTGTTTCAGTGGTATGGAGTAATAAATTGAGTTATCATAGGCAGTATACTAGGAGTACTGCATTTTGAAGTGTAAATTAGCTTGTAATTATATGTTCTTTGTCATTTTCAGGACCATGAATTTCACAGTGTCAAAAAGAGTATGTTTAATGGTAGTCGAATGATTATGAAAGTTAAATGTGATCCTGGGGATCCTGGGAACACCTATACTGATGGCCAGGATGTAAGCTCACCAGCCAGCAAGGAAGACTTAAAAATAAAGATATCATGGATGTTACTGAAGACTCCTTGCTGGAATGATTACATTTTTGAAGAGGTAAGGAGTGTGGCAATAGCTTTCCTTTGATTGTATTTAGTGCTGCAAGATCCTCATCTGGTTTGGAGATAATATAAAAGTGGTTGATATTGCATACAATATAAAACCCCAATATAGTTTTTATAGATGTGTAAAGTGATAGCAGTTTGGACTGCTTTGAGTTGTTGATTGTTTTTCATATGTGCTTTATGGTTTTCTTGTCATGTTGAAGCAATTCAGAAGTTTCCAGATTTTAGTTTTGTAATTTACAAGAACATTTACAGTAGGTTACAGTGTTAATGACCCATGCTGTCATGGCACCACACAACACCCAGTTACTTGTTACAAGTAGGTCATACTTCTACTCATCCTCAACTTAACCTGCCTCAGGTAGACCTGGGTCTGATAGACCCATCCCACCTTGTAAAACTTATAGTTCAGTATGTAACTGCTAAATACCTGGGAGACATGGTCTTCCCTGTAGCTTCCTAACTTTGTGTATCCATGTGGTGGTGAGGGAGTTACTTCAAGATCTCCTCCATTTTCTCAGTACTATGTACAAGGGTATTTGGGTTTGTGAGACCCACGTCTACCTGATGTGAGAGTTACTTTGATCTGTGAGACCCACATCAGCTTGAAATGTTATTTTCACTTATATAACTTACCCGGTGGTTACATATAGCTGTCGTCTCCTGACGTCACGGCAGAATTTGAAATTCGCGGTAGCGCTAATGGTTTGACAGGTGATCCCTCTACTCCCGCCCTCTACCGGGTACCGGGAACCATTCCAACAATAAATCAGAAGTTTCCTGCCGTCGGAACCGGTAACACGGTTCCTCTGCTGGTTGGAATTTGGATTTGATCATCTTGGTTTTCTCCTTTTGGTGATGTACCTTGAGTTTACTGATCTTTTTGCTAGCGCTATAGTTATTTTGGTTTTGATATTGTTGTCCTTTTTAGGAATTATTTTGAATTCTTCACGATGTCTGACACCGGCTCTGTTCAGTATAGGGTGTGTAGTAGTGGGTGTAAGACTAGACTTCTTAAAGCTTCACTTGATCCTCATTCTACTTGTGTTAGTTGTAGGGGACGTGAATGTTCTTTTGAGAATACGTGTGAAGAATGTAATCTCTAACATCTCAGGAGTGGAAGGCACTGGGAAAGTATATGAGAAAGTTAGAAAAAGATAGAATCAGAAAGGCTTCACAGAGATCTTCTTCTAAGTTAGTGAGTAGCCAGGATATTCCTCTGAATTCTATTAACCCCTTCAGCACTGGGACGTACACATGTACGTCTTTTACGGTACAGTAATAAAAGACCGGGACGTACGCGTGTACGTCTTTCATCCCTCCTCGAAAAGCAAAGCGTTTTCTTTAGCTTGGATGGTTTCCAGACACAGTATTGTGTACGAGAGAGGTGCTGAAGCTCCACCCACAATTCATTCTAACCATGAGCGTCCGATGGACGTCGTGACGTCATTTCATATGGGATATTAGGAGGGGTACTGGCCAACATATACCAGTGCGCCTCAGGCTATTATCTGAGAAGGATGATTACGATTTTGTCCGTAAACCATGTAGATTTGAATTCCAAATCTTTTTCCCCTTTTGATTGCAGTTATTTTATGTTTTTTTTTTTCAGTATCATGTCAGATGATAGTGTTTCAGAGTCAGGGTCTGAGTACCTGCCAAATCTATCAGATGATGATTATAGTGATAATTTTTTAGAGGTTGACAGTGACGAGTGTTTGGAAGACATTGAACCTCTTGTCGATGAAGGCTGGCAGTTCATAACTGATCCATCTTGTGACTTGCGCCCAGACCCACCCCCCCCTGATTCACGGAGGGTGGCAATGGGATTCCTGCTTATACACCAGATTTCATCTGCTTACGTGATGCATTTTTTTTCCTTTTTTGTGGTGATGTAATTGACAAATTGTGTGAATGGATGAATGCTCGGGCAGAGTAGTACTTTCATTCAACAGGAAAGCGTAAGGTGAAAGGACTTCTATGGAGGCCTGTTACTTGTGATGAGATGTGTTTTTTTTATAGCTTGCAGATGATAATGGGGGTGAATAACTGCCCCATATGTATATACGTATTGGTCACGAGATGCTGTTGCTTTTTTTATCATTATTATTATTATTATTACTATTATTACTGTTTTATTATTATTATTATTATTACCAGCTGCCTAAACATTCATTGATGTATATGCTGTTTCTGTATGAAACCTAGGAATAACTGTTTCAGTAAGAAAACTAGTACTGCTATACCCACTACTACTATTTTACTACTACTTTACTACTTTTTCTGCTACTTTATTTCTATTACTTTACTGCTATTTCTACTACTTTATAACAGTTCCTACTTCTGCAATTACTTTTTCTACTAAATATTCTTTTTTTTCCGATATTCTTACTATATTTTTTTGTAATTTTTTGACAATGGGGTAAAAATATTCATTGATATCCATACACACAATGTTTTCACATAAGAATATGAAGGAAAAATATGAATAACATAAAATTTAGTGGGAGCAAGTAATGATGGATACTCGCGGTCGACAGGGGGTCTCATGCGGTATGCAAGCATTAGCAGCAATGTAGCAGGCCAGTGGCGAAGGGGTTAATCCTGTTCCTATTAACCCCGTAGTGGTTGCTCCTGCCCTCGAATCTGTATCTCCCGATCCCGATCCCGTGTCAGTATTACGAGCCGATATGGACTCGAAATTTGTCTCTTTCCTCACCACTATGCAGAAAATGGGTGAGACAGTGCAAGAGGTGGTAGTTAAGTGTGATAAAATTACTTAGTGCAAGTGTAGTGAGGAGGATGGTTGGTTCGTTCGGCCCGTTCGTTCTCCTAGGTCTAGGCCCCTGTCAAACTCCCCAGATCCTGGGAGGAGGCATGCCGAAAACCGAAGGGAGGCGAGCGGGACCTGCTCCCGAGCAGCCGCCCCCTCAAGCAATCCTGTAGCCGTATCCCAGGATGCTGTCGCTCACCATTGGAAAGGTGTTGCGAGGAAGTGTTTTTCGTCAAGTGACTCTAGTTCAGATGTTTCCTCTTATAGAGGTTGGCGTAATAAGACTTCTAGACCGCTGAAAGGTCGCGCGATGTTTCGCCTGCTGCGGTTCCCAAGAAGGTGGCGGCTGCCGAACCTTCTTGTAGTTTTTGGGAGGAGCCTGAAGCTTTTTTCTCCGGCGGTTTCGATTTATCGTCCCTTCTCTCATAGAAGAAAGGAGAAGCCGAACACGCACACTCCTTCGGAGCCTTCTCCAGAGCCTCTCAAGCGATAACTCCTGCGGCTCCAGACGTGTTTGTGGATCATCCTCACACCTCCCGCGCCTTCTACGTCGGTGGATCCTCAACCTTCGGTGTTTGAACAGATGAATGCCAAGTTAGGCAGTATCTTGGACGCTTTTTGGCAAGTCTCTTTCGTCCCCGAATGCGCTCCCGACCGCCTTACATCTTCCGCAGACTACTGTGCAGTCCTCTTCGCAGGTCTCCTTTGCAGTCGCCTCTTCAGGCTCAGACTCTTCCATGTGACTCCTCTTCAGACGCCACTTCAGGCGCCTGGTCGGACTCCTTTCCTGACTCCGTCTATGGCGCCACGTCAGGCTCTCGCTCGAGCGCCACCTCAGCCGCCAGCTCAGCTGCCAGCGCGGCCGCCAGCTCAGCCGCCAACGCAGCCGCCAGCTCAGCCGCCCGGATACGTCTCATTACAGGCTCAGACGTCTTCTCCTGCTTTCTCACACCCTCTCGGACGCGGTCAGGGTGTGACTTCGCCGAACAGGATTCCTCTTCCGATGGAATGTTCGCCAGTTTCGTCGAGGAAGCTTTGGATTTGGAGGAAGAAAGAGAAGGACTTACAGAAAAAGACAAGCATTTTGTCGGGGTATAAACTCCTTTTACGATCCTTCGTTGACAACTTTGGAGATTCTTTTTGCGCCTTCCGTTCCAGTTTCTCCTAGTTCGCAGTGGAAAAAGGACAGTAAGCCTGACTCTCGTCTCGTTCACGCGTCTCGTCCTCTCGATTTCGGCTAAGAAAGCTATCAAGAAAGTTAACGCTTGGCTTTTGGAGAAGAGGGAACAGGGGAAAAATGTTTTTTGTCTTCCCCCTTCGAGACTTTCGTCAAGGAGCCGTGTCTGGTATGACACTGGAGAAGTTTTTTCCCTGGGTGTGACTGCCTCCGCTCAGGGAGACTTTTCTAGTCTCGTGGACTCTTCCCGCAGAGCAGCCCTTAATACTGCTAAGATTTTCTTTTCAACAAATGAACTGGAGCATCTTTGCAAGAGTGTTTTCCGTGTTTTCGAAGTTGTTAGCTTCCATGGATTGGGCCATTGCTTCGCTGGCCAGGAAAGTCAAGTCATTTGGACTTTCGGAGGAGCAGTTGAAGGATTTTGCCTCGGTACTGGATTGTATCGATAAAGGCATCTGTGATGGAGCTTCGGAGCTCGCTGCCATTTTCGCCTCTGGAGTGTTGAAGAAGAGACAGCTTTGGTGCTCCTTCTTGTCGAAAGGGGTTTCATCGAACCAGAAGTCTGCCTTCGCTCTTCTCTCCTTTGGACAAGAAACACCTATTTCCGCAAGAGATTGTGAGCGAGATCGCTCAATCTTTAACACAGAAAGCGACCCAGGATCTTTTATCACAGTCAGTGAAGAAGCCCAGGAAGATAGCTCCGGTTCTTTCTGCTTCTCGGAGTGCTCCCTCCACGGAAGCTCCTAAACCATTTCGAGGGAGAGCTCCCGTTCGATCTTCCTCCAGGTTTCGTGGGAGAGGTAGAACCTCTTCTAAAACCACTCCCTCTTCCATCAAGAAGTAGGCCCGTAGTCCTCCACACAGCAGTAGGAGCCAGATTACACTTTTCTGGCAGACCTGGTTTCATCTCGGAGCGGATCCTTGGACGGTCCAGGTCCTGAGGAAGGATACACCATTCCGTTCATCAAGCACCCCCCTCTCACAGAATTTCCTGTGAATTTGTCAACCTACTCGGAGAACTCCGAAAAATTTGCTGCCCTCCATCAAGAAGTTCTCGCCTTACTGGCAAAGAGGGCCATAGAGTTAGTGACTCTCCGCAGGAACCAGGATTTTACAATCGCCTTTTCCTGGTAAAGAAGGCCACCGGGGGTTGGAGACCGGTGTTGGACGTCAGTGCCCTGAACGTCTTTTGTCCTGAAGACGAAGTTTTCTATGGAAACGACCCAATCAGTATTAGCAGCTCTTCATCCTGGAGATTGGATGGTTTCCATAGACCTTCGGACGCTTATTTTCATATTCCGATTCATTCGGAATCGAGAAGATTCCTAAGATTCGTGTTCCAGGGCCGCATTTATCAGTTCAGGGCCCTCTGCTTCGGCCTGTCGACAGCTCCACAAGTGTTTCACCAGAGTTCTGTCGTCAGTAGCAAAGTGGCTTCATCTAGACGGGATACGAATATCCATGTATCTAGACGATTGGCTTCTCAGGGCAAAGGTCCAGACAGAGTGTGTGGAGGACCTACAAAAGACTTTAAGGATGACGGAAAGCCTAGGTTTGTTAGTAAACAAGGAAAAGTCATGTCTCACTCCTTCTCAGGAGATAGTTTATTTAGGAGTGAGGGACTGAATTCAGTTCTTTTTCAGGCTTTTCCGTCTCGCCAAAGGATCGACTCTTGCCTGAACAAAATAGACGAATTCTCGTCAGACAAACTGCTCTCGGCAAATCAGTGGATGAGCCTTTTAGGAAACCTTGGCTTCAATAGAGCAATTTGTAAGTCTGGGCAGGCTCAACATGAGACCACTTCAATTTTACTTGAAGCAGAAGTGGCAAAGGAAGAAGTTCCCAGACTCCTTCGTGTTCCCATCTCGGAAGGAATCAAACAGGACCTACTTTGGTGGAAATCAGAAGGAAGGCTAGAGGAAGGCTTGTCTCTAAGCCAGTTGAGCCCCAACCTTATGCTTTTGTCAGACGCATCAGACAAAGGGTGGGGAGCTACTCTGGGGAGAAAGGAAGTGTCGGGACTTTGGCAGATTCATCAGAGAAGCTGGCACATAAATCTAAAAGAGTTGAAGGCGATTCATTTGGCTCTAATGCACTTCAAGACAGAGGTAAGAGGGAAAGTAGTGCTGGTTCAAGCAGACAACACCACGGCTCTCTCTTACATAAAAAAAACAGGGGGGGACACACTCGTTCTCTCTGTGCGAGGCGGCGAGAGACCTACTCATTTGGGCGAAGAGAACAAGGTTGTCTTGAGCACAAGATTTATTCAAGGCTCGAAGAATGTAAAGGCAGACATTCTCAGCAGGAGAGGACAAGTCCTCTCCACAGAGTGGACGTTACATCCTCAAATATGCAAGAAGCTTTGGGGGATTTGGGGATGTCCTCAGTTGGATCTCTTCGCCACAAACAAGACAGCTCGTCTACCACTGTATTGCTCCCCAGTTTCCAGACGAGGAGGCGTTTTACAGTGGATGCCATGCTTCTGGACTGGTCAAATCTGGATCTGTATGCCTTTCCACCTTTCAAAATGCTAAGATTAGTTCTGGCAAAGTTCAGAGGTCATCAGAACGTCAGGATGACTCTGATAGCCCCCTTTTGGCCGGCCAGGGAATGGTTTCCGGATCTACTTCTGCTGTTGACGGACTTTCCGAGAGAGTTACCGTTAAGGAAGGATCTACTCAGACAGCCCCACTTTCTGAGGTTCCATCACAACTTGTCCGCTCTTCGACTAGCCGCCTTCAGACTGTCGAGCATCTCCTCAGAAAGAGAGGATTTTCAAAGAGAGCTTCAAGGGCTATTGCTAGACCCAGAAGAGAATCCTCTGATCGAGTGTACCAAGCTAAGTGGGTCCAATTCAGAGCTTGGTGCAAAGAAGAAGGAATTTCGTCTTCTAAGACCTCTATAGCTCAGTTAGCTAACTTCCTTCTTTTTCTTCGTGAGAAGAAGAAGCTTTCTACCCAGACGATTAGGGGTTATAGAGCTATTGTTCTTCTGTGTTCAGACATCGAGGATTAGACATTTCTAATAATCAAGACCTCTCAGACCTGAGTCGTTCCTTTGATACGACCAAGACAAAGGAGTCAAGAACAGTAGCTTGGAACCTGGATTAGTTCTTAAATGGCTGATGTCAGATAGATTCGAACCGATCTCCTCTAGTTCTTTTAGAGATCTGACCAGGAAGACCCTTTTTCTTTGTGCTTTAGCATCAGCTAGAAGAATCAGTGAGCTGCATGCTATTGATAAGAGAGTTGGATTCGCTAAGGGCGATGCCATTTGCTCATCAATGCTGGGGTTTTTGGCTAAGAATGAAAATCCCTCACGTCCTTGGCCTCGTTCTTTCTCTATAAAGAACATTTCGGAGTTAGTGGCCCGGGGCCTAATGAGCCTGAATGTCTTCTCTGTCCAGTGAGAGCACTTAGACATTATGTGCAAAGGACCAAAGGTATAAGAGTAAGAGTGATAACCTGTGGTGTTCAGTGAAAGATCCTTCTCGTCCTCTTTCTAAAAATGCGCTCTCCTTCTTTTTAAGGAATTTGATTTCTGAGGCACACGGACAATGTCAGGACTCAGATATCAAGTGTGTTTAAAGTCAAAGCTCATGAAATTAGAGCAGTGTCTACGTCTATGGCCTTTAGGACGTTAATCTGTCTTTGAAAGACATTATTAAATCTTACATATTGGAGAAGCAATTCTGTCTTCGCATCTCATTATCTGACAGATTTGCAAACCACATATGAAAATTGCAGTACATTGGGGCCATTCATTGTGACTGACACGGTATTGGGGGGTGAGGGAGAGAAGGATGTATCCCATCCTCACTAACTTTTCTCCTGCATTATGTTTTTTGTATTTTAAGGTTGTCTGAAGATACAGGGAGTTTTTGAGTATCTTTCAGTCTTTTAATGTCTGGTGTATTTCTTAAATGGTTGTGGTGATCCCTCGTTTTTCATTGTATTTTGTGGTGATTTGTACTGCGCCCTGAGCAGGGGCATTATAGTCTTGTCCGTTACGGTCACGTCCTCAACGGCAAGTACTTATTATTGTGTCCGACGCACGGATCCATATATCCTGTCGGTACAATAAAGGACAGCAGACTACAGAGGCAGTAACCACTGAGTCAGCGGTCTTTAAAGGTAAGGAACCTATATCTTCGGATAATTCCAACAGTTATTTTAGCTGCCATTGTCCCACCACCTAAATGTGTCAATCAGCTATATGTAACCACCGGGTAAGTTATACAAGTGAAAATGACATTTTTATAATAATATAAAGTTTCACTTATACTACCCGGTGGTTACATAACGAAGCCCGCCCTCCTCCCCTCATATGGACAGGTAGGCATGAAACTTCTGATTTATTGTTGGAATGGTTCCCGGTACCCGGTAGAGGGCGGGAGTAGAGGGATCACCTGTCAAATCATTAGCGCTACCGCGAATTTCAAATTCTGCCGTGATGTCAGGAGACGACAGCTATATGTAACCACCGGGTAAGTATAAGTGAAACTTTATATTATTATAAAAATGTCATTTTACTGTTTGTGAAAAAATATATACTAAATGTTATGTGTATGAGTATACACATTCCAATTAATCTATGCATTCAGGTATAAAATTATATCACTGGAAATTATTGAAATTGCAAAGAAAAATAGACAAAATCAGTATATGCTGTTATCAGTAATCATAAGCTCATACAGGAGGGGTTAATTTACATTTATATTGATTGTTTTTGTTTTTACTGGTGTCCTTTACTTAGTTCTTCTTTTTTCCAGGTGTATATATAAAAAATTTAAAAATGCTAAAATACCAAAACATTAATTACATACTCATGCCTTGTCATCTCTGATTTCTGATAAGAATGCAGTGTCTGGTAGCCCATCTTCACAGCATGAAGTTCTGTCCAAGACCAAGGTTTAGAACCTCTCCAAAAACCATTTTTTATTTATTTTATAATTCGTTGAAAATATTTTTTTGTGATTTTCTTTAAAAATGTTTGTTTCAATGGTTAGAGTAAGAGAAAAAATTAGTTTTTTTGCAAGTTTGAAGAGAAGAAATATTGATTTTGTTCCCTTATATAGCATTAGGAAAATATAAGGCACAAAAACTATTTTCTTTATTTTTCATTATGAGGCAGAAAAGTGACAGAGCTCTACCTGAAGGGGATTAAGCAATATGCAAAAGAATGATACACTTTTTATTATACCATTTGGATGGGTTAGTAGTGTAGCTGGATTTGTTCATGATGTTTTGGCTTGCTACATTTTTTTCTTGACAGGCCACTTTGGATGAGATGGGGGTTCCTTTAAACATTAAGAGAGAAAGAGAGTTTGTATGTGTTCACCCCTCATCTTCTCATCATTAGTTGTAATTTCTGTGTACTCTATAAAGGCCTCCAGAGTTGTAGTCAGCCTAGGTTAGAGGTATCATCAAAGATATATTGACTGATCTTGATAAGGTAGGGTGGTTCAAGATTTTTATACAAGTAACTTACCAAGTGATTACTTAGCTAATGAATATACTTGCATGGCATCCTCAATTCAAAGTTTGTGGTAATGGCTGCTTGAGTGGAATTGATATATACTATTTCACATTTGCAGTTTTGTATATTTCTGCAAGGGATTAGTTATTTAATGATTGTCCTATGTCCACCTTGTCCTTACTACTGTAGAGTATGAATGCATGGTTATTTCACTTCTTGTACAGGTGAATTTATACTCAAAATTGAAAATATACACAAATATGCAGTCACGTAAATATGTGGTCACAACTATTGTGTGATGTGCAGTTGATTAAGGATTTGGACAAGGTGATGTATGTATAGTTGTTGGACAGTAATGTAATTCCAGTGATTTTTTTATGGTTCCCATGACATTATCTTGTGATCTGTTGCTGATTGACTGGTGTGGCCTCACAGGAAACCGTCTAGTTGCTGTGATGGTTGAGGTTGTTGTTGCAGCCTTGTTGATTGCATTAGTGGCAGGAAAGTACAATCAGTTATAGAGTACGTACTGTCGGCCAAAAAACTCGTGGCAGAGTTTCATAATTTTTCGTTCACCTGCCTGATGCACGATTCATGCCTTATTTATCTATTTTTCTTTTCAAAGATGGAAGAAATCATGTGTAATGGCGTTAAAAACAGTCACTGATATCTTTAGAACATTATGTTATGTTATTGTGTAAAACTATTTCCCATATAGCAAAATTGACGTGAACGAAACGAAGTGATAAAAAACGTCATATCACAACCATAGATATACATTACCAAATAGATAGGAGACACCTATCACTAGTAGTATCGCATAAACATAGTCCTTAAATTATCATTTCAATATTAAGTTGAAGGTAGTTGAACTATTCCATTTGTTAAATTTTACATAAAACATTGGAATCTCACAAAATGCTATCATATTTAAAAACAAAATGAAAAAAAAAAAAAACTATATTTAACTTAACCGTGTGAAACCAGGCGGAACCGCACTCTATTGCTTTTGATGTTATGTGCACGGGAATCTAATGTCAATGTGTCATTTATCGGTCTAAGAAACATCCCTCGATGAGCAAGAGAATTATTGCACTGCATTCGGTGCAAGTTCCTGTTGGAGAGATATCAAGAAAGCTTAATAAACCGGAGAGAATCATACATAGATGAATAAAATTGTTTAAAGACAATACAGTAGTGTAAATGTTGCTGAGCAACATTCATTTGTGAACTTTGAATTCTAGTGCCTCGTCCCGACATTGCTGAACCTAGCTCTACGCTTATGACTGGTGTCTGATGAATACTTTAGATGGAGAGGAAGAGATTTTTAAATCTACACTTGAAGTCTTTGATAGTTGTCTAATGAATAAGTCTAATGAATAAGCAAACTTATCTTTGATGGATGAGAGATTCAGTTAGGCTTACTCTTTTTGTTTTCTTTTTTATCGGTGGCCAGTGAATACCACTGATAGGGAGGGAAACGGTTTCAATGATGCATGCATTTTTTTCTTCAAAACCTAAAGAATACGTTTTATTGGGAGATACTTTATTAACATCGGCCTAATCCTTCCATCACTCCTATATGCCACCTCCGCTCTCTTCTGCATCTCAGGCGACTAGATCCTACTTCTCACTACGAATTCCATCTCGTGAAAGCATCACTAATGATAACGGTTATTTTAAAATTCCCCGCACCGACAACGGACGCCTTAAAATGCATTTTGTTCATGAAACTTACCTGACAGATATATATATAGCTGTATTCTCCGAAGTCCGACAGAATTTCAAAATTCGCGGCACACGCAGTGGGCGGCCAGGTGGTGGTACCCATTCCCGCCGCTGGGAGGCGGATATCAGGAACTATTCCCATTTTCTATTCATATTTTTTCTGTCGCCGGTCGGTAAACAACTGTTTACAGACCTCCGCCTAGGATTTTGAAACTTCATTAGCCGCTTAAGTATCCTAATTATTCTTACGATATTGACTTGGTATTTGTGGCTAGGCATACGCTATCGTAAATTTTTCATTGCATTTGATGTCTGAGGCTAGTTAGCTAGTTTCAGATTTGTTGTCTGCATGGGGGATGGTGAAGCTACCGGAACTTTCGTAGACACTCGCTTAGTGTATATGGCGTTTACTTGTTTTCTTTGCATAAGTTCAATGTAATTAGTGTAATGTGTGACTGATTACGGAAGAAGTAGGATTCATGTACGCATTTTAGAGCGTGTTAGAATCAGGAGTTTTCCTCCACAGTAAACAGAAGTTAGAAATAATGAACCTTCTAACCTCCTGTAGATTTTATTTTTGCCTAACCCTGTGGTATGGCTTACGGGCTAGAAGAAGTGTCTGCTAGAGGATTACATCAAGTAATCTTAGACTAAAGTGCTCGCTCTCCAATCAGTGTTGTGAAGTGTAGTGCCCCTTGTGTTGTGGAGGGGGCGTCAGATCGGCCCCATAATGCCTCTAGGCCTGGACCTCTGTCGGACTCCCAGGACTCAGGGAGAGGGTATGTCGAAAGCCGCAAGAGGGTTACGGGGGCTCCCCACCGATCTGGCGTCCCTTCGGCAGAACCTGTTGACGCTTCCCAGGCTGCTAAAGATCGTGCACGCGCACGAATCTTGAAGGATTGCTTCTCGTCCTCCGAGGCGTCCTCCCCGCGCAAGGGTTTGGAGCTCTCGGGAAGGACTCGCGCCCTCTAAGAAGCTTTAGAGAAGAGGACGCTTCACGTCCTCTCTCTCGTTAGGAGGGAATGTCAGATCGGCCCCATAACGCCTCTAGGCCTAGACCTCTGTCGGACTCCCAGAAACCAGGGAGAGGGCATGTCAAAAGCCGAAGGAGGGTTACGGGTTTTTCATGCTGATCTGGCTTCCTTTCGGCAGGTCCTGTTGTCGCTTCCCAGGCTGCCGAAGATCGAGCACGTGCACGAAGCTTCAAGGGTTGTTTCTCGGCCTCCGAGGCATCCTCCCCACACAGGGGTTGGGGCTCTCGGAAGGACTCGCACCCCCTAAAGAAGCTTTAGAGAAGAGGACGCTTTCACGTCCTCTCTCTCGTCACGAGAGGATGAGGAGTAAAGAGACCACATTTACCCTTTTAGAAAGAATGCACTGGCTCTTTTTCTAAGGGACATTTAAGGAGGCTCATTCATCTTGCCAGAAGAGTGATTTGAGCCTCCTGCGACTTGTGAACGCTCATGTATATATCATTTTATACATTATTAAGGAGGCTCATTCATCTTTCCAGAAGAGTGATTTGAGCCTCCTGCGAGTGACCGCTCATGTATACATCATTTATACATTATTAAGGAGGCCTCATTCATCTTGCCAGAATTTGACCGTTGATTTGAGCCCCCTGAGAGTGAACGCTCATGTATACATCATTTATACATTATTAAAGAGGCTCATTCATCTTGCCAGAAGAGTGATTTTGAGCCTCCTGCGATGTGAACGCTCATGTATATGAACGCTCATGTATATATCACTTGCTACTTATTAAGGAGGTTCATTCATCTTGCCAGAAGAGTGATTTGAGCCTCCTGCGAGTGAAACGCTCATGAAGTTAGAGCTGTTTGCAACCTCGCTAGCATTCCAAAAGAAGTTTGGTAATCAAGGACATTCTTGATTCCACCTTTTGGAGGAGCAACTCAGTATTCGTTCTCCTCTCCATCATGGCGCTCCGTATACGCTTATGTAACGTTCGCTTTACTTCGAAAAGCAAGCTGATAAGTTTGACGGCCGGCAAGCTGCTTTGCACAGTCAAACAACTTATGTCTCTGGTCGGCATAAGAAGGGCAATTTACACGTGAGGAAGCTTTTGGAGGTGCTCGACGTCCTATAAGTAGAGACAATTTCTCCAGGACGCTTCGGCAAGCACCTTGCGGAAGACGAAAGCCATACGTCTTCCTTTAGTGTTTCCACACTTCTTCAGGAGCAGCGTGCGGCTCTCCATGGAGACTCGCATGAGGACGTCCCTTAAAAATATTCAACGTTCATACGCAAAAAACGCGGTTCGTCCATAACATTGAGATGTTGGCAAGGTCGCTCGACCAGGACGCCTCTTGGCGGGCCTTGCATGCATCAAGGCGCTCAACGAGTTCCTCTCTGAAACGTCGTTCAGGAAAGACTTGGTGTTCTCTGCTCAGACACGCTCGTAGCTAAGCAGGACGTTTTTTGAGGACGCGCAGCAGGACGCTAAGCAGGACGCTCGCCAGGACGCTTTTGAGGACGCTCAGCAGGACGCTTTTGAGGAACGCTTTTGAGGACGCTTTTGTTGCACATTCGCCAGGACGCTTCGGTGGAAGCTCGGCAGGACGCTTTGCGAGAGAAAAGACTTGTAGAAGGCGTTTTATTTGCTGTCAGGACAGTTTCTTAGGACGCTTGACGCTTTATAAACGCTCGTCAAGAGGAGGTTTTTTCAGAAACTCTCCACAGGACATTCCTTTACAGAAATTTTTAAAAAGGATTCGGAGTTAGCGGAGAGACATACCCGAATTTTTTCTTCGATCCCTCTTTCCTCTTCATCGATTTCTCTGAAGAATACGGGAAGATTATATACTCGGATTCCTGTGTGACTTTCGGTCATGTTAAAGGTTTTCCCCTATTAGCAAAGTGCTAATAGTTTTGTCTAGTAAGGACGTTTTCCCCATTGTCAAGATACTAAACGTTTTGTCATTTAAGTGGGGGGGACCCCTCATAAATGGGGTAGTTCTCATTGACATAGA
>NC_087212.1:61994025-62011508 GCF_015104395.2 Macrobrachium nipponense | reverse complement strand
GCTAGATAGAAGAGTTAAGGACCTAGACTACTGGGAGAAAGCTACAATTCTTAAATTATATAGTCTGGAAAGGGAGAAGAGAACGCTACATGATAATTCAGGCATGGAAACAGATAGAAGGAATAGCAGAAAATATCATGGAACTAAAAATATCAGAAAGAGCAAGCAGAGGTAGATTAATAGTGCCCAAAAATATACCTACCAAAAAGGAAGGAAAGCACACAGGACATTAATCCATACGCACCAGCATCGATAATGCAGCGTCTATTCAATGCGTTGCCAGCTCATCTGAGGAATATATCAGGAGTGAGCGTAGATGTGTTTAAGAATAAGCTCGACAAATATCTAAACTGCATCCCAGACCATCCAAGATTGGAAGATGCAAAATTATACCGGAAGATGTACTAGCAACTCTCTGGTAGACATTAGAGGTGCCTCACACTGAGGGACCTGGGGCAACCGAACAAGATGTAAGGTCTGTAGGTAAGGTAAGGTCTGGGGCAAAACTGCAGACACCTACCGTGGGGGGCAAAACTGCAGACTACTACCGTGGGGGTAAAACTGCAGACAACTACCGTGGTGGGCAAAACTGCAGACTACTACCGTGGGGGGCGGGGGGCCAAACTGCAGACTACTACCGTGGTGGGGCTCAAAACTGCAGACTACTACCATGGGTGGCAAACCTGCAGATAACTACCATGGGGGACAAAACTGCAGACAACTACCGTGGGGGCACAAAACTGCAGACACTACCGTGGGGGCAAAACTGCAGACAACTACCACTGGGGGCAAAACTGTACCTACAATTGGGGGGGCAAAACTGCAGACAACTCCATGGGGGGCAAAAACCTGCGACAACTACCATGGGGGTCAAAACTGCAGAACAAATACCGTTGGGGGGCAAAACGCAGACCAACTACCGGGGGTGGGGGGCAAAACTGCCGAACTTTAACCCGTGGGGGCAAAACTGCAACAACTACCATGGGGGCCAAAACTGCAGAAACACCACGGGGCAAAACTGGCAAGCAACTACCACTGGGGGCAAAAACTGCAAGACCAACTACCCGTGGGGGCAAAACTGCAGACAAAAACTACCATGGGGGGCAAAACTGCAGACAAATACCATGGGGGCAAAAAACTGCAACATCTACCAGGGGGTGAAAACTGCAGAAAACTACCGGTGGGGGCAAAAACTGCAGACAACTCCGGTGGGGTTCAAAACTGAGGACCAACTACCGATGGGGGCAAAACGCAAGACCACTTACCATGGGGGGGAAAACTGCAGACAACTACCATGGGGGTTGGGCAAAAACTGCAGACAACACCGTGGGGGGCAAAACTGCAGCCAACCTCCGGTAGGCAAAACTGCAGGAACCCTACCGGATGGGGGCAAACTGCAGAACAACTCCTGGGGGGCCAAAAACTGCAGACAACTACCCTTGGAGGCAAAACTGCAGGACAACTACCGTTGGGGCAAAACTGCAGACAACTACCGTTTGGGGCCAAAACTGCAGACAACTACCGTGGGGGCAAAACTGCAGACAACTACCGATGGGGGCAAAACTGCAGACAACTACCATGAGGGCAAAACTGCAGACAACTACCGTGGGGGGCAAAACTGCAGACAACTACCATGGGGGGCAAACTGCAGACCAACACCATGCACTGCGGACAACTACCATGGGGGGCAAAACTGCACAACTACCAATGGGGTGCAAAACTTCAGACAAACTACCGTGGGGGCAAAAATGCAGCAACTAAAACCGTGTGGGGCAAAACTGTAGCCTAACAACCACGTCAAAACTTGCAGACAACTACCGTGGGGGGCACTGCAGACAACAAACACGGGGGGCAAAACTGCGACAACTACCGTGCAAAACTGCAGAAACTACCGGGGCAAAACTGCAGACAACTACCGCGGGGGGAAAAACGCAGCCCAACCTACCCGCCGGGGGAAAACTGCAGACAACTACCCCGCGGGGTCCAAAAACTGCAGACCACTGGGGGGCAACTGCAGACCAGTACCGCGGGGGGCAAAACTGCAGACAACTACCCGGCGGGGGGCCACTGCCGGGGGGGGACAACTACCGCGCCAACTGCAGACAACTACCACGGGGGCAAAACTGCGACAAACTAACCCACTGGCACAACTGCGACCAAATACCGTGGGGGCAAAACTGCAGACAACTACCATGGGGGGCCAAAAAACTGCAGACAACTACCCATGGGGCAAAACTGCAGACATCTACCATGGGGGTCAAAACTGCAGAAACAACTACCCGTGGGGGCAAAACTGCAGACAACACCCCGTGGGGGGGCAAAACTGCAGACAACTACCCCCCCCCCCCCGATGGGGGCACTGCAGACAACTACAATGGGGGCAAAACTGCAGAACAACTACCATTGGGGGGGCAAACTGCAGACAACTTTACCGTGGGGGGCAAAACTGCAGACAACTACCGTGGAGGGCAGAAAAACCTGCAGACACTACCCGTGGGGGCAAAAACTGCAGACAACACAATGGGGGGCAAAACTGCAGACAACTACATTGGAGGCAAAACTGCAGAAACAAAACTACCGTGGGGGCAAAAAACAATGCAGACGTAACCGTTGGGGAACAAACTGCAGACAAAACTACCGTTGGGGGCAAAGACTGCAGACAACTACCGAGTGGGGGGCCAAAAATGCAGGGGGACAACTACATGAGGGCAAAAACTGGGGGCGACACTACCGTGGGGGCAAAACTGCAGACAACTAACCAGGGGGGCAAAAACTGAAGAGAACTACCATTTGGGGGGCAAAACTGCAGACAACTACAGGGGGGCAAAACTGCAGGACAACTACCATGGGGGCAAAAACGCAGACAACTACCGTGGGGGGCAAAACTGCAGACACTACCGTGGGGGCAAAAACTGTAAATAACAAAAACCACGGGGGCAAAACTGCAGGACAACTACCCGTGGGGGGGCAAAACTGCAGGGGGGACAAAAAACAAACAAAACGGGGGGCTGCAGACCAAACTACCGTGGGGGGCAAAACTGCAGACAACTACCGGGGGGCAAAACTGCAGCAAAACTACCCGCGGGGGAAAACTGCAGACAACTACCGCCGGGGGCAAAAAATGCCAAGACAAACTACCGCGGGGGTCAAAAAACTGCAGACACTACCCGCGGGGGGGCAAAACTGCAGACAGTACCGCGGGGCAAAACTGCAGACAACTACCGCGGGGGGGCAAAACTGCCGACAACTACCGCGGGGGGGGGCCAAACTGCAGACAACTACCACGGGGGCAAAAACTGCAGACAACTACCTGGGGGGCAAAACTGCAGCAAACTTACCATGGGGGGCAAAACGCAGACAAACTACCGTGGGGGCAAAACTGGCAGGACAACTACCGGGGGGGGGGGGGGGCCAAAAACAGCAGCCAACTAACCATGAGGCAAAAACTGCAGACAACTACCATTGGGGGGCAAAACTGCAGACAAACTACCGTTGGGGGCAAAACCGCAGAACAACTCCAAAATGGGGGCTCAAAACTGCAGACTAAAACACGTTGGGGGGGTGGGGGCACCTGTAGACAACTACGTGGGGGCTCAAAACTAAAAACAGACTACTTACCTGGGGGCAAAACTGCAGACAACTACCTGTGGGGGGGCAAAAACTGCAGACAACTACTGTGGGCAAAACTGCAGACACTACCGTGGGGGCAAAAACTGCAGGACTAAATCTACCGTGGGGGGCAAAACTGCAGACACTACCAGGGTGGGGGGCACTGGGGGCCAAAGAGACAACTACCGGGGGGCCAAAACTGCAACCACTACCGGGTGCACTGCAAAAGACAACTATTGTGGGGGGGGGGGGGCAAAACTGCAGACTACTACCGTGTGGGTAAAACTGCAGACAACTACCGTGGGGGCGAAAACTGCAGACAAACTACCGTGGGGGCAAAACTGCAGACTACTACTGTGGGGGCAAAACTGCAGACAACTACTGTGGGGGGCAAAACTGCAGACAACTACCGTGGGGAGCAAAACTGCAGACTACCCACCTGGGGGGCAAAACTGCAGACTACTACCATGGGGGGCAAAACTGCAGACTACTACCATGGGGGCAAAACTGCAGACTACTACCGTGGGGGCAAAACTGCAGACTACTACCGTGGGGGCAAAACTGCAGACTACTACCGTGGGGGCAAAAACTGCAGACTACTACTGTGGTGGCAAAACTGCACTGCAGACTACTACCGTGGGGGCAAAACTGCAGACAACTACTGTGGGGGCAAAACTGCAGACAACTACCGTGGGGGGCAAAACTGCAGACAACTACCGTGGGGGCAAAACTGCAGACAACTACCGTGGGGGGGCAAAACTGCAGACTACTACCGTGGGGGCAAAACTGCAGACAACTACCGTGGGGCGCAAAACTGCAGACAACTACCGTGGGGGGCAAAACTGCAGACAACTACCATGGGGGGCAAAACTGCAGACAACTACCACGGGGGCAAAACTGCAGACAATACCATGAGGGCAAAACTGCAGACAACTACCGTGGGGGGCAAAACTGCAGACAACTACCGTGGGGGGCAAAACTGCAGACAACTACCGTGGGGGGCAAAACTGCAGACAACTACCGTGGGGGCAAAACTGCAGAAAACTACCGTGTGGGGGGCAAAAACTGCAGACAACTACCATTGGGGGCAAAACTGCAGACAACTACCATGGAGGGCAAAACTGCAGACAACTACCGTGGGGGGCAAAACTGCAGACAACTACGTGGGGGGCAAAACTGCAGACAACTACTGTGGGGGCAAAACTGCAGACAACTACCATTGGGGGCAGAACTGCAGACAACTACCGGGGGGGGCAAAACTGCAGACAACTACCGTGGGGGGGCAAACTGCAGACAACTACCGTGGGGGGGCAAAACTGCAGACAACTACCGGGGGGGGCAAAACTGCAGACAACTACCGTTGGGGGCAAAACTGCAGACAACTACCGTGGGGCTCAAAACTGCAGACTACTACCGTGGGGGGCAAAACTGCAGACAACTACCGTGGGGGCAAAACTGCAGACAACTACCGTTGGGGGCAAAACTGCAGACAACTACCGTGGGGCTCAAAACTGCAGACTACTACCGTGGGGCGCAAACTGCAGACAACTACCGTGGGGGGCCAAACTGCAGACTACTACCGTGGGGGCAAAACTACAGACAACTACCCTGGGGGCCAAACTGCAGACAACTACCGCGGGGGCAAAACTGCAGACAACTACTGCGTGGGCAAAACTGCAGACAACTACTGCGTGGGCAAAACTGCAGACAACTACCGCGGGGGGCCAAACTACAACTACTACAGCGGGGGGTGGGGGCCAAACAGCAGACAACTACCGCGGGGGGCCAAACTGCAACTACTACCGTGGGGGGGCCAAACTGCAGACAACTACTGTGGGGGCAAAACTGCAGACAACTACCGTGGGGGGCAAAACTGCAGACAACTACCGTGGGGGGGCAAAACTGCAGACAACTACCGTGGGGGCAAAACTGCAGACAACTACCATGGGGGCAAAACTGCGCAGACAACTACCCGCGGCGGTCAAACTGCAGACAATTACCGTTGGGGCAAAACTGCAGACAACTACCGTGGGGGCAAAACTGCAGACAACTACCGTGGGGCCAAAACTGCAGACAACTACCGCCGTGGGGGCAAAACTGCAGACAACTACCGTTGGGGGCAAAACTGCAGACAACTACCGTGGGGGCAAAACTGCAGACAACTACCGTTGGGGGCAAAACTGCAGACAACTACCGTGGGGGCAAACTGCAGACAACTACCGATGGGGGCAAAACTGCAGACAACTACCATGAGGGCAAAACTGCAGACAACTACCGTGGGGGGCAAAACTGCAGACAACTACCATGGGGGGCAAAACTGCAGACAAACTACCATGGGGGGCAAAACTGCAGACAACTACCATGGGGGGCAAAACTGCAGACAACTACCGTGGGGGGCAAAACTGCAGACAACTACCGTGGGGGGCAAAACTGCAGACAACTACCGTGGGGGACAAAAAACTGCAGACTAACAAGCCACGGGGGCAAAACTGCAGACAACTACCGTGGGGGGCAAAACTGCAGGACGACAAACAAAAACACGGGGGGCAAAACTGCAGACAACTACCGTGGGGGGCAAAACTGCAGACAACTACCGTTGGGGGCAAAACTGCAGACAACTACCGTGGGGGCAAAACTGCAGACAACTACCATGGGGGGCAAAAACTGCAGACAACTACCATGGGGGGCCAAAACTGCAGACAACTACCACGGGGGCAAATCTGCAGACAACTACCATGGGGCAAAACTGCAGACAACTACCATGGGGGGCAAAACTGCAGACAACTACCATGGTGGGGGGGGGGGGGGGCAAACTGCAGAACAACTACCATGGGGGGCAAAATTGCAGACAACTACCGTGGGGGGTGCAAAACTGCAGACAACTAACCGTGGGGGCAAAACTGCAGACAACTACCGTGGGGGGTTCAAAACTGCAGACAACTACCATGTGGGGCAAAACTGCAGACAACTACCATGGGGGGCAAAACTGCAGACAACTACCATGGGCAAAACTGCAGACAACTACCATGGGGGGGTAAAACTGCAGACAACTACCGTGGGGGGCAAAACTGCAGACAACTACCGTGGGGGCAAAACTGCAGACTAACAACCACGGGGGCAAAACTGCAGACTAACAACCACGGGGGCAAAACTGCAGACAACTACCGTGGGGGGCAAAACTGCAGACAACTACCGCGGGGGGCAAAACTGCAGACAACTACCGTGGGGGGCAAAACTGCAGACAACTACCGTTGGGGGCAAAACTGCAGACAACTACCGTGGGGGGCAAAACTGCAGACAACTACCGTGGGGGCAAAACTGCAGACAACTAACCATGGGGGGCAAAACTGCAGACAACTACCAGGTTGGTTGGGCAAAACTGCAGACAACTACCAGGGGGGCAAATCTGCAAGACAACTACCATGGGGACAAAACTGCAGACAAATACCATGGGGGGCAAAACTGCAGACAACTACCATGGGGGGCAAAACTGCAGACAACTACCATGGGGGCAAACTGCAGACAACTACCATGGGGGCAAAACTGCAGACAACTACCGTGGGGGGCAAAACTGCAGACAACTACCGTGGGGGGCAAAACTGCAGACAACTACCGTGGGGGCAAAACTGCAGACAACTACCGTGGGGGGCAAAACTGCAGACAACTACCGTTGGGGGCAAAACTGCAGACAACTACCGTGGGGGGCAAAACTGCAGACAACTACCATTGGGGGCAAAACTGCAGACAACTACCGTGTGGGGGCAAAACTGCAGACAACTACCGTTGGGGGCAAAACTGCAGACAACTACTGTGGGGGGCAAAACTGCAGACAACTACCGTGGGGGCAAAACTGCAGACAAACTACCAACCTTTGGGGCAAAACTGCAGACAACTACGATGGGGACAAAACTGCAGACAAACTACCGTGGGGCTCAAGACTGCAGACAACTACCGTGTGGGGGCAAAAACTGCAGACAACTACCGTGGGGGGCAAAACTGCAGACAACTACCGTGGGGGCAAAACTGCAGACAACTACCACTGGGGGCAAAACTGTAGACTACTAACGTGGGGGGTGGGGGCAAAACTGCAGACAACTACCGTGGGGGGCAAAACTGCAGACAACTACCGCGGGGGGCAAAACTGCAGACAACTACCGCGTGGGGGGCAAAACTGCAGACAACTACCGCGGGGGGCAAAAAACTGCAGATAACTACCGCGAGGGGCAAAACTGCAGACAACTACCGCGGGGGGCAAAAACTGCAGACTACTACCGCTTGGGGAAGGCAAAACTGCAAACTACTACCGTGGGGGGGGGCCAAACTGCAGACACTACTGTGTGGGGGCAAAACTACTGACAACTACCGTGGGGGCAAAACTGCAGACAAAAAAACTACTGTGGGGGCAAAAACTGCAGACAACTACCTGCGGGGGGCAAAACTGCAGACAACTACCGCGGGGGGACAAAACTGCAGACAACTACCGCGGGGGGCTAAAACTGCAGACAACTACCGCGGGGGTCAAACTGCAGACCAACTACCGCGGGGGGCAAAACGGCAGACAACCTACCACCGCGGGGGCAAAACTGCAGACAACTACCGCGGGGGGCCAAAACTGCAGACACTACCACGGGGGCAAAACTGCAGACAACTACCGCGGGGGGGGGGGCCAAACTGCAGACAACTACCCCACCGCGTGGGGGGCCAAACTGCCAACAACTACTACCGTGGGCGGGCAAAACTGCAGACAACTACCGTGGGGGCGGGCAAAAGTGCAGACAACTACCGTGGGGGGCAAAAAGTGCAGACAACTACCATGGGGGGGCAAAACTGCAGACAACCCATGGTAGTTGTCTGCAGTTATTTGCCCCCCACGGTAGTAGTCTGCAGTTTTGAGATCCACTGTAGTTGCCTGCAGTTTTGCCCCATCGGTAGTTGTCTGCAGTTTTTGCCCCCCCACGGTAGTTGTCTGCAGTTTTGCCCCCCCACGGTAGTTGTCTGCAGTTTTGCCACCCCACGGTAGTCTGCAGTTTGCCCCCCATGGTAGTTGTCTGCAGTTTGCCCCCCCTGGTAGTTGTCTGCAGTTTTGCCCCCACGGTAGTTGTCTGCAGTTTTGCCCCCCAACGGTAGTTGACTGAGTTTTGCCTCCCTTGGTTAGTCTGCAGTTTTTTGCCCCCCACGGTAGTTGTCTGCAGTTTTGCCCACCAGGTAGCCTGCGCCCCCCAGTGGGCATCGCGTGGGGGGCAAAATGCAACACTACGATGTGTGGGGGCCAAAACTGCAGACAACTACTGTGGGGGCAAAACTGCAGACAACTACCGTGCAAAACTGGGGCAGTACTAGTGAGGGGCAAAACTGCAGACAACTACGTGGGGGGCAAAACTGCAGACTACTACTGTGGGGGCTAAAACTGCAGACAACTACCGTGGTGGGCAAAACTGCAGACTACTACCGTGGGGGGCAAAACTGCAGACTACTACCGTGGGGCTCAAAACTGCAGACTACTACCGTGGGGGGCAAAACTGCAGACAACTACCGTGGGGGCAAAACTGCAGACAAACTACCGTGGGGGGACAAAACTGCAGACAACTACCGTGCTCAAAACTGCAGACTACTACCGTGGGGGGCAAAACTGCAGACAACTACCGTGGGGGGCAAAACTGCAGACAACTACGTGGGGGACAAAACTGCAGACAACTACCGTGCGGGCAAAAAAAAAACTGCAGACAACTACCACGGGGGGCAAAACCGCAGACTACTACCATGGGGGCCCCCCAAAACTGCAGACAACTACCATGGGGGGCAAAACTGCAGACAACTACCATGGGGCGGGGGGCAAAACTGCAGACAACTACCGTGGGGCTCAAAACTGCAGACAACTACCGTGGGGGCAAAACTGCAGACAACTACCGTGGGGGGCAAAACTGCAGACAACTACCGTGGGGGCCAAAACTGCAGACAACTACCATGGGGGCAAAACTGCAGACAACTACCGTGGGGGCAAAACTGCAGACAAACTACCATGGGGGGCAAAACTGCAGAAAACTACCATGGGGGGCAAAACTTCAGAGAGCTACCATGGCGGGCAAAACTGCAGACACTACCATGGGGGGCAAAACTGCAGACAACTACGTGGGGGGCAAAACTGCAGACAACTACCGTGGGGGGCAAAACTGCAGACAACTACCGTGCACTGCAGACAACTACCATGGGGGGCAAAACTGCAGACAAACTACCATGGGGGGCAAAAACTGCAGACAAAACTACCATGGGGGTAAAAACTGCAGACAACTAGCAGCGGGGGGCAAAAACTGCAGACAACTACTGTGGGGTGGCAAAACTGCAGAAACTACCAGGGGGGGCAAAACTGCAGACAACTACCGTGGGGGCAAAACTGCAGGACAACTACCGCGGGGCGGTTCCAAAAACTGCAGACAATTTACGTTGGGGGCCAAAACTGCAGACAAACTACCGTGGGGGCAAAATTGGCCAGGACAAACTACCGTGGGGGCAAAAAACTGCAGGACAAACTACCGTTGGGGACAAAACTGCAGACAAAACTACCGTGGGGGCAAAACTGCAGACAAAACTTACCGATGGGGGCCAAAAAACTGGCAGCAACTTTTAACCCGTTGGGGCAAAACTGCAGACAACTACCGTGGGGGGCAAAACTGCAGACAACTACCATGGGGGGCAAAACTGCAGACAAATCCATGGCGGGCAAAACTGCAGACAAACTACCAATGGGGGGCAAAACTTGCAGACAACTACCATGGGGGGCAAAACTGCAGGACAACTACCGTGGGGGGCAAAACTGCAGACAAACTACCCGTGGGGGCAAAACTGTAGACTAACAATCACGGGGGGCAAAACTGCAGAAAACTACCGTGGGGGGCAAAAAATGCAGACAACAAACACAGGGGGCCAAAAACATGCAGAACAACCTACCGTTGGGGGGCCAAATGCAGACAACACCGTGGGGGCAAAAAACTGCAGACAACTACCGCGGGGGGCAAAAACTGCAGACAACTACCGCGGGGGGCCAAAACTTGCAGACAACTACCCCGCGGGGGGCAAAACTGCCAGACAACTACCGCGGGGGGCCCCAAAACTTGAAGACAACTACCCGTGGGGGCAAAATGCAGACAACTACCGCGGGGGGGCAAACTGCAGGGGGGACAAACTACCGTGGGGGGCTAAACTGCAGACACTACCGGGCGGGGGGCCCAAACTGCAACTACTACCGTTGGGGGGGCCCAAACTGCAACTACTACCGTGGGGGGCAAAAACTGCAGACAACTACCGTGGAGGCAAAAGTGCAGACTACTACCGTGTGGGGCAAAAAAGTTGCAGACAACTACTGTGGGGGGCAAAAAGTGCCAGACAACTAACCATGGGGGGCAAAACTGCAGACAAAAACCCCAACGGTAGTTGGTCTGCAGTTTTTTGCCCACCCCCACGGTAGTAAGGTCGCCTGTAGTTTTTGAAGAAGCCCCACGGTAGTTCAGTTGTCTGCCAGTTTTGCCCCATCGGTAGTTGGTCTGGCCAGTTTTGCTCCCCCACGGGTAGTTGTCTGCAGTTTTGCCCCCCCCCACGGTATTTGTCTGCAGTTTTGCCCCCCACGTAGTCTGCAGTTTTGCCCCCCACGGTAGTTGTCTGCAGTTTTTGTCCCCCCATGGTAGTTGTCTGCAGTTTTGCCCCCACGGTAGTTGTCGCAGTTTTTGCCCCCCACGGTAGTTGACTGCAGTTTTGCCTCCCTTGGTAGTTGTCTGCAGTTTTGCCCCCCACCGGTAGTTGTCTGCAGTTTTGCCCACCATGGTAGTTGCCTTGCAGTTTTGCCCCCCATCGCGTGGGGGCAAACTGCAGACAACTACCGCGGGGGCCAAACTCAACTACTACCGCGGGGGGCCAAACTGCAGACAACTACCGCGGGGGGTCCAAACTGCAACTAACTACCGTGGGTGGGGGGGCCAAACTGCAGACAACTACCGTGGGGGCAAAACTGCAGACAACTACCGTGGGGGCAAAACTGCAGACTACTACCGTGGGGGCAAAACTGCAGACAACTACCGTGGGGGGCAAAACTGCAGACTACTACCGTGGGGGCAAAACTGCAGACAACTACCGTGTGCACAACTGCAGACTACTACCGTGGGTGGCCAAACTGCAGACTACTACCAGTGGGGCTCAAAACTGCAGACTACTACCATGGGGGTGGGTGCAAAACTGCAGATAACTACCATGGGGGACAAAACTGCAGACAAACTACTGTGGGGGACAAAACTGCAGACACTACCGTGGGGGCAAACTGCGAACAACTACCACTGGGGGCAAAACTGTAGACTACTAACGTGGGGGGCAAAAACTGCAGACACTACCATGGGGGGCAAAACTGCAAGACAAACTATCCCATGGGGCAAAACTGCAGACAACTACCTGGGGGCAAAACTGCAGACAACTACCGTGGGGCTCAAAACTGCAGACAACTACCGTGAGGGGGCAAAACTGCAGACTACTACCGTTGGGGGCAAAACTGCAGACAAACTACCACGGGGGCAAAACTGCAGACAACTACCACGGGGGGCAAAACTGCAGACAACTACCGTGGGGGGCAAAACTGCAGACAACTACCATTGGGGGCAAACTGCAGACAACTACCATTGGGGGCAAAACTGCAGGCATCTACCATGGGGGGCAAAACTGCAGACAACTAGGGGGGCCGTGGGGGGCAAACTGCAGACAACTACCGTGGGGGGCAAAACTGCAGACAACTACCGATGGGGCAAAACAAAACTGCAGACAACTACCATGGGGGGCAAAAACTGCAGACAAATACCATGGGGGCCCAAAAACTGCAGCAAAACTACCGCCAAAACTCAGACAACTACCGTGGGGGAAAAGGGGGGCAAAACTGCAGACAACTACCACCGAGGGGGGGCAAAACTGCAGACAAAACTACCAGGGTGGGGCAAAACTGCAGACAACTACCATGGGGGGCAAAACTGCAGACAACTACCGTTGGGGCAAAATGGGGGCAGGAAAACAAATAACGGGGGGGGGGGGCCCAAAAACAGAGACAACTACCAGGAGGGGGCAAAACTGCAGAAAATTACCATGAGGCAAAACTGCAGACACACTACCGTTGGGGGGGGGGGCAAAACCGGCAGACAACTACCAGACAACTGCAGACCACTACCGAGGGGGGCAAAACTGCAGACAAACTTACCGTGGGGGGCAACTGCAGACAACTATGATGGGGGCAAAACTGCAGACAACTACCATGGGGGGCAAAAACCTGCAGACAACTACCATGGGGGGCAAAACTGCAGACAAACTACCGTGTGGGGGGGGGCAAAACTGCAGACAACTACCGTGGGGGGCAAAACTGCAGACAACTACCAGGGGGGGCACTGCAGGACATACAAAATGGGGGGCAAAAATGCAGACAACTACCATTGGGAGGCAAAAACTGCAGAAAAATAACCGGTGGGGGCAACTGCAGACACCACCGTGGGGGGGACAAAACTGCGAACAATACCGTGCCACTGCAGAACAATACCGATGGGGGGGCAAAACTGCAGACAACTACCATGAGGGCAAAACTGCAGCAACTACCGGGGGGTGGCAAAACAAAATGCAGGACAACTACCAGGGGGGCAAAACTGCGACCAACTAACCATGGGGGGCAAAACTCAGACAACTCCCATTGGAGGCCAAAACTTGCCAAGACAACTACCGTGGGGGCAAAACTGCAGACAACTACCGTTTGGGGACAAAACTGCAGACAACTCCGTGGGGGCAAAAACTTGCAGGACAATACCCGATGGGGGGCAAAACTGCAGACAACTACCAATGGGGCAAAACTGCAGACAACTACCGTGGGGGGCAAAACTGCAACCAACTACCATGGGGGGGGCAAAACTGCAGACAACTACCATGGGGGCAAAACTGCAGACAACTACCATGGGGCAAAACTGCAGAAAACACCATGCCAAAAAAAACTGCAGACAAACTACCGTGGGGGGGTTCAAAACTGCAGACAACTATGGGGGCAAAACTGTAGACTAATAACCACGGGGGCAAAACTGCAGACAACTACCGTGGGGGGCAAAACTGCAGACAACAAACACGGGGGGCAAAACTGCAGACAACTACCGTGGGGGGCAAAACTGCAGACAACTACCGTGGGGGCAAAACTGCAGACAACTACCGCGGGGGGAAAACTGCAGACAACTACCGCCGGGGGCCAACAAAACTGCAGACAACTACCGCGGGGGTCAAAACTGCAGACAACTACCGCGGGGGGCAAAACTGCAGACAACTACCGCGGGGGCAAAACTGCAGACAACTACCGCGGGGGGCAAAACTGCAGACAACTACCGCGGGGGGCCAAACTGCAGACAACTACCGCGGGGGGCCAAACTGCAGACTACCTACCGCGGGGGGCCAAACTGCAACTACTACCGTGGGGGGGCCAAACTGCAACTACTACCGTGGGGGGGGGCAAAAACTGCAGACAAACTAACCGTGGGGGCAAAAGTGGTAGACTACTACCGTGTGGGCAAAAGTGCAGACAACTACCTTGGGGGGCAAAAAGTGCAGACAACCTACCTTGGGGGGAAAAAGCTCCCAGACAAACTACCATGGGGGCCAAAAACTGCAGACAACCCACGGTAGTTTGTCTGCAGTTTTGCCCCCCACGGTAGTAGTCTGCAGTTTTGAGCCCCACGGTAGTTGTCTGCAGTTTTGACCCCAACGGTAGTTGTCTGCAGTTTTGCCCCCACGGTAGTTGTCTGCAGTTTTGCCCCCCACGGTAGTTGTCTGCAGTTTTGCCCCCCCCCACGGTAGTTTTCTGCAGTTTTGCCCCCCACGGTAGTTGTCTGCAGTTTTGCCCCCACGGTAGTTGTCTGCAGTTTTGCCCCCACGGTAGTTGTCTGCAGTTTTGCCCCCCACGGTAGTTGTCTGCAGTTTTGCCCCCATGGTATTTGTCTGCAGTTTTGCCCCCACACGGTAGTTGTCTGCAGTTTTGCCCCCCACGGTAGTTGTCTGCAGTTTTGCCTCCCTTGGTAGTTGTCTGCAGTTTTGCCCTCATCGGTAGTTGTCTGCAGTTTTGTGCCCACCATGGTAGTTGCATGCAGTTTTGCCCCCCCCTATCGCCGTGGGTCGAGAAAACTGGGCAAAACTGCAGAATTCTAACTACCGCCGGGTTACGGGGGGAAACTGCAGACAACTAACCGTGGGGGGCCCACCTGCGGGGGGAACTACCTAAACCTGCAAAACTACCTACCGTGGGGGGGGGCCAAACGCAGACAACTACTGTGGGGGCGAAACTGCCAGACAACTACCGTGTGGGGGCAAAACTGCAGACTACTACCAGTTGGGGGCAAAAACTGCAGACACTACTACCGTGGGGGGCCCAAAACTGCAGACTACTACCGGGTGGGTGGGGGGATAAATAAAAACCTAAAACTGCAGACAATACCGTGGTGGGCAAAACTGCAGACACTACTACCTGCAGACAAACTGGGGGGCCAAACTGCAGACTACTACCGTGTGCAGCTCAAAACTGCAGACTGGGGGGGCACTACCATAGGGTGGCAAACCTGCAGATAACTACCATGGGGGGACCAACACTGCAGACAACTACCGTTGGGGGACAAAACTGCAGACAAACTACCGTGGGGGCAAAACTTGCAGACAACTACCACTGGGGGCAAAACTGTAGACTACTAACGTGGGGGGCAAAACTGCAGAAACTACCATGGGGGGCAAAACTGCAGACAACGACCTGGGGGGCAAAACTGCAGACAAATACCGTGGGGGGCAAAACTGCAGACAACTACCGTTGGGGGCAATAACTGCAGACAAACTACGTGGGGCAAACTGCATGAAAACTAACCAGGGGGCAAAACTGCAGACAAATACCACGGGGGCAAAACTGCAGGACAACTAACCACTGGGGGCAAAACTGCAGACAACTACAGATGGGGGCAAAAATGCAGACAACTACCTAGGGGGGGCAAAACTGCAGACAAACTACCATGGGAGGCAAAACTGCAGAATCTACCAGGGGGGGGCAAAGAACTGCAGACAACTACCGTGGGGGGCAAAACTGCAGACAACTACCGTGGGGCAAAACTGCAGGACAAAAACTACCGTGGGGGGCCCAAAAACTGCGACAACTACCATGGGGGGCAAAACTGGCAGACAAACTACCATGGGGGGGCAAAACTGCAGACAACTACCGTGGGGGGGGCACAAACTGAGACAACTACCGTTGGGGAGGCAAAAACTGCAGACAACTACCACGGGGGGCAAAACTGCAGACAACTACCATGGGGGACAAAACTGCAGACAAACTACCATTGGAGGCAAAACTGCAGACAACTACCGTGGGGGCAAAACTGCAGTAGAAACTACCGTGGGGACAAAATGAAACACGGGACTTGGAAGAAAAAAACCCTATTAAATATCAAGCAAAACCCCAAACTATTATACTCCATATGCGAAGAAGATGAATAAAAGAGAATAGAAATAGCCCTCCCCTGAGAATTGAAGGGAGATTAACGAATGAAAAAAAGGAAATTTGCAACATACTGGCAGAATGATATAAGAGGAGAATTCACCCCCTAGAATAGATAATGAAGATAATGATATAGAAGTAAGGGATGAAAATAGTGAATATTTAGCTGACATAGATATTAATGAAGCTGATATTGTGCAGGCTATTAATGAAATTAAAAAATGGAGCTGCTGCAGGGCCTGATGGAATTCCTGCTATTTTGTTAAAGAAAGTAGTTCATTCTATCGCAAAAGCCACTTGCAATATTATTAAGACAAAGTGTAGATACAGGCAAGATATATGATGAGCACAAATTAGCGTATATTACCCCTACTTTCAAAAGTGGATCAAGACTAGAGGCAAAGTAATTATTAGGCCTGTGAGTCTAACATCACATATAATGAAAGTGTATTAAAGGGTAATGAAGAAAATATTATGAAACATTTAATAAAAAATAATTTGTTTAATAAAGGACAACATGGTTTCGTACCCGGAAAAAGTACACAAACCCAACTGTTAGTCCACCGTGAAAACATATTCAAAATATGAAAAGCCGGAAATGAAACGGATGTGGGTTTATTTAGACTTTGCAAAAGCTTTTGATAAAGTAGACCATAATATATTAGCGAAGAAAATTAGAAAACACAATATCGTGGATAAAGTAGGAAGATGGTTAAAAGAATTTTTACACAACAGAAAACAGATAGTTATTGCAAACGACGAGAAATCGGATGAAGCCAAGGTAATATCCGGTGTGCCGCAAGGTACGGTGTTAGCTGCAATACTGTTTGTTATTATGATGAAGACATAGACAATAATGTTAAGGATTCGGTAGTGAGTAGTTTCGCAGATGACACAAGAATAAGTAGAGAAATTACTTGTGATGAAGATAGGAACGCTCTACAAAGAGACCTTAACAAAGTATATGATTGGGCAGAGGTAAATAGGATGGTATTTACTCTGATAAATTTGAATCAATAAATTATGGAGACAGAGAAAGAAAGCTATATGGCATATAAGGGACCTAATAATGAGACATCACAAAATAAGGAAGCCAGTTAAAGACCTTGGTGTGATGATGAATAGGAACCATGTTATGCAATGATCAAATAGCAACTCTGTTGGCAAAATGTAAAGCAAAAATGGGAATGTTGTTACGGCACTTAAAACAAGAAAAGCTGAACACATGATTATGCTTTATAAAACATAATGTTCGTAGTCCACTTGAATATTGCAATATGATATGGTACCCACACTATCAAAAAGGATATTGCACAAATAGAGAGTGTACAAAGGTCTTTACAGCTAGATAGAA